>NW_022111357.1:3223634-3237619 GCF_000313985.2 Echinops telfairi | reverse complement strand
GCACAGGCTGGTGTGCTTCTTCCATGTGGGCTTTGTTGCTTCTGAGCTAGATGGCCGCTTGTTTATCTTCAAGCCTTTAAGACCCCAGACGCTATATCTTTTAATAGCCAGGCACCATCAGCTTTCTTCACCACATTTGCTTATGCACCCATTTGTCTTCAGCAATCATATTGGGGAGGTGAGCACACAATGGTATACTTTTTTGTTCTTTGATGATGCTGATAACTGATCCCTTCAGCACCTCGTGATCTCACAGGCTGGTGTGCTTCTTCCATGTGGGCTTTGTTGCTTCTGAGCTAGATGGCTGCTTGTTTACCTTCAAGTTACAATGTATCTTGACTCTGAACTCTCCTATAACATTTAATTGTGCTCCTGCCTTCCCAAACCCCCAAGAGATGCCACTCCTCCCTAAACTGACTGGAGGGCAGTAGAGGTAATCCACTCTCCAAGGCATTCTTCCCGAGGACAAGATTATCTACATCCTTGGTTAAAGTTCAGAAAGCATTCAGTGGAAGCCCAATGTACCAGGGGACTCTGCAAATGGATTTTGGGTTGTCACTGCCATCCATACCCTTTTTCAGACCAGGGTGCTCAGAATTTAAGCTCTACTTCAACTTCATGGAAGAAATGAAGCACTCAGACAGCAATTCTCAAATTTCCAACTCTCAAATCTATACCGATCTCTGTATCCACATTGTCTAGCATCCTTCCTGTTACAATGATGATGGCTCTCTACTTTCTATCCTAGACCAAACCTCGTGTATCCTGCACTTCCCCTTTCTCTTCGTCCTACACCGCAATTCTTCACATTTCCTGTATTATTTCTGGGTGCTTGCAGCCATGCTCTGAATCTCCTCTTTAAGAATTCCTTCCAAAGTAACAAAGCCTCTATTTTTTTTTGCTTTTTCACAGAAAAACTTCTCAAATAGGTTAACTGCTCTCCATTCATTTAATCTCCTTACTTAGAATGACTTCTTCTACCCACAAACCACTCTCTAATTAGTTTCATATCAATGTTTCTGTTGTTAGGTGCCTATGTACAACAGAATGCCCTCCTCACAATTGTTCCTATGTGTGAATGCATTGTGGCTGCCATTGTGTCAATCAATCTTGTTTGTTTAACAACATTGGGCACCCACAATATGCCAGACACTAGGGACAAAGTAAGGAACTCTGGTGGTGTAGTGGTTACATGTTGGGCTTCAATCTGCAAGGTCAGCAGTTCAAAACCACCAGCTAATCCGTGGGAGAAAGAAGGGCTTTCTACTCGTGTTAATGGTTAGTCTCCAAAACTTACAGCAGCAGTTCTACCCTGTCCTGTAAGGTTGCTATGACTCATTATTGACTGGATGACAATGGATTTTTGTTTGCAGGGATAAAGAAGTGAATAAAATCAAGTCACTCTGCTTTCAACAAGCTTATATCCTAAGGAGAGGAGACATAAAACATTATGAAAATGTAAAACCAATTAATAGGAGTAAAATCAAGGGGAACAATGGGATAGAGGCGGTAGGAAAGGCTATTTAGTCATAGGGATGGCCTCACCAAGATTATACATCAACAGTGTTTTAGGGGACAAAAGACACCTCAAATCTCAAATATAATTTAAGGAGAACATTTACCAAGTCTTAAACAAAACAAAGATAAGACAGAGACACATCATCCAGATGAGGGAGACCATCAATAAGAAATCATGATGGTATCCAAGGATTTGCAGAAATTCTTTCCTTAAATAGGACATGGGAGGGCAAAGGAACCTGTCTGTCATAGAAGCTTGACTGGCATGTCCACACAGCAGATGCAGGTGAGATTACAGCAGCCAGAATGGGACCATGATAGAGACACACACATTATGTGAGAAAGAAGAGATGACAAGGTTGGCTCCGGGCCTTTTGGTCCTTGGACCAAGACATTCAAGGTATGACTCATGACTATACCACCCTAGCATTCCAACTTCTATTAAAAGCGTCCCCAGGCTAGGTCCCAGGCTCTGGACTGGCTAAGGGAGTAGTAGTAATTTAATCTCTAATGCAATCTGTCTGAGATCAAGACCATTCAAATCACCAGTAAAATGGTCAGAAAGACCCAATGGAGGATGGATTTCTGTGGAGGCTCCAATGGATTTAAGATTTTCACTGTAAGCCCATAGCCTTACTCAAACACAGCGCTCAGAATGTAAGCTCCAATTCTTCAGAGACCTGAGTACAATGAAAGAGGATGTGCTTTCCATTGCATCACATGCATGTGAATGTTGGACATGAAATAAGGAAAACCGAAGGAGAATTCATGCTGTTAATTGTGGTGCGGGAGAAGAATACGCGAAGTACTATGGACTGATAAAAGCAAAAGCAAATCTCTGTTGGAAGAAGTGTGGTCAAAGTGCTCCTTAGTGGTGGCAAGGATGGCAAGACTTTGTCTCACGTACTTTGCACATCATCAGGGGAGATCAGTCCCTGGAGAAAGACATCATGCTTGGTAAAGTGGAGGGGCATAGACAAAGAGAACGGCCTTCGAGGAGATGGATTGACATAGTGGTTACCTTGTTGGGCTCAGGCATAGGAAGAACTGTGAAGATGGCATGGGCTCATGCAGTGTTTCTTTATGTTGTGCTATGGGTCAGAACATCCTCTACAGGACCGAACCCCAACATCATCTTGGAGCACAATGGTTTCTGCGATAGGATTATATCTATATACGTGCAAGGAGATCCAATCAATATGACTCTTATTCAAATTTATCCACCAACCGCTAAAAGCAAATGATGCAGAAATTGAATTATTCTACCAATGTCTTCAGTATGAAATTGATCAACACATGCAGTCAAGATGCACTGATAAGTATTAGCCATTGGAATGCAAAACGTTGGAAACAAAGAGGAAGAAAAACTCACTGGAGCAATCTAAATGAGTCCAGTAAATCCATATGGAAGCAGCACACCAGTTTGTGTGATCCAAAGATGACATTTACAAAATTCAAATAAGGTGAAAGGGAAAGTATCAGAGCCAAAATTATGAACACCCAATTTGTAAAGGCTGCGGAGGACAGTGGGAGACCAAACCCTATCTGCGGAGTATCTAGTCAGACTGAGCCACTGGCAGATCCCCTCTAGGCACAGGCCAGTCTCAAGCAAAGACCATTGTAATCTTGATTACGTTTGGCCAGTTAATCCTCCCTAAAGACCCGACCTGAATTTGTTCTGGGTGCAAGTATCTCTTGCTTGCTCCATGACAACAATTTCTCCTCTGGCTTTTTGAATGTTGATGGGGTCTTTTCTTTCTTACTCATTATTTGTATTTCTGTCTTTATATTATTATTTTATCCTTACCACCTTATTTCCATTGTGTTTTGTATTGTTTCTGTTGGGTCTCCCAGTTTGTGAAGCACAGGAGTGGATGCATAGTGATCATAATTGATACAAGGCTTTATAGGGGATGTAAGGGGTAGGAGGTGGGTGACAGGGAGGGAAAGGGGATTTAACTATGGGGGGGAACGTTATAAAATTGATGTGGCAATGATTGTACAATACATCTTTTTAAATATTTCTTGATATGATTGAACGATTGAACTATTAAATTGTATGATGGGTAAACTATGTGCCAAAAAATGTTGGAAGAAAAATAAGAGAAATACAAATTAAAACCACAATGAAATATTAACTCCCATGGACACTTTTGGCAAAATTCAATAAAACAGAAAAAAATTTAAAAAATAAATGATTGTCTTGGGATAAATGAGAGAATGTTTCAACAACAACAAAAAACATAATTTGAAAACACAGGGCTTGAACTGTGAACCTGAACCTGACAGTACCACCAGAGCTTCTTGGTAGTAGGAGTAAATGTGTGAAAGTATGTAAAGAATTAAAGACAGTGCTTGTCACATATGGCAAATATCAAGAATCTCAACTATTACAAATATGAATTGTTGAATCACTGGAGAGTGATTTTAATAAATATGAATTTCTCCACTAAGTGATGTACCAAATTATACTCTTATTAGTAGTATATAAATTCTATTTCCATATTTCTCACTAAAACATTGTACTAATTAAAATTTTCTCTAATCCTATGGGCATGACATCATAGTTGTTTTAATTTGTGCTTTAGTAGTTATAAACCAAACAAAATCACACTACCATTGGGTCAGTTCTGACTAATAGTGGCTTTATAGAACAGAGTAGAACTACATAGTTGGGTTTTCAAGGTTCTAAATCTTTGTAGACGCAAACTACATGGTCTTTCTACTGGGAGATGGCTTAAATGATAAACTTTGCTTTTAACAGTCTGATACTTAACCTACTGTGCCACCAGGACTCATTGCGCGTTGCTGTTGCCAAGTGCTGTTGAGTTGATTCTAACTCATAGCACCCTGAGTGCAACTAAAGGAAGCACTGCCTGGTCCTGCACCAATCCATCTTATTGAGGGCTTTCCTTTTCCCCACTGTTCCTCTACTTTACCAGGAATGATGCCTTTCTCTAGGGACTGGTCTCTCCTGATATATGAGATGAAGTCTTGCCATCCTTGATAGTTATAAACCAAAAAAACGAAACCACTGTGATCAAGTGGAGTAGATTCCAATATATATCCACCCTATACAGGATTTGGGAGACTAATCTTTGAGGAAGCAGACAACTTCATCTAAAAACTACATCTTTGAGGAAGCAGACAACTTATCTTGGGAAGAAGCATCTTTTTACCACAAGGATAGCAGGACTCTTGATAGTTTTAAACCAAACTAAACTCACTGCTGACTAACAGTAGTAGTTCCCTTGTGAATTTCCAAGGTTGTAAATCTTAAGGGGAGCAGAAAGCCTTGACTTTCCCCCTAAGCAGCTGGTAGGTTCAAACTGCTGAGCTTTTGGTTAGCAGTTCAATGCACAACCCACTACACCACCAAGTCTCTCTGATAAGTACAAAACCCAACCAAAATCACAGGCACCGAGCTATTGTCAATTCACAGGGACCCTGTAGGGCAGGGTAGAACTACCCCCATGAGTTTCTGAGATTATCATTCTTAAAAAAGCTCATTAACATAATTCACGTATCATACAATTCAATAATTTAATCACATTAAAGAGTTGTACGATCATCACCACAATCAATTTTAGAACATTGTATTCTTTCTTGTACTTATTTCCCCCCAACATTCTCTGTCATGTCCCTAAGAAACCATTAATCCAGTTATTGTCTCTATAGATTTCCTATTCTGGATTTCATATACAGAAAAATATACCAAAAAATAATAATGATAAAAACAAAGGAAAAACTTTAATTGAAAATAAAGCAGATCCATCTGTGTTATTGTGGGGATGATTGCACATCACGGGAACATCATTAATGTCACTGACATGTATGCATAAAAATGTTTGCAATGGCAAAAAGAATCAGAAAATATTAAAAACTACAATAGTTTTTCAAATGGGTCAGAAGGGAGATCAAATGATAAGGTATATTTTTAACTTAACAACACCTGTCATAATCCACTTTACAATAAAATCTAATTAACAAGGCTATTTACATTCCTTATCTGTGGTCATAGGAAATTCGCCAGAGGCTTAATCCATGTGTGGACTCTGAGAATTGATTTTGAGAAAGTATTTCTTGATTGGAGCACAAAGCCCCACCTTTCTCACCCAGTGTACTGGTAGTTTTGAACTGCTGACCTTGCAGTTAGCAGCCCACTATACCACCAAAGCGCATCTGATAGTCATGTGCCTGTTGTTAAGTGCCACTGAGTAGGTTCTAACCCATAGATACCCATGCCCAACAGAAAGAAGTACTGCATGATGCGGTGCCATCTCACAATTGTTCCTATGCCAGAGTCAATGGAGTCAGCCACTGTGTCAATCAATCTCTTCCTTTGCCACCCCTCTGCTTCATCAAACATGATGTCCTTTTCCAGGGACTGGTCTTGCCTGACAACATATCCAAAGTATATAAGACCATCTTGTCATCTTTGCCTCTAAGGAACACTCTGACTTTACTTCTTCCAATACACGTTCATCCTTTTAGTTGTCCATGGTACTTTGAGTATTCTTCTCCAACACCACAATTCAAATGCATTGATTCTTCTATGGTCTTTTCTTATTCAATGTCCAACTTTCACATGTATATGATGCAATGGAGAATACCATGTCTTGGGTCAGGCACACCTTAGTCTTCAAAGTATATTCTTGCTCTTCAATACTCGGAAGGACTCTTGTGCAGCAGATTCACCCAAGGCAACTCATCTTTTGACTTCTTTTTTTTTTTAAACATTTTATTAGGGGCTCATACAACTGTTATCGCAATCCATACACACATCAATTGTGTAAAACGCATTTGTACATCATTCTCAAAACATTTTCTCTCCACTTATTTTTTTTTCTTTTTAAAAAATCATTTTATTGGGGGCTCGTACAACTCTTTTTTTTTTCCCTTTTTTAACATTTTATTAGGGGCTCACACACCTGTTATCCCAATCCATACACACATCAACTGTGCAAAGCGCATTGGTACATCGTTTCTCAAAACATTTTCTCTCCACTTAAACCCCCGACATTAGGTCCTCATTTTTCCCCTCCCTTCCTGCTCCCCCCTCCCTCATGAGCCCTTGATAGTTTATAAACTGGTATTTTGTCATATCTTGCCCTGTCCGACGTCTCCCTTCACCCACTTTTCGGTTGTCTGTCCCCCAGGGAGGAGGTCACACACAGTTCCATGTAATCGGTTCCCTCTTTCCTACCCATTCTCCCTTTAACCTCCCTGTTTCGCCACTCACACCACTGGTCCTGCAGGGCTCATCCGCCCTCGATTCCCTGGATTTTCAGTTCCCATCTGTACCAGTGTACATCCTCTGGTCTAGCCAGACTTGCAAGGTCGAATTCGAGTCATGGTAGTGGGAGTGGGGAGGAAACATTTAGGAACTAGAGGAAAGTTGTATTTCTCATCGTTGTTACATCGCACCCTTACTGGCTCGTCTCCTCCCCAGACCCCTCTGCAAGGGGATCTTTTGACTTCTTGACTGCTGGTTTCATGAGCATGGATTGTAGATCCAAGTAAAACAAAATCCTTGACAACTTCAACATTTTCTCCATTGATCATGATGTTATCTATTGGTCGAGTTGTGAGGATCTTGGTATTACTTTCATTGAGCTGTAATCCATACTGAAGGCTACACTCCTTGATCTTCATCAACAAGTGCTTCAATTCCTCCTCGCTTTCAGCAAGCAAGATGTGTCATCTGCATATTACAGATTGATAGTAAGTCTGCCTCCAATCATAATATGGTTGGTTCAATTGTAGTCAGTTTAAATATATTTTCATGGGTTTACTAGTCATTTGGGTTCCTTTTGTGTGTGCGCAGAGTTGCTTGTTTGTACGATCTACTTTGCTATTGCTATTGCTACTTTGCTATTGCTATTGCTATTGTTTGTTCCCCTTTTTCCATTTGATCTTGGGAGTGTTTTTTGTTTCTTCAACCGATCCTTCGATGGCTCCAGGTTCAATAGGAAGCTTTCTATTCCCATCAAGACTTAGTCACAGAAACCCACAGAGGCAGTTCTAACTTCTCTGTATGACACTATGATTTGGAAACCCATCCACCTCTGCCCCCATGACAGTGAGGTTGGTTTGGTTGGAAGGTTATATGTACGGTGAATATCTTAGTTTGGGGCTTGCGACTAAATCAGTTAAAAAATACAGAAATAATAAATGTTATTGTAGTTAAACAATACTTCCGTCCTGGCATATTAGTTTTTAAAATTTATTGTTTAACAGATTCTTCTCTATTTTTGATTCCCTAAAGATAGTTTATATTTTCTGAAAATGTTTTGAAATATATAATCCTTCCGGGATTTATTTTTAGATATGGTTTGAGGTAGAAATTTATTTGCTTGTCCCTTTTGAAAAATCTGTCTCAGCGTCGTTTAGTGAGAGTTTACTCATTCCCCAGTGACTTATAATGCTACCTGTCGGAAACCAAGTTCTCGTGGAGCTAGTCTACATTCCGGTCCCACTAACTTCGCTTCTTCATCTTCCTTCTACCTGGGGTGCTTTTCCCTAGGCGCCTCTTGGACTATTCTTCTCGTTCTTCAGAACCATCTTTCCCCTAATAGGTTTACAAACACGTTTGGCTTGTTGATCCCTTGGCTCCTCCAAGGCTCATGGTGGGCGGGGACCGGCTGTTGCTAGGCCGTTGCCAGGGCGTCCCTAGAGCACTAAAGAAGCCCGCCGAGGGGAGGAGTACTGAGTCCTAGTGACGAAATCGAGCATGCGCCAGTGTCGCCAGGGAGTGCGTCACTGTGCGCGGGCGATCGGGGGCGGGGTCAGGGCCGAGTCACGTGGCTTGGTTGCCTACGCGCTGCTGGGCCGTGGGAAGATGGCGGACGGAAAGGGAGATGCCGCCGCCGGGGCCGGGGCTGGGGCTGAGGCTTCGGCGGCAGCCGGAGCTGGGGAAGGAGCGGAGGCTGAGGCCATGGCTCGGGGTCATCGCCCCGCGTCTCCGGCGTCGGGAGTCCCGGGATTGCGACCGTGTCTGTGGCAGCTGGAGACGGAGCTGAGGGAGCAGGAGGTTTCGGAGGTTTCATCTTTGAACTACTGCCGGAGCTTCTGCCAGGTAAGGGGCTGCCTGCTTGGCTGAGGGAGGCGGGGAGGGGAGGCCAGGGGAAGAGGCCTCGGATCCATCGCCGCAGCCGGGCCGGACTGAAAGGCGCCGCGGCCGTGTCTCGTCGCGCCCCCGAGCCGGGAAGGCCCAGTTCGGAAGCCCCAACACGGCCCGACTGTGGTCACTGCCGGGAAGGGTTGCTTTGGGCCAGGCTGAGCCCCGGGCCACCCCGGCGGTTCCCTGAAAGGGCCGTGCCCCGTAACCGTTGTCTGTGTCCTAGCCTGGTGCCTGGAGCGCCACTGCCCCCTGAGGGACTGAGTGCTTGTTCCTGCCCGGAGATCCTTTTTTTAAGTGGAGTGCACAATTTTGAAGTAGAAAACTCGGTTTTTTACTCAATAATCTGTGGACGTGTGTTGGACCCAGAGACCTTTCTTTGGGGGCAGCATCTTCTGGGTCTCTGAAAGGTGGTGTTGGCTTTGAAAGGCGTCGAAGGGTTCCTGACTAGGGTTCCCGGAACCAGTTGATTGGTGGGTTTTCCTTGTTTTGTTGTGGTTTGACGTTTGAGCTCGCCTTTCGCCTCTGCAATCCCTTAAGGATTGTGCTTCAGGAATAAGGTTGGTGGGAAGCCTGTACTGATGATCTCCAGGGGTCTGCGAATAGAAGAGGATCAGGAAAGAGAGGTGTCTCTTTGGGCAGTTGTATGGTCAATTGTGTGCCGTGGTGGGTCCTAACCTACGAGTGTATCTGTGGCTCTGGTTAGCTTAGGTCGCCAGAGTCACTTGGAGATTTTTCTTAATGTTTTCAAGTTCTTTACAAATGTAAGAATTTGCCGTTGTTATTTTTACTTAGGCTGTTTTATCACATTCCTTTGCTCCTCAACCTGTGTATCTACCGAGAATGCAAAACAATCCTATATGTTGGTGTTTGAACGCGTAATGAGTAATTGAATGTGCTGAATAAGTAGCAGTGTTCCAAAGTTTTAATTTAGGCGGAGAGGTGGGGAGGACCATTTGCTCTGGTGGTCTGGAACAGAATAAAGTTCACTTTGGGTTCCCCTTTGGCATGATTGTTTGTTTTTTTTTCTTTCTGCTGAGCTAGAAGTACCTAATCTGCTGGAATGTACATTATTTATCCTTTCTGTTCTGTCCTTTGTCACTTTAATTTTTATGTCTACAACCTGCACCATTTCTCAGTACTATCAGTGTTAAGGTGCAATTTATTCTACAGGCTTTTTCTGACTCGTAGATTGAGGGCAGACACTCATCAAATTCTAAGGCAAAATGAGTGAGACATGGCACCCACGATGAGCTCATAGTTGGGGCACGGAGCTACAAGCCATAGTACAGTATTTCCAGCACCGGTTTGATAATGATGGGGTCGGGGGGAGGAGGCGGGGCAAGGAGGAGAACCCTCATGGGGCGTCCTAATGAGAAAGACAATTAACTAGTAAAAAAGAAATAAAAAGCTTAATTATAGATTGTAGTATGTGCTTGGAAAAAAGTATCTGAGAGGCCACTGTGGCATGAGTGTTAGAGAAGACCCTACGACTGACTGAAGGTTGGAAAATGGGAAACCGGTCCCACAGAGCTCTGGGAAAGAGTCCTGGTAGTGCCAGTGGTTAAAGTGTTTGGCTGTAACCCAAGAAGTGGGAGGTCGGAACCCACCAGCATTCCACAGGAAAAAGATAGGCCATTCTACTTCTGCAAAGATTATATCCTTGGAAGGCCAATAGGGCACTTCTCTTACAATGTTGCTAGGAGTCAGACTGGATTCCACTACAATGGGTTGGAGATCTGGGGCCCAAGGTAGAGAAGGGACATATAGAAGGCTATAGGGGAAGGAGGAAAAGAACTGGGTTTTGGGTTAAGCTTCAGTTGTTTCCCTGGGAAGATAACTGGGATTAGCTAGTTATATTGATACGTAGCAGAGGATAGTTACCAAATACATGTATTTTGCATTGTGTTTCAGCTATGATTTTATTTCAACTGAATGCTTTTCAGCCTTGGTGACACTGGAAGAATTTTGAAAAGTGCATTTGTAATCTGCTGTTGTTTTTAATGAGATCCCCCTGGGATTTTATCAGAAAACCTTTTTGAACTAGTAAGTAGGATAAAAGAAGGTGTTCCTGTGACAGTAGGTTGTCATAGAAAGTAAGTTGGCCTGGGGTTAGTGTGTCCTAATTGTGACTCCTATAACTTATTAGCTAGGGATGTTGAGCAAATAACCCATTTCCTCAGATACAGAATGAGGAGATAGATTTGGACCTGTAATCTATGACTGTGAAACCATATCTTTTTTACTGACCCTTATCCACTTATGCTTAGAGCTGTAGAATAGAAAGTATCTGCAATTTGACAATATTTTTCACATTGTCACATTTTTCCAATCCGTCCTTCCGAGAAAAAAATTTTTTTTTAATTCTGAAGAAACAGGAACATTTTACAACCTATTTGACTTAGTAGCACTTTTTTTTTAACATGTGAAAGCCAGAATAAGTTTCATCCACTTGAGAATGAGTTGGGTGCATGAAATTGTACTGAGTGGAGATGTTAGGACTGGATTCTTGTCTTCATACTGTTTTCATGTCATAGAGTCTATTGTTTTCTGATTTATAGACAATCTTTCTTTGTTTTGCTGAAAAAATGATGCTGCGTGCAAGTTTTTGCTTTATCTTGAAACCAAGATTCCTAATTCTATTTCTAAACACCATTTGAAGATTTTCAAGATAAACTTCATTAACAAACTTCAAATTACTGGGTGAATATTCTTTGAGGATATCAAAGTAATTTTCTGAGTACAGCATGTTTCTCTGAGACATTTTTTGTTTGTAGATGACAGTGGCGTTATAGAATTACAAAGATTAAAATAAGTACTGCTTCTATTTGTCTTTCCTAGGTTAGTGATTTTATGAGTTCCACTATATAAACCGCAGTGATCTTGTGCATGCTGTTTTCTTTCTTTTTTTTCCCCCACAAGTCTTTTTATTTATTAAGCCAGGTATATTTTAATAATTTTCTGCTGCATACAAAATGGCCTGTTTGAAGTTCTTTCTTCCCATCGTGCTTAGTGCTCAAAACTCTAGATCTTTTGCACGTCATCACATCTCAAGGCTGTTTTACTAGCCATAGATGTACAGGGAAGCTGATGGAAAACTGGACTTCGGTAGGAGGCTTCCTTGTCCAGGTCCTGGAGAACTGTGTAGGAAAGGGGAGTGGCAGCCGCAGATCCTTTGCTGACCTGAGCTGTCACAGTCTCTCCAGGTTGTTCTTGCATGCAGTTGGAGCTCAGATGGCCACACCAGCTACAGACCTTGAGAAGATGCTCTGCTGTTTTTTTAAAACAGATTTTCTGATTTGCAAATTGCCTAGTAGTAGCACTCTTTGTTATATGTGTAAATACATTGTCTGAGGACTAAATACTTAACAGTTTAAAAAAACACACTGCCTGAAGAATTGTTTGTTTGGATTTTTAAGACTTGTTAGCATTGGAATAAAAAGGCTTTACAACTTTGCCTCTGCTTGCTTTTCAGGTCCCACCCAGCTAAATCCCATCATGTACCCACCCTTATTCCTTGTCATTTTTTGCGATTAGTGAACCTAAGTATGATCCTAGATACTCCTCTACTCTGATTAACTTTTTGCATGTATGTTTCCAAGTACATTATATGAAAAGGTGGGTCTTAATTTTAATTTGATGTTAAAAGTTCCAAAATATGATGGTGCCCGGCTATCAAAAAGTACAGCGTCTGGGGTCTTAAAGGCTTGAAGGTAATCAAGCGGCCATCAAGCTCAGAAGCAACAAAGCCCACATGGAAGAAGCACACCAGCCTATACGATCATGAGATGTCGAAGGGATCAGGTATAAGGCATCATCAGAACAAAAAATCTTACCGTAGTAAATGATGGGGGGAGTGCGGAGTGGAGACCCAAAGCCCATTAGTAGGCCACTGGAGATCCCCTTGCAGAGGGGTCTTGGGGAGGAGATGTAGCAACGATGAGAAATACAACTTTCCTCTAGTTCCTAAATGTTTCCTCCCCGCTCCCACTATCATGATATGCATTCGACCTTGCAAGTCTGGCTAGACCAGAGGATGTACACTGGTACAGATAGGAACTGGAAATACAGGGAACCCAGGGCGGATGATCCCTACAGGACCAGTGGTGTGAGTGGCGATACTGGGAGGGTAGAGGGGGGAAAAAAGTTCCAAAGTAGATACTAGGCATAAAAACCATTTACTAACAAGTTGATTTTGATTCATGTGTGAAACTGCCCTCCGTAGGGTTTTCAGTGGCTGATTTCCCAAAAGTAGAATGCCAGAGGTTTCTTAGGCACTGTGGAGTGGTCTCAAACCTCTAACCTTCCATTCGCAGTAAGCATGTTAATTGTCTGCACCCTTCCGGGAACAGGTAAAAACCTGGGCAACTACAGAGACATCTGTTAAAAGAACTTTAACAAGTTCTCTGACATCACCAAGAGTTCTTGCTTCTCTTTTTTGTTGGTTGTGCTATTCTACCCCTTTCTCCCATTTTCTTTAGGGCAAAGTTTCCTCCTTTGGGGCTCAGTGTACATTTCTCCAGATAGATTTCTTAATAGTTTGTGATCTTTTGACACTGTTTATACATGCTTGTAGTTTTCACACATTTGTCACACAAAACAGTTTTAGTTCAGACCGTCGTAATGTTCCTTCCATAGCAGCAGCTTTCTAAAAATTAATCGTTCTTATCTTCTGATTGGCCTCACAGCCCAATTTGGTATTCTTTCTAGAATGTAAGTAAATATTTTGTCAGTCACTTCAATTGTGTCTTGCCCCAGAAGCAAGAAAAAATTCATATTCAGTAGCCTTTTAGAATCTGGACCCTAACTTCCCAATTCCGACCTTTCCTCCTAACTAACCAATTTTGACCTTTCCAACCGCATTTTCCTTGTTCATCTTCAGCTTAGTGAGAAAATGTGAAGGATTGTAGTACAGGCAAGGAAACCAGATGACACAGTGGTTAAGCCCTAGGCCGAGAACCCTTTCCTTATCTACCTGTTCATCTTTCAAGACCTGGCTCAAATATTACCATCTTTCAGAAGCTTTCAGCAGGCAGAATTAGGTAATTTCTTTCAGAAGTGCACTTCAGTAGCCTCATAGGCATAAACATGGTGCCTAATTGCTTGTTTGGAGCCCTGGTCGCACAATGGTTAAAAACTCTGCTGCTCATCAGCTCATTGGCAGGTCTAACCCACCAGTGGCTCCTCCACTGGGAAAAGGCCTGATCTGCTCCTGTAAAGGTTACAGCTTTGGAAACCGTACTCTGTCTTCTGAATTAAAATGGCCTCATCAGCATACAACAACAATAATTATTTGTTGGTATGTTTGGTTTTTACAAGAGCAGGGATCTTGTTTTTTGTTTTTTTT
>NW_022111357.1:3216743-3217631 GCF_000313985.2 Echinops telfairi | reverse complement strand
AAAAAGAAAATATATTCTAACTCTGGAAAACTGTTCTTTTCTGTCAGTCCTGTACCATTGCTTGAGTCTGGATTGATTTGATGGCACAATACCATGACAGCATAATACCGTTTCCAGTTAACACAAGAGTTTGGAGATGGGCAGAATCAATCTCCCCAGCTCCTTGAGATTGGTGGCCAAGAAAGCTCTTGAACTTTACCTCTGCCATTTATTTTTAAAGAATTTGTAATTCATTCATTTTTATTCTTGTGATTTGAGCTGGCGAAGTAGAAGTTAATTGAAAGGTAGTAGTTGTAGTAAAAGTTGTGTGAAAGCTATGATCCTAACATAGTATAAATGCCCTATGAAACACTGGATAACTTTAGATGTCATTTGCTGTATACTCTGGGCCCTAGTGATTTCTTTCAACCAGTGCATCATTCTCTTATAAACTGTTAATAATTTTTTTAATCTAAGTAGAAAATACTATCCATTTCAAGATTGCAAAGGCATTGGTAAAGAGTACTTTATAAGTGTGTTTATTCGGATCTAGACTCCTGTCACTTTGCCCCAGAAGTCTTTCCTATCTTTCTAAAACAGCACTTCCCCATTGCTTTCAACAACTTCAAAACAACTCTTGCTGTCCAGTCGGTTTCTATTCATGGCAATCCCATGTGGTTTAGAGTAGACCCGTGTGCCATGAAGTGTTTAATGGCTAGTTTTTGAGAAGTACAGTGGCAGGCTTTCTGAGTTACCTCTATGTGGACTCTAACCTCCAAGTTTTCAATTAGCAGGGAAGCGTATAAACCATTTGCACCACCAAGGGTCTTCTCCAACTCCTTCAGCTTGCTGAATTTACTATGCTCATTTACTATGCTACTGTATACCTTGTAGTTATTTGTGTCCTCA
>NW_022111357.1:3213392-3214564 GCF_000313985.2 Echinops telfairi | reverse complement strand
GAAGGGATACCCCTCCATTAAACACAATAGAATCAATATGATTGGAATCAACTAATCAGAAGTGGCTTTGGATTTGGTTTAGATGGTGTAGTGAGTTAAGTGGGGGGTTGCTATCCACAAGGTTGTTGGTTGTGGGTTCAAACTCACCCGTCGCTCTGCAGGAGACATGAGACTACTCCCATAAAGATTTACTGTCTCAGAAGCCCTATGAAGTTTCTACTCTTACCTATGTCACTCTATATGTCTGAATAAGCTTGAAAGGCAGTGGGTGGGAGTTTTTATGATTATTTAATATTCTTAATTTAAAATTTTTGTTATGGTCAAACTATATATAATGAAACATATAGCCCATCAATAATTTTTAGATGTACAGTTCAATAATGTTGATTATATTCAAGTTGCAAAACCATTCCACCACCATTTACTTGTTGCCCCTAAGCAAAATTCCCCCTCAACCTCCCTACCACCCCTGGTTACCCATCCTATTATATTTATAATTAAAATAATTTTTGGTCTTGCATGTTGTTTATTTCATGTGAGATCATACAGTATTTGTCCTTTTGAAAACTAAGCTTGTTTTGAAGGTTTACCCTTGCTGTGGCATATATTAGAACTTCCACATTAGGTTTTATGCTTTCTGTCTTGTGAAATACAAATTTCAATTTTTAAAAGATTTTGTAAATGAAAATGCTAAACCTAATATAAATCATATTATTTCACATACTTTTTTTCCTCCTGATTTTATTTTTTAAATCGTTTTATTGGGGGCTCGTACAACTCTTATCACAATCCATATATCCATCCATTGTGTGTCAAGCACATTTGTACATTTGTTGCTCTCATCATTCTCAAAACATTTGCTTTCTACTTGAGCCCTTGGTATCAGCTCCTCATTTTTCTCCTTCCTACTCACGCCCCCTCCCTCATGAACTCTTGATAATTTATAAATTATTATTTTGTTACATCTTACACTGTCCGATGTCTCCCTTCACCCACTTTTCTGTTATCTGTCCCCCCAGGGAGAGAGTTATAGGTAGTTGGGTCCCCCCTTTCTATCCCACCTTCCCTCCACCCTCCCAGTATCATTATTCTTACCACTGGTTCTGAAGGGATCTCTGCCCTGTATTCCCTGTGTTACCAGTTCCTATCTGTACCAGTGTACATCGTCTGGT
>NW_022111357.1:3210149-3212470 GCF_000313985.2 Echinops telfairi | reverse complement strand
GATTTCCTGTTAGTGTGCACCCTACTAAAAAGATTTCCTAAATGTTTCCAGAGCATTTGCCATCATAGTTTTAGATTCAGAGAGTCTGGGATGAGAGTGTAGACTTGCAAGTAAGATTTACAGTAGATTTCTATTACATTAAAGCAATATGGATACTCTTGGACCTTAAAGAGTGGCTTAGACCTGTTGCAATAAATGGGTAATTTTATGTAAAATATATTTATTTAATTTGTCTCTTTCAAACTAGAATGTTATCAGCTGATAAGAATAGGGTCTAATATCAATAATGTTCTGAACTTTGGTATAATTCTTTACCACCACATGTAATTTAAATTTTAAATCAAGTCTGTTGAATTTGTTAATAGTGTACAGGTATGTCTCACTAGTCAAAGATCTGAAAAACTGCCTTCATCAAACTTAAGAAAACAAGTTAAATCCTCCAGTGAAAATACAAAGCATCAAAAGCAAATAAATAGAGTACCCAGTGTGTTGGGTTCTGGTGATGGAAAAATATGTGGTTCCTGCCCTCAGTGAGTTAGTCTGTCTAGGATCAAAGATAGACATTAAAAATTTTTTTATATTGTATTTGCTTGTGGTGTGATAGAGCCGTAGCTAGTGTTTGATAATCTTGGGTATATAGCCTCCATTCAGCTAATTTGTCTTTAGATAAAAGGGACCATGAGTAAAACCATTCTCAGTGCCTGAGTGTGGCACTGCCAACACTTCTGTAGTTTACTAGAAATGTTTTTGAATAAGCAACAACACTATTGCTCTTATCCAGTGCTCTAAGCCACTTTGCCATAATGAGTTTCATTGACTTTGGTTGCCAAACTAGAAACTTGAAGCTAATTTGATTAAGAACAACCCTGTACTAATTTAAGGGAATGTAGAAATGCAGGGCAACCATCATAGAGTGGATGAGGGCTTGAGCAAATTTTGGGTTTGGAAATGGCAAAAATTAGAGGTATAAAATATTTGAGTCCTGGAGATTGTTTTCCTATGTACTGTGTATTCTTGAGTGTAAGCTGACCTGAATATAAGGCAGGGCACCTAATTTTACCACAAAAACTGCATTAAAAATGTGCTGAAAAGCTCGGCTTATACACAAGTACATACGGTATATAGGCATTAGGATATGCAGAAGAATTTTTTTCCGCACAGTGATGGTTTTAGGAACCTTGGTGGCTCAATGAGTTACCATGTGTGTTAGGCCATTTTCATTTTCCACCTGTCATTTCAGTGTCTGCTTTTTTCCTTTGTTGGTTCCTCTTTCCTGGCCTTCATGCGTTTTTCTTGTTTTCTTGCTTATTTTTTTATGGAGTGGGTAGGAAGGGATACCCCTCCATTAACATACCCTCCATTAACTTCCTAAGGAGGTTTCACCTCTCTTAATTGTGTTAGTCTGGCTAGATATAGAAATATAGATTGAAACTCAGTTTTGTTCAAAACTTTGAAGGTTATGCTACTTGAAAAAAATAAAATATTATGGGCTAATTAAGTTGTGAAGAACCTAACATAATGAACTACCCTTGTGCCTACTATCCAACATGAGAAAATGACTAATGCTACCTATGTGTTTCCTCAGATATAGTTACCTACCACTACCTCTTATTTTGGTACTTAATCATTCCTCTGCATGTCTCTTCCCTTTGGGCATTTTAAAACTATGCTTTTCAGCTTTATTTAAATGTTTCACGATTAATTTTTCAGGTACTTTCAAGATTCAAGATTATATTTCTGAGATTTATCTATTAGGTGTAGCTTTGGTGTTTTCATTTATCACTAATATGCAGTATTTTGTTATCTAAATATATCATAGTTTATTTGTCCAGTCTTTTATTGATGAATTAGAAATGATTATATCTTGGATCATATGTGCAATAATTTCTTCAGGGTATAAACTTTGAGTAAGGAGTCTTGGTGATGCTGGAAGTTATATTGGACTGCTAACTTCAAGATTGGCTGTTCAAATCTACCAGCCACTCTGCAGGCGAAAGATGAGGGTGACTGTTCCTGCAAAGATTTTCAGACTAGGAATTCCTATATAGAGACACTGTGAGTTAGAAATAACTCAGTAATGGGCTTGTTGGTTACGGTTATATACTTAAAAGTAGAATTGTAAACTATAAGAAGGAACTGAATCCACAGAACCTAGCAACAATAGGTATGGCTCTAATTTGTAGGCTCTGACCCCGAGCTACTTATGTACAACAGCACAAAACAGAACACTGCCTAGAACTGTGTTGTGTAATCGTTATAATTGTTGCTATGTGAGGGGCTGGCCCCAATCCCAAATACGTGGACAGCCTCCCCTCTCCACA
>NW_022111357.1:3205030-3206320 GCF_000313985.2 Echinops telfairi | reverse complement strand
TTGTTATGTTGGTGCCCATTATTACAGCCATAGTGTCATTTCATCTCCTTCAGGGTCTTCTTATTTTTCCCTCCCTGTCTACTAAGCATTGTGTTCTTTTCCAGGGACTAGTCTTTCCTGAGAAGGTGTCAAAAGTGTATGAGCCAAACTCTCGCCATCCTCACTTCCTCTGAGGAGTATTTTGGTTGTACTACTTCTTACTTCTAAGACAAATTTGTTTGTTCTTATGGCAGTCCATGGTAATGCCAGTTTTCTTAGCCTGTACCAAATTGCAAACGCACCGAATCTTACTCTGTCTGTCTTCCTTTTTCATTGTACAACTTTCATGAACATATAAGGGGAATGACAATACCATAGTTTGGGTCAGGCACACCTTAGCCTTCACAGTGGCATCCTTGCCCTTTAACATTTTTAAGAGATCTGTGCAATAGGTTTGTCTAATGCAATATGTCTTTTGATTTCTTGAGTGCGATCTATAGTGTTGATTGTGGATCCAAGCAGGGTAAACCTCTTGATCACTTCAATCTTTTCTGTTTTGGGGTTTCTTTACATTGAGTTATAATCTATATTGAAAGCTGAACTCCTCAATCTTTATCACTAAGTGTTTCAAGTAAGCCTACTTTCAGCAATGTTGTGTCATCTTCATATTGAAGGTTGTCATGATCCTCTGTTAGAATGACTGCCTCGATCCATGTACAGGTTTCATATGAGCATGATGAAGTGTTCTGGAATTGCCATTCTTCTGAAGACTGTCCTTAGTTTGTTATGACCCACATAGTTAAGTGCCTGTGCATAGTCAATAAAACACAAATAAACATCATTCTGGTATTCTCTACTTTCAGCCCAGATCAATCTGACATCAGCAATGTTATCCTTGCTTTAACATCCTCTTCTAAAGCTGGCTTGAATTTCTGGCAGCTGCCTGTCAGTGTGCTGCTGCAACCATTGTTGGATGATCTTCAGTAAAATTTTACTTGCATGTGATATTGCTCTATAATCTGAGCATTCTGTTGGATCACTTTGCTTCAGCATGGGTACAAATACTCTTCCAGTAGGTTGGCCAGGTAGCCATCTCTTCCAAATTTCTTGGCATGGAAGAATGAAAGTGCATCAGTGCTTCATCAGCCTTTTGAAGCATTTTGGTTTGTATTCCATTAATTCTGAAGCCATATGTTTGGCTGATAGCTTTTTTAAAAAAAATCATTTTATTAGGGGCTCATACAACTCATATCACAATCCATACATACATCAATTGTGTAAAGCGCATTTGTACATTCATTGCCCTCATCA
>NW_022111357.1:3202380-3203635 GCF_000313985.2 Echinops telfairi | reverse complement strand
TGTTGTTCCCTTGTCCCTGGGTTTGTTAACACCTCTTCCCTTCCCCTCACCTCCCCCTCTCCCATGTCCCCCCCGGAACTGTCAGTCCTGTTGTTTTCTCCTCCAGATTGTTCATCCAGCTGGCTGATAGCTTTCGTGCAGCTTAGACATCTTCCTTCAGTACCATCATTTCTTAATCATGTACCTCTTGAAGTGATTATATGTCAACCAGTTCTTATTGGTACAGTGACTCTGTTTTCCTTGTTTTCTTTTGATACTTCTTGCATCATTGAATATTTACCCATAGAATCCCTTCAACATTGAAATAGAGACTTGAGTTTTTTCTTCAATTCTTCCAGTGTGAGATATTCTGGGTGTGTTCTTTTAGCTTTATAATTCCAGGTCTTTGCACATTTCATTATAATACGTTGCCTTGTCTTCTTGAGCTGCTCTTTGAAATTTTCTGTTCAGCTCTTTTACGTCATCATTTTTCTTCCATTTACTTTAGCCATTTAGCTATTCTATCCTCAAGAGCCAGTTTCAGTCTCTTCAGATGCCCACTTTGTCTTTCATTTCATTTGTGCCTTTTAATGACCGTTTGCTTTCTTCATGTGTGATGTTCTTACTGTCATCCCACAGCTCACCAAATCTTCTGTCACTAGTGTTCAGTGCCGCAAATCTATTCTAGATATACTCTCAAAATTCAAGTGGGATATACTTAAGGTTGTACTTTGTCTCTCATTAACTTGTTTGATGTTCCTTAGTTTAAGTACTTACAAATTGTCCCCTAACGTATTTGCACAACATGTAGGAGTATACTCTGAGTATTGCCAGTGCATTCTCACCAATATTTGGTATTGTCAGAGAGTTTAAATTTAGCCATTCTGATGGATATACTGTGATATCTCAGTAGTCATATTTTATATTTTCTATATACTAGTGAATAGTGAGGAGGTGTGTGTTTTTAATATATTGATTGCTATTCAGGTATCCTTTTCTCTAAATTGCTTTTTCTTAACTTGGTCCCTTTAATTTTCATGTTTTATTTATTTTTTAAGTTTTATTTATTTCTTAGTAAATAGTAAATATGAAATATTTACTCTAGATAATAGTAAATATTATCTCTTAGTAAATAGTATTTATGAAATTATACATGCTAGATACTAATCATTTATTTGGTTTATGCTTTTAATTACCTTCTGTATTTTCTTTTAGTTTTTGCATCATGATGCATGCAAGTTTGACATTTATTGTAGTTAAAATATTATAGTTAAAA
>NW_022111357.1:3195513-3201337 GCF_000313985.2 Echinops telfairi | reverse complement strand
CATTTGGTGGGAGTTACTAAGAATGTGATTAGAAGAGCCACACTTGTGCCACATGGGATGTTGTTTTTCTTTTTCTGTTTTTATCAGCTTTGCTGAGGTATAATAGACATACAGTAAACTGCTTATATTTCAGGTGTACAATCTGATAAGTTTTGACATAATACATACATATGAAACTATCACTGTAATTCAGATAATGAATATATCTCTCTCCCCTCTTACCTTCCCCCTCCCTGTTTTCAATCAGCCATTGATAAGCTTTCTGTCTCTATAGTTTAGTTTGCATTTTAAAGCAATTTTTTTGGTTCCCCTCCCTCACCTACCCCATCCTCACATTTTAAAGCATTTTTATAAGAATAAAATTGTAAGCCATTTATCAGACATTTTTTACTATAATAACATTGCATTTCACTTGTATCAGTATTTTTGTTTGTTTTGCTGAGTAGTATTTTCAATATATAGCTACGTATATTTTGTTTTTTCATTCACCTGCTAATAGACATTTGAATTCCTTCTTGTTTGGGGCTAGTTAAAATAAAGCTCCTGTGAACTTCTGTATATAAATCTTTGTATGGACAAATGCCTGCATATCTCTTGGGCTAATACCTAAGAATGGATGTCTGTCACATGACAAGTATATGTTTAACTGCTGAGAAATTGCCATATTTTTCCATACTAGTTTTTCCACTGTACCTTCGCATTGTGTGAAGATACCGTTTTCCTACAACATCAACAACATTTGATATGGGGCAGTGTTTTTTTATTTTAGCCATTCCTTTCGGTGTAGTGGCAGCTCACTGTGGTTCCCATTTGCATTTCCCTAATGTTGATCACCGTTTTCATGTCTTATTTGCCATCCCTATATTGTCTTCGATGAAGTCTATAAAAATATTTGACATGTTTTTTTTTAAACTATGGTTTTTGTTTTCTTTTTTTTTTAACTGAGTTTTGAAGGTATCTGTTGTGTATATGGACAGAACTGTGAAGACCCTGTTGTGTAGCAATATTTTTGACCTACCCTCATTGGAGGCCTAGTCTGGGTCATTGTCTATTTAATAAAGCAAAAAGTAGGAGACCAAAGGTATTTCTTTTTTTCCCCCAAAGGTATTTCTGAGGTAGAATCTACAGATACTTGTCCAGGAATGTCAAAAATTGTTTTTGAATGTGTCGGATAGAAGATTGAAGGAAGAGCATATGCATCGGGAAAGATGTTTGATTTTTGGATGAGTGCATTTGAGATTTGAATAGGAGCTCCAGATAGAAGTGACTAAAGGAGACTCCTTAATTTAATCTTTAAATTAAGGATTTAAAAGATTAATTGACCGAGGATTTCAATGTAAGCATCCCAGTAAGAATATATAGAATAGAGTCATGGATGGAGCTTATGGGGCATTTTTTTCTTTGTTATTTCACACAGGTAGCATCTATCTCAATAAATCTAGCTCTTTAAGACCAAGAGTGGTTGTCATTCACATTGTCTAGCCAGTACTGCCACATAATAGCTATTTGTAGAGTAAATGAGAGAGCTCTCAGTAAGAAAGGGAAAAGGCTGTGAATTTGTTCTCTCCAGAATGCCATTGAACTTGAAGGGATTATTTTATAATTTATTATTTATTATTCCTCTGCTAGTTTCAGGTTAGCCAGTGTTTCCTAAAATTTAAATCCCTAGAGAGAACTTTGAGAGCTGACTTTCTTTACACAATGCTGTTTGAATGAGAGACTTGCTTGGATGACTGTAGCTCATTTAGCCAAACTGTACATTTTGAAAAAGCATGAAGATGATGATTGTCCCAGTGATTCTTAAGCTTCTGACCAAAAAATGCAAACCGAGTGCCACTGATTCAATTTGGACTCATAGTGACCCGACCCGATCAGCCAGAGTAGATTGTGCAATAGCTTTGCAAATTTGTATATCTTTAGGGAAACCTACAGACACATCTTTCTCTCCGAGATTGGCTGGTGAGTTTGAACTGTCTTTTCTGTTACCAGCCAAGTGTTGTCATCATTATGTCACCAGGGCTCCTAGAGCATGCCCAGTGAGCATGTAACATGCGCTTCAATGAAGACTTTGTTATTTAATTGAACTCACAAGTGAGAGGAAATAGATTTGGAGATATAAAAAAATTATAAATCAATATAGGGCAAGTGGGTAAGTATAAATATTCATGCATCTTTGAAATTGTATTATATATAGGACCCTTAATGGTGTGTCTGTTTTCAAAGATAATAAATTGGTGGTAGGGAGCATTCTAAGTAGGAAGATGGACTGTGGAAAGACCAACCCATCTACTCGTCTTTTTGTTATTTTAGCCAGTGGTTGGCTAGTCTACCAGTGTGCTTCCAGCTGTCATGTTTATGTTGACTTATTCTGATAGGGCCCATGTCTTATCCCCATTATCTAGCATTGTACATGTAGTAAACTCACTGCCAATGGAGCCTGTTCCCTATGGGACTGGGTAGAAAGAACTATCCCTGTGGGTTTCCATGACTACTCCTTAAGGACTAGAAAACCTCATCTTTTTCTCAGAGAGCTGGTACTTGGAACTGCTGAGCAGGCAGTTTGCAGCTACCCAACACATAATCCACTGTGCCACTGGGACACCTTTTTTGTTTTTTGTTTGGTTTACTGCATATAATAAAAGTACCAAAAATGAAGCCTACTGCCATTGAATTGATTCTGATACATAGCAACCCCAAAGGATAGAGTAGAACTCTGCTCTGTTGGATTTCTAAGACATAAATCTTCAAGGGCGTAGACAGCCTTATCCTTTCACCCGATAGCTTGAACCACAGACCCCATGGTTAGCAGCCTACCTCTTTAACTATGAAAACCCATGATACTACCACCAGGACTCCTTTTGTACATGTAGTAGGCCATCAGTAAACATCTCCAAATGAATAATAAAATGAATTTATTCAGTAAACAGTGAGATTTGAAAATGTCTAGTGGAAGTGGGTGGAGGAATGTTGGGCCTATAAAGACTCCTCCTGCTGTGTAGGGAGTTACTCCTTGGGTTGTTAACTACTAAGTCACCACTCTGAAATCGCCAGTCACTGCCTGAGAAAGACTAGGCTTTCTACTTTCATAAGGATTTATAGTCTCAGAAGCCTATAGAGGGCAGTTGTGCCTGGTCCTGTATGTAAGGTTTCAGTGAGTTGGAACTGACTCAATGGCAGTGTTTTGAGAATATTTGACTTCAGAAAGGATAAAATCTGATGCTGAATATAAATGTTTAATTGAATTAAATTTTTAAAAGCAATTTTATGTTTACAGACGAATAGTACAGAAAGTAGAGGTCCCATTCATCTTTCTCCTTTCATAGTTTCTCCTATTAACATCTGGTATTTCAGTGATACGTTTATTACAATTGATAAACCAATATTGATACATTATTATTAACTAAAGTTCATAGTTTACATTAGCGTTTATTATATGTGCTTAATCTTATGAGTTTTGCTAAATGTATATTATGTTTACCATTATGGTATCTCATACAGAATAGTTTCACATCCACAAAGTATCCTGTATTCCAGCTCTGAATATAAAATGCTTAAAGCTCTCTGATTGTATTTTTAATAGATTTTTATTAAGAACATAGAAAGTAGAAACACTGATTCAGACATTTCTACTTTTTTTATTAAATAATTTTATTGGGGGCTAATTCAGCTCTTATCACAATACATACATGTACCCATTGTGTCAAGCACATTTGTACATTTGTTGCCATCGTCATTTTCAAAATATTTTCTTTCTACTTGAGCCTTGGTATCAGTTCCTCATTTTACCCCCTCCCTTTCCTTCTCTTCCTCCCACACGAATCCTTGATAATTTATAAATTACTGCTTTTTCATGTTTTACACTGACCAATGTCTCCCTTCACCCACTTTTCTGTTGTCCATCCCCCAGGGGAGGAGTGGGTTGTATGTAGATTATTGTGAACAGTTCCCCCTATTTTCCCCCACCTTCTCCTTCTCCTCATGGACCATTTCTACTTGTGATAATGATTACAGCCTCCAGTTGTGCACCCATTCTGATCATCCTTTCTCAAGTTGTTCCTTCTGCATGAAAATAAACTCACTAGTTCCTAAGTTTTCTATGTCTAATCTTTCAAGTTGTCATTTTCAGTGTGGCCTCACATAGCTATGGTGCAATGCTTGAGGGAGACATTGTTTAGTTAAACAAAATTACTGTTTTATGTTTTTTGTTTGTTTTAATTAAATACTTTTATTGGGGGCTCTTACATCTCTTATCAGAATCCATACATTCCATCCAGTGTGTCAAGCACATTTGCACATATGCTGCCATCATCATTCTCAAAAGCGTTCTCTTCCCACTTGAGTCCCTGATAGCAGCTCCCCGTTTCTTTGCCCTCCCTCCCTCTACTTTATCCAGTTCTGGATACCTTGAAAATTTTGAAGTCTGGTCTATAGTTTGCTCATTTTGAGTAGGAATCTTCTATAGACTCTTGGATCATAATGGTCAATAGTGGTAGCCAGGCAACATCCAGTTCTTCTGGTCTCATTGCAAGGGGGGCATTTTTTTCATTGAGGCAATCAGTATATCCTCCTATTCCTGATTCTCCTTACTCTGTTATTCTAGATCAGTCTTTCCCAAAGTGGGCAAGACTGCCCTCTGGAGGTGTGTGTATATGGGGGTGGGAGCACCGGAATGATCCAGGGGGCTGCAAAAGCAGATAATCCTGGATTGTGGGCTATATGGCGCAAAAGTTTTTTGACAGGCAGTGAGGTGTTGTTGTTTTTTTTCTCCTTAAAAAAGGGAATGGTAGGTCAAAAAAGTTTGGGAACTTTTGGATTAGAGCATACGTTTCCAAACTTATTTGACCTGCCTATGATCTAGAGTAGGGCTTTCTGTCCTATGTGAATTTCATCAGGAAACTGTATCCTATCCACTCTACATGGGTAATCTTGCCCTTTCGGTCTTTTTGTTTCTAAGACTCAAAGAACATTTAAAGTAACATGCCTTTGGATCCGAGTCATTTACAGGATGTTAAAATGTTTTGAAGTAGTACGAATTGAGCACAAAATTCTTTGGAGAAGGGTTAAAAAAATCCCAAACTCACTGCCTTTGAATCAACTCTGATTCTTGGCCCTGAAACAGAATAGAACTGCCCCTTTGGGTTTCTAAGGCTGTGAATCTTTATAGGAGCATATAGCCTCATCTTTCTCTTGCAAAGCATTTGGTGGGTGTGAAAAACTGCCCTTGCAGCCCAATAACCCACATTTCTAGAAGGGTGAAAGAGATGGAAATACCTCCAAAAGCGTGTAGACCTAGATGGGAGGAGGATATGTTGAGAAACAATAACTTCACATTTGATTATTATATATCTTACACATTTCTGTGTAATAACAGTTTCTATGATTTTTGTAGCAATACTTGTCATATTTAATCCAAAGTATATATATAACATGCTACAGTGGGTTTATTGAATATGATCATTCAGCTATACAAAGATCAGATAATCTAATACACTAGTTAATAAAGCTTCTATACATACAAAACCAAAAAAACTAAACTCATTGCAATGCCAGCTCATAGCAACCCTATAGGATACAGTGGAACTGCCCCTGTGAGCTTCCCAGACTATAACTTAAAAAAAAAAATCATTTTGTTGGGTACTCATACAACTCTTATCACAATCCATACATACATCAATTGTGTAAAGCAACATTTGTACATTTGTTACCCTCATCATTCTCAGAACATTTGCTCTCCATTTAAGCCCCTGGCATCAGCTCCTCATTTTTCCCCCTCCCTCCCCAATCCCCCCTCCCTCATGAACCTTTGATAATAAGTTATTATTTT
>NW_022111357.1:3188261-3194715 GCF_000313985.2 Echinops telfairi | reverse complement strand
CAAAGTATTCTTGAATTGAGGGAGTACTTGAGTGGAGGCCCAATGTCCATCTGCTAACTTAATACTAAACCTATAAATATGTGCACATAGATCTATTTCCCCAAGACTATAACTCTTTATGAGAGTAGAAATCCCCATTTTTCTCCCATGGAGTGGTTTCAACCTGCTGAACTTGCAGTTAGCAGCCCGATTTGTAGCCACTATGCCACCAGGAATCCTCTCCTTAATTAATACAAGAGAGCTATAAAAAGTTCATAGAGAAGTAGAATGAAAAGGTAGTGGAATTTTTCTACGAACTTTTGAAACTCCTCATATTTCTTGTAGAATTTTTTTTAAAGTATTCAAGAACTTGCTAACATTCTTCTGAATTATCAGAGGTGATCAAATTTTGCTTTCATTAAGTTGATTCTTACTCATAGGGAACCCTGTAGGACAGGATAGACCTGCCCCAGTCACTTTAAGGCTTTACAAAAGTGGCGAGCGTCCTGCAGAACCACACATTATGGTAAGCAGCCTGGGTGACAAGAGGGACAATTTAATGGAATCTATAGCTGTCTAAAATCTAGTCAAATCCTACAGTGGCAACCCAACTATTTCTAGTTCTTTAGGCAGAAAACGTTCGGCTGCTATTGAAAGGTTAGCAGTTCTAGTCCACACGGAATCTTTGAAGGAGAAAGACCTGTTGATCTCCCAAAAGAATTAATTACCTTATAGAAAAAAGCCCTTTGGCTTTCTGCTCTGTCACATGGAGTTGCTGTGAGTAGAAACTTAATGCCAAACACCACCACAATAGGCAACAAAGTCCTTTGAAGAGATTAGTCTAGTGGTAATGAATGCATATCGGGTGATGCAGCTCTCTGAAGATAAGGCTTGCCTGTAGAGGTAGCTCCAGCCAGAGTCTCTTAGGAACTCCTCCCCGCCTAGCCCTAAACATGTTTTGTATTCTGCCTGTCTTCAGCTACGATCCATACTTCAAGCCTTAACCTACTGAAATGAAGCTTATCAATTAGGCATAGGCACAAAAACCCAAACAAACAAACAACTAATCCAGAAATATAAAGAAATACATTACAGCAGAGAGCAGTTCCATAGACTGTAGAAAGTCCCACAAGTAAGAAGTTGGCATTATCTTTGAGCATTTGCCAAGAAAATAATCCAGCTTTTCGGCTTAATTTGTATACATTCTTCCTGATAGGACACATGAAGTTTATCAGGTTTTGTTTTGGCTCCATTTTCCTTTGACCTAGATTTCCTTTGATCCACCATAACACTTTCAAATACCAAAATAACCTACACTTCATTCTATTACCTTGATTTTCTTATGTTGAACAAACTTTGTAATTCTGGCATAAATCTTTGATTATGGTATAACCCTTTTACTACGCTGTTGGATTTGATTTTCTAGGATTGTATTGGTAGATTTTTGTGTCTATGAGGGATATTGATCTGTAGGTGTCTTTAGCTAGCCTTAATACCAGGCTAATATAATTTCCTAGAATGAGTTAGGAAGCATTCTCTATGCTTATAAGTTTTGGATTTTATTTCTTAATAAATAAAAGTGTAATGTTAACTTTTTATTTATTGATTAGTATAATTTTCCTGAAAGCCTAATCAATTAAGTATGTGCAGAGAAAAATGGATGTTACAAAGCTATAGACTTAAGGACAGTGCTCTGGAGTAAGTTTTCTTTGTAGAAGCCAGGCAGCAGATTTTATATATGTAGTGCTTCGCACTTGGGTCGTACTTAGTTTATTGTTGAATTTTAGGGGTGGGAACTGTAGACCTAGTGGAATAGCTCCAGATAATTCTCAAGTAGAAGAGCACTTCTGCTTTTTCTGCAATTTCAGCAGAAATAATTCCCTAAGTGATAAAAATAGACTCCTGTAACCTAGAGCCTAAAACAACAAATAAAGGGTATAAGCATCTGCTAGAAGAAAAAACAAACAAGGGGAGCTGGGTAGTGCATTTATAATAGAAACTAACATTTTTATTTTACAATAATTATATCTTTTATTTTTTTAGACTTTATTGCAATATGCAAGCAACAAGAATGCATCAGAACATATTGTGTATCTTCTGGAGGTTTATCAACTTGCCATCCAAAGCTTTGCCAGCGCACGACCGTATTTAACTACTGAATGTGAAGATGTCCTCTTAGTGCTTGGCAGATTAGTACTGTAAGTTATAAAACCTAAATTACCCTTAAAATTGAGACTCTTGGTTTTAAAATGTTTGTCTGATTTCTGTTTATAGTGACATCACATTTATTTTTCAAAGTACCAGTATTCAAACCTTAGATTGAAATTTCCTGTACTCCGAGCTGCCTCCAATCTCAGTACTCAAAAGGGAACCACCAGTTAAGCAATATAAGCTTTAATGCCCCTAGAATTTCTTTTTCTATTTAGGCTACGAATTTGAGAATGACACTTGAATAACACTATTCAAGAGACAGTATCTGGTAACATTGCTGGTCATTGAAGATTGCTATGTATTTTGGGCAAAACACCATAAAACCCAGCAACTTGATTGTATTATTTGAACTAAGAATAATTTTACTAGCAAAAATAGCAAATACAGAGTAAGGTCAAACACCCCCCCCCCCCAAGAGGCTCCTATGATCTTTCAGCTCTTGGAGGGAGGTCACTAGGAGGGTAGGGGGTGAAGTAAGGGAGAACCGATCACATGATCCGTGTATGGCCCCCCAGACAGCAGAAACGTGGGTGAAATGAGACAGTGGTTGGTGTAAAACATGAAGAAAAAAAGAAAGAATAATTTATAAATTATCAAGGGGACATGGGGGAAAGAGGGAGAGGGAAAATTGAGCTGATGCCAGGGGCTCAAGTATAAAGAAAATGTTATGGGAAAGATAATGACAACATATGTACAGATGTTTGACACAGTGGATACATGTATGGATTGTGGTAAGAGCCCCCAATAAAATAAAATAAAAAAATAAAAAAAAGAAGAAGAAACTCGTTTGGAAAGCAGAGCGTGGGAATAAACTAAAATAGAACGTTAAAAAAAACCCACCTTTTAAAAATTTGTTTAGCATCAGACAAAAAAAATTTACTCCTTTAAATGTAATTCCCATTTACAAATTAAAAAAAAAAGGGACAGATATTAAGTTTATCTGGAAATAACCTTGGTCCAGTTTACAGTTTGTTTGGGATAATGTTTAGTCTAGGTGATTTATTTTTCTTAGGCCATACTTGTTTTCTGTCTTAGTTTCCAAAGCCAGAAACTTTAATTGCATGCCTTTTTGTAAATAAAAATAGCCATGGTTTATTTGAAAAATCATATTTACCCATAGATTCCTTCTACCAAGTCCCACTTTCCTATATTACCTAGTCTAAAGGGGTAAAATAATAATGCCAGTTTTATTGGCATGTAATTTATGTATTATAATTCAATAGTTCAATCATTCAGTCCCATCAAGGAAAATTGTGCAATCACCCCCACTTCAATTTTAGAGGACCTACCCCCCTGGTTAAATCAAAAAGAGTAAAGTAATATACTATTGGATTCTAGAGAGGTATGTGTTGAATGATTAGTATTTTGAATCTATCCTTACTCAGGTTATGTATTTCTTCTTTGTTTTAATTTTTATTGTTATTTTGTTACTGTGACTAACAGTTAAGATAGTACAAAGGACCTCTTTTCCTTGCTTAATGTGTTAAAGAAATGTTTTTTGTGCTCTTTTCTGCTTCCTGTGCAGGTGACAGAAACCTATCTATATGTCCATGTCCCCACCCTCATATGAGCTAAAGTAAACTTTTTGGAATATAATTTTTAAAAGGGTTGTATTTTTACCAAACACATTAAAGCAATAATTTAACTGTATAGACTCCTAAGAGTTTTCTTTTTTTTTCCTATCAAAATTGAAAAGCCAATGCAACAATGTAGAATATTTTGAAGAGCAAAATACAAATGAAAATAGCTTCAATGGGTAGAAAAATATATAATCTGTATTTTTATGTCTGTAACCACATTTTTATGCTCGCTTATTTATATTGTAGGAGTTGTTTTGAATTGCTGCTTCCAGTATCTGAAAGTGAACTGCCATGTGAAGTCTGGGTACCTTTCCTTAAGAGTCTACAGGTAAGTTAATTTTAGCTCACAGAACTCCAAGACACCTACGTAATTTCTTTTAGAAACTTAAATGAGAAACTTAGAACAAGAACAAATTGATTTTGTTGTTGGATGCCATCGAGTCAAGTTCAACTCGTCGCAACCCTCATAATACAGTAGAATTAACTTGTAGGGTTTTCTAGACTGCATTCTTTATTGGAACAGGGCACTAGATATTTTCCCCGTGGAGCATCTGCTTGGTTTCAAACTGCAAGTCTGTCTTTTCTGTATATTTTGTGATCATTAGATGCCATCAAGTGGGCTCTTACTCATAGTGACTCTTTGTACCACAGAAAGAACCATTGCTTGGTCCTGCAGTCCTCACAGTAGTTGTTGCGTGAGCCCATTATTGCATCCATTATGTCTGTCTGTCTTACTCTTTTTCACCAGCCATCTACACTGCCAGATATGATGTCCTGATAACATATCCAGAGTATATGAGATGAAGGCTTTGTACCATTGATTCTAAGGTGCATTCCTAGCTGTACTTCTTCCAAGACATATTTGTTTGTTTTTCTGGCAGTCCAAGATACTTAATATTGTTCGACAACACCACAATTCTAAGACATCAATCCTTCTTGGCTATCCCTAATTGTTGCCCACCTTTCTAATATATACGAGATGATTGCAAATACTTGGGTTTGGGTCAGGCACCCTTAGTCTTCTAAGTAACCTATTTTCTTTTTAACGCTTTCAAGAGGTCTTGTGCAGCAGATTTGTCTAACATAGTACATCACTTAATTTCTTGACAGCTGCTTCCTTGGGTCTTGGTTGTGCATTCAAGTACAATGAAATCCTTGACGAGATTAATATTTTCTTCACTTGTCATTAGGTAGCTTATTGACCCAATTGTGAGGATTTTGTAGTATATTGAAGTGTAACCCACACTGTAGGCTCTAGTCTTTGATCTTCATCAGCAAGTGCTTCAAATCCTCTCTGCTTTCAGCATGGAAGGGCATATCACATGCAAGTTGTTAATGAGTCTTCCTTCTATTCTGATGCCACCACCTTACTTGAGTTTCTTAGACTATTTGTTCACCATACAGATGGAATGAGAATGGTGAAAGGACATAACCTTGATGTACACCTCTCCTGATTTTAGACCAAGTAGTATTTGCATGGTGTGTTTGGATGACTGCCCCTTGGTCTATGTACACATTTTACATAAGCAGAATTAAGTGTTTTGGAATTGCTATTCTTTGTATTGTTACCTATAATTTGTCACCATGTGGGGATGTGAAATTGCTTAACTATGACTCTTCTATCCATTTGTCTATACCTTTTACCAAATGATTGGGTGGGACCCTATGAATAAGGTGTGTGAAACATGAATAGAGGTGATTCATGGGTATAAGAATGAGTTCTCTCAGAAGCAGGAAGGGAGAATTCTGCAGACCATGAAGGAAGAACCACCATCAAAGCATGTCTCAGATCCCTGCCTGAAGTGGCTGAGGCCATGCTAAAGAGGGACTGGAGCAGAGAATCCATGCTGCTGACACCATGCCATGTGGTAGTGAGGCAAAGCAACAGGTAGGCTTCCTGGTCAAAGGCAGAGGCTGAGGGATGGAATGACTGAGAGGCTAAAGACTTGAGGGATAATTAACTCATCTAAGGAGAGGCTCTGCTCTGGACCAATGAGTATTTTATTAATGTTTTCTGTTCCTGGCTAATGGTAGCCTGTTAAGTTTCCTAAATAATTCCAATAATTATGAGCATTGTCTGTGAGTTCTGTATGTCCACTACAGTGGATTATTAGAGTGCTGTGGGAGGAGTGGTTGGTGTCAGGCTAGGGGAAAAGGAGTATGTGGGCGGAGGTATGTCTGACCTCTGCTGAATTGGATTCTCCATCTCCCCACTGAAGCTGAAGGAGGTTAAATGTCCCCATACCATTTCCTTAGCTCCACACATTCACATACTTTTGTGTAGTCAGTAAATCATGGATACAAAAGTAAGTAAAAAAGTATTGCTGTTAAGGTTCTAGTTCATACATGCACAGATTTATTCCAAACAAAGCATGTTTAAACATGTGTCTGAACAGTAGTTGGCTGCAGACAATCTCTCAGTAACACCCTTGCCTTAATGTCATTAGGTTATCTTGAAAAGTAAAGATACTTTTGTGCCTGGGTTGGGGTGGGGGGCCTATTTAGAGGTCAGAACTAATTTTATTATATGAGGGGGTACCCAGAATATCTGGAGTACAGTGAACCCTCGTTTATCGCGGTTAATTGGTTCTAGACCCTACCGTGATAAATGAAATTCCGCGAAGTAGGATTCCTTATTTGTAAATCAAATATTTTCGTAGTTAGAGCATAGAGGACATGAAAAA
>NW_022111357.1:3184466-3187233 GCF_000313985.2 Echinops telfairi | reverse complement strand
TTTTTGAAACAAAAAAATCACACTTATACTTGAGTTTTTCCCATTGTGCTGTCCCTGTAAACTGTGCTCAACATCACAACAGTTTCTGCAACACTTTTCCTGACCAGGAAGCAAAATTTCACAGCCACAAGCTGTTCTTTTAAATCAGCCATCACAAAAAAACAGGGTTCAGAGGAAACTGCTTGTATGAAAAAATTCTCTGTGACAAGAGAGAACTTCTCTTCCCAGGCGATACCATTGGGTGCACTAACTCAGAGCAAGTTGCTTGATGCTCACCTAGCGGGGAAAAATGTGTACTAGGAAAGCTCTGCTCCGCTTAGTGTAATCCTGTTTTGTGTTATTTTGGGGGGTACCCCCTCATATGATAACATTATAATGTAAAATTAACAAAATTCAAGTGGACACCTTCCCAAATAATTTGCAGCTTTGCAACATTTACGGGATGGCTGCTCACATAAAACTATTTTTAGATGGATTTGTCATTTTAAGGAAGGTTGGGAAGATTTCCACAATGAGCTGAGAGAAGGAAGACTGTTGACTCTATGAATGATGAAATTGTGGCCGAAATCCAGAACCTGGTGGAAGATCATAGACTTGCCATTGATGTGATGCGTTACTGAAGTTGAGACTTCACACTGTTCAACATTCGAAATTAAACATCAGGGCTTCAGGAAGCTGTGTGCTCAATGGGTGCCAAAAGTATTGTGTGAACCTCACCTAGCTCAAAGATCTCATCTTTCCTTCCATCTTTAAAGTAAAATCAAAGACAATGAAGACAATTTTATGGAATGAGTCGTAATCAGGGACCCATCTTGGATGTGATTCCAATAGGATCTAGAGAACAAACTCCAATCCAAACAGTGGCAGAGTGGTCAGCTCAGAAGGTTATGGCATTGTTTGGGGGGATTCCAAAGGGATAATTGTGATTAAATTTACTAAAAAGACAGTATGGGCACAGAGACTGTTTAGGAAGAAATTTAAGAAAATTGAAAATTGAGCTGGTGGAAAAAAAGGAAAAGCCTGGGGTGAGGTGGGAAATGAGCATGGGAGAGTTTGTTGAGGGGGAAAAAAAAAAAAATCCCGGAAAGCTGCTCTGAAAATTTTTTTTCCCCCTTAGAAAATTTCTTAATGATGCCAGTGCATTTGCTCATTCTTTGAGGGAAGCAAAGGTTTTCCTCTTAACCATTTTGTTGGAAACCCTACTCCATAGAGTGTATAGCCCTGATCTTCCTCTTTCAGACCGTATTTTGTTTCCCAGACTCAGGGAACATTTAGAGTAGTGGTTCAGCCCTCCCAATGTTGTGACCCTTTAATACATTTCCTCATGTGGTGGTGACCCCCAACCATAAAATTATTTTTGTTGTTACTTCATCAATGTAATTTTACTACTGTTAGGAATCAGGCGACCCCTGTGAAAGGGTCATTCGACCCCGAAAGGGGTTGCAACCCACAGGTTGAGAACCCTACTGATTTTAGAGGAACAGAATATTGAGTCTCTCAAGGATGCCAAAACGATCACTGTGGCATGGTATAAATCAGTGTTTCCCCACAGTGGTGATATCACCCTATAGGTGGGGGCTGGGACAATCCAGGAGGATTGTAAAAGCAGACTATTATACTTTATCCTGGAATATTGGCTCATCCAAAAGTTGCTAATTGGGCACTGCATAATTTTTTTGCCAAAAAGTAGGTGATGGGCCAAATAAATTTGGGAATTTATTATGTAAATTAAAAATGCAGAATTATTTGGGGGAGCTTGGAAGGCGGGTTAGAGATATGGAGGATTTGCAGGGAAAGAGCTTTACGTTTTGATATTTTTAATAAAGTTTTCTATGATATAGCAGTAATTTATTACCCTTTTAAACATCTTTGTACTATGTATTCTCTTCCTCAGTCAAGATCCAGTTAATATCAGCAATGTTATCTCTCAATCTAAATAAACCCTCTTCTGAATCCAACTTGAATTTTTCTGGTAGCCCATTGTACTATTGTAAATATTTTTTAGTTACTTTAGGCATAGTTTTAGTTGTATGTCATGTTAATGATATTGTTTGATAATTTCTATTCTGTTAGATCACCTTTCTTTGGAATGGGCAGTAATAGAGATCTCTTCCAGTCATGTATTATGGACATACAACATGCTGTATTTTTACAGCTGTCTTCTGGATCAAGGAGGTTCACTGCAGGGATCTCAGGGTCCAGAGGATGCATTCCGCTCCTGGTTCTTGCTTGTAGTGAGATCATCCCTCCCTGTGCTTAGAGGGCTCCAATACCCAGCAGAATGACAGTCCAACGAATCCTGTTAACAGTTAACTCTCAGCTGTATCCTATCATTTCCTCCATCTTCTTACTCAGACCCTTGCAGAGTTACAGAGACTTTGTCTGGATGAACCACAGTAGATAATTAACTGCCCCCACTGTAGCTGACTTTTGTACATCTTGTTTTCTAGACAGGTGAGTTTTTCAACCCTTTGTTAAAACATAACAGTTGGCAATCCACTTCTTTTTTGTGCAGCTTCAGTTTCTTCTCTTCCTTCAGTATCATCAGTTCTTGATCATATAGTACCACCTGAAATAGTCAAATATCTACCAGTTCTCTTTTATTAGAGTGATTGTATTTATTCTTTCCATCTTCTTTTGCTGCTTTCTGTATTGTTCAGCATTTTGCCCACAGAATCCTTCAATTTTTCAACCCAAAACTTGTAGTTTTCTTTCAATTTTCTCAGCTTGAAAAGTGCTTAATCTTTCCTTTTAGTGTTCTTTTTTT
>NW_022111357.1:3178315-3183893 GCF_000313985.2 Echinops telfairi | reverse complement strand
AGCTTTCTTTGCCACATTTGTTTATGCACCCATTTGTCTTCAGTGATCCCTTCGACACCTTGTGATCATACAGGCTGATATGTTCTTTCATGTGGGCTTTGTTGCTTCTGAGCTAGATGGCCACTTGTTTACCTTCAAGCTTTTAAGACCCCAGATGCTATATTTTTGATAGCCGGGCACCATCAGCTTTCTTCACCACATTTGCTTATGCACCCATTTGTCTTCAGTGATCCCTTTGACACTAGATCGTTGCACATTTTATTATTACTTTACATTGTCTTCTTTAGCAGCCCTTTGAAACCTTCTGTTCAGCTCTTTTGACTTCATTTTGTTCATTCAGTTGAACTACTCTGCATTCAAGAGCAGGTTTCAGAGTCTCTTCTGACATATACTTTGGTCTTTTCTTTCTTTTTTGTCTCTTTAATGACTTTTTGGTGTTTGGAAATAAGATGTCCATTCACAACTCATGATTTTTGGTCATTGGTGGTCAATACTTCAAATCTATCATTGAGACATTCTCAAAATTTAGATGGAATATAGCTGAGGTTGTGTTTTGGCTTTCATGGGCTTGTTTTAATCTTCTTGAGCTTCATCTTACGCTTTCACATGAGCAGTTGATGGTCCGTTCCATAGTTGGCCTTTCACCTTGTTCTTACTGATACTGAACTTCTCCATCATCTCTTTCCATAGATGTAGTCAATTTGATTCTTGTGTATTCCAACCGGCGAGGTCCACGTGTATAATTGTCGTTAGTATTGAAAAAAGGTATTTGCAATGAATTGGTCTTGCAAAATTCTGTCATGTAATCTCTGGCATTATTTTCATCACCAAGACCATATTTTCCAACTGCTGGTTCATCTTTGTTTCCAGCTTTTACATTCCAGTAACCAAAAATTATCAATGCATGTTGACTACATGTTTAATCAATTTTAGACTCTGGAAATTGTTAGAAATCTTCAGTGTCCTCATTGTTGGCAGTAGTGGTTCGTGTGTAAATTTGAATGATAATTCATTTTTCTTGTATGCATATGGGTATTACCTACTATCACTAACAGCACTGTACTTAACAATGGTGTGTGAAATGTTCTCTTTGTCTGTGAGTGGGACAGCATTCCTCTCTTTGTCCTCGGCATAGTAAACCATGTGACAGTCTGATTCAGTATGGCCAATACCAGGCTGTTTCAGCTCATTAGTGCTTAGTTTCTGATCTGTATATGTTCCACTTCATGTTTTTCTACTTTTAGTTTTCTAAATTTATAATTTGTACATACCACTTTCAGTTTATTCATGGATAATTTGCAGCTCTTCTCATTGTGTGTCATGCTATACTAGGCAGCGTAGTCTTGAAAGCTCTACCCATGCCCTTGAGGTCATTAAAATCATTGAGGCAGGTAACCTACCAATCTAAGAGTCTCATTCCAGCATTGTATCAGACAATGTTCTGCTGCTATTCAGGCTTTCACAAACCAAATTCTTTTTAAATCGTGTTATTGGGGCCTCATACAACTCATCACAATCCATCTATCCATTGTGTCAAACACATTTGTACATTTGTTGCCAGCATCATTTTCAAAACATTGTCTTTCTACTTGAGCCTTTGGTATCAGCTTCTCATTTTTTCCCTTTCCTCCCCCAGCCTCTCTCCCACTCATGAAGCCTTGATAATTTATAAATTATTATTATTTTTTCATGCCTTGCATTGACTTCAGGGACTAATTTTTATAGAAGTCAATCACCATCTCATAGTACATCTGTGTGACTGAGTAGAACTGCTCCTTAGGGTTTCTGAAATTGTAAATCTCTTCCTTAACGCAGCTCATGAGTTTGAACTGTCAGCCTGTGGTTAGCAGCATCCTGTATCACCAACACAGCTTTATTAGTTTAGAAGCACTACTTGTCTACCATGGATATTCTGCTTGGTATGTGTAATTTTCATCGTATATCTTCCAGGATCATAACAGCATGGAAGTTAATATAGTAGGACAAAATGACAGCTAAGTGAATTGTTGGCAGGTATATGTTAGCATTAAATTCATAGAATGAGAAAAAGTTTCTCTAGTTGAACAGGTTATGTTAAAATTGGCTATTTTGTTTCATTTTGTGTATTTTTTTTTCAATTAAAAAAAAACTTTTGTAACTTAGGTGAAGGTTTACTGAGGCTCATCAATTTTTTTACATCCAACAATTCATATGTAATTTGTCTCAACTTAGACATTTCAGTCCCCTTAATGTACCATCACTCACCACCCCCCTTACTATCTGTCTTTTTGTTTCCCTAACCTGTTGAAATTTGTCCTTGGATAAATGCTGCCCCCTTGACCTTGAATGGGTCAGTATTCTAACCTGGGAGTGAGTTCAGTTCCAGATCTGAAGGGTGACTTAGGGCGATAGTCTTGGTTCCTGCCAGTTTCTCACTTTTTAAAAGAGAGCATCTTAAGTACTTTTAGATAACTTAGAAATCAACAAAAAGTCCATCTCCATTTTAGATAGGCTAAAGTATTCAAAGTTACATTTATGTAATTATAATTCTATGTTACCTAATTGAATGCATTAGTTATATTTGTGAGCATTTTTAACATACTATTTTCTACATGAGTATTGCTATCTATAAATGGATGTTTAAGTTTCTAGAGAACGTTGGCCCTCAAAAGTAAGGGAAAACAACTTAAAGTGTTTAAATATCATAACTAATAATGTTTTTACTACCCCGTTTCCCCGAAAGTAAGACATCTCCCCAAAATAAGATCTACTTACAGTTTTGCCTCTCGCTGAAATATAAGGCATCCCCCTGAAAATAAGACCTCCCCGAAAATAAGCCCCCCGCAGCTACCATGACTGGACCATGGTGGCAGGCACTGCTGCACAGCTCACTGTTGGCCGCAGCACAGCTGGAGCATACAGAAAGTGCGAAGTCTCTTTTAATAAAACAATAAACAATAAATGTGTACCGTATTCATGGAAACATAAGACATTCCCTGAAAATAAGACCTAGCACATCTTTGGGAACAAAAATTAATATAGGACACTGTCTTATTTTCGAGGTAACTGGGTATTACAGGATAGTGAGAAGTATAATCACTTGTGTCTAGGTTATAATTCTGGCCCCCCTTTTCCCCTGTATTTAAGTACTTTAAACAACAAAACATTGACAATTACATTGTGTCTATTTTTAAGATAGAATGCCATCTAATAAGGTAGACTGTGGTATTGTATATGCCATCTCATTTAAGACGTGATATTGTAGACAAATTTAAACAAAGATAGAACCAGTGGTGTTATTAAGTGATATTTCTGTTAGAAGGAAATAAGCTGCCTGTGCAAATACTGCAGAATCCTTTAAGAGAACTATATACTGTCAGCCTTAAAATAATCTACCAGAGATATCAGTCAAGTCTTCAAATGATCTGTTGGTAATTTAAATTGTCTTAGTAGTTAAGGTTCTTATTGCTCTTAGGTACTGGTGAGCCAGTTCTCACTCATAGCTACTCATTTCATAGTGGAATGAAACTCCCTGGTTCTGTGACCTCCGCACAGTTGTTGCTATGTTTGAGCCCATTGTTGTAGCCATTGCTTTAATCCACCTGTTAAAGCCTTTGCTTTAATTCATCTTGTTGAGGGACTTCCTCTTTTTCACTGACTTTCTGGAAGCATGATGCCCCTTTTCAGGGAGTGCACCTTTCTGATAACACGCCCAAAATATGTGAAATGAATTTTAACCACCCTCACTTATAAGAGAATCTTGTAGTGGTTACGTGTTGGGCTGCTAACTGCAAGGTCAGCAGTTTGAAACCACTAGCTGCTCAAGACAAAGCGAAAGCTTTCTAAGAGTTACAGTCTCTTAAACTCACAGGGGCAACTCTATCCTGTCTTATACAGGGTCGCTGTGAGCCAGAATTAACTAATTAGCAGTGAGTTCATTGATAAGACTACGCCAATACAGTACTTCTCTCAAGACAGATTTGTTCCTTCTGACACAAGCCCATTCAGTATTCTTTGCCGACAGTGTAATTCAAAGGTTTTCCTTATTCACTACCCAGCTTTTGCATGCATAGAAGGCAAATGCCTGAGCTTGAGTTAAGCACTTGATCCACGCTCTCCCATATACTTTTATTTATAATGAGATGATTGGCATTGAGGTGACATCGCTCCTTTGCTCCCTCTCTCTTTTGGGAACACTTTAAAGAAATCTTTTGTAGCAGATTTGATCAAAGCAATGTCTTCAATATCTTGATTGCTGCTTTCATAGCTTATGATTGTGGATCCAAGTAAAAGGAAATTTTTGACAGCTTCAGTCATTTCTGTGTGTGTCATGATGTTACTTTACTGGTCTGTTGTGAGGGTTTTTGTTAAAGCATAATACACACTGGTGGTTTTAGTCTTTGCTCTTCATCAGTAGGTGCTTTAAATCCTCTTAGCTTTTAGCAAGCAAGATTTAGTCATCTCTTTATTAATATGTCTTCCTTCAATCTCAAAATCACTTTCTTCATGTAGTACAATATCTCAGTTCATTTGTTCAGTTGATTGCGTATTGAATACGTGGACACCCTAATGTTCAATGATTATGCATTGAACTGCTTAACACCAAGGTCAGCAGTTTGAAACCACCACCTGCTCTATAGGAGAAAGCCAAGGCATTCTACTCCCATAAATAGTTGAAGTCTTATGAGTCACAATCAGCTTAATGGCAGTGAGTTTTTTATTTGGTGTCTTAAATAGTAGAACCCAAATTACATTTTGATGACAATTTTATCTGTGGGGAATGTTTTTAAATTCCTTTTAATTTAGTGAAAACACCTTGGTTTTATAGAAAATATGAGGTAAGCAACAGATTTCAAAAAACCTTTTTTCCTGCTGTAGTAAATTTAAGTTATAAGTTCTTGGAATTCTTGGATGTTCAGATATATTGAAAAGACAAAACTACCTCACATTAATTATTAATCTGGTTTTTGGCTATGCTGTTTTTGTTTTTAGGAGTCACATGATGCATTGTTGGAATTTGGTAACAATAACCTACAAATATTGGTTCAAGTTGCCAAGGAAGGTGTGTGGAAAAACCCAGTTCTTCTTAAAATCCTGTCTCAACAGCCAGTAGAGACAGAAGAAGGTAAGCCTTAAAATTGTACTGATCGTGGGAGAGGAAGATTTAATTCTAAAAGAATTGAGGTCGATTAATTTTTCTGTTTTTCTTTCTGTAGTAAATGTTAGCTGTCAGCAGTTAGTATTTTGCTTATGTAACTAATTATTCTTGTATTTTAAAGTAGTCTTTTACGTCTCCGTTACTATTTTTGAATGCTACATTATGTAACATTAAGCACAAAGCTCCTGAGGGAGAAACTGATAATTTGCTTTTCGTTATTGGTATATGGTACAGATTATACCTTGTTCACTGGTTACAATTTAGGGTTATAAAAATGTACGTTTGTATTTTATACTTAAGAAATATTAAGCATTTTGTAGAAAAAAGCAAAGAATGAAAAATTGCCACTCTACTTAAAGATTTATGGATTTGAATTATTTGTATTTTAGGTACCTACACAAAAACATCTTAGTGTATGTAGCCAATTGTAATTTCTTCTTT
>NW_022111357.1:3154466-3176487 GCF_000313985.2 Echinops telfairi | reverse complement strand
TTAGGAATCATTAACCAAAAAATAACTAGTTAAAAAAAATAACTAGTTAATTAAAGGAAGAAGGATGGAAGGATTTAAAGAGTAATAAAATGAGAGCTTACAGGTTGTTCGCTAGAAAGAAGATTTGTATTATTATTATAGTCTTATGAGGTCCCCAATAAATAGCATCCCTTTGGATATCCCAGTGCCATCTAGTTGTCAACTCATAGCTCACCTATGCGGCAGAGTAGACTGTCCTGTAGACTGACTGTATGGTTGCTGAGGATGCAGATTTCTACAGGAGCGGAACGTTTCGTCTTTTTCCCTCGGAGCAATTGGTGGGGTCAAACTGCCAACCTTAAAGATTTATAGTCTTCGAATTCCTACATAAGATCAGTAAGAGTCAGAATGAACTCATTGGCAATGGTTTTTTTTTTCTCCTCTGTAAGGCTCTGTTTGAGTCAGTACATGAGAGATACGTACTTAAGGACTTATACTACAAACCAAAATGTTATTAGTGGACACCCTGGAGCCGCGTACTTTCACAGTTGGTCTTTAAGCTAATTTCAAGTGAAAAACTTCAAAACTGCTTTTCTCTTTCATTGTCCTCGACACTGTGATCGTAGCATATTAAACATTTTCAAAAGCTGTGTCTAATTTCATTGATAGTCTTCTGTATTCTGGTCCATAAAGTTGTAATCAGAAGCTTAAAATATGTTTATCTCTAGGAAATTCAATAAATGCATTTTGTTCTGCCTCAGATTTTGTATGCCCTATCAAACTAGAAAACAAATACCCCAACTTTCTTATTGATAGGAATGTGGAGTGCCACTTCCACCTGGCATAATTAGTGAAAACATCACAGAAAGAGTATTTTTACTGGACCGTAATTGAAGGTGGTCTTGTCTTAAATGATGACGTTTGTGTGTGTAAGGTAAAGTGCCACGATGCCTGCAGCTTACTTTTAAATGACAAAACAAAGAAATGCTACCTAAAGAAATAGGGTATAACAGGTCAGTTTTTACATCAAAGTGTGAGTGAAAACATTTCAGTATTAAGATACTTGAAAAAAATAAAACCATAAGGGTTACACTGTGGTAGAGACCAAGACTACTCAGTGTATGTAAATCTTGTAAAGTAAGAAGTCATGTAGGCTGGTCCGATGGTAGTGAGTTATCAGAACTTATTAACATTAGTGTCACTAAAGTTGGTATACAACCCCCCCCCCACTGCCGAATTTTTTAACAATTTAAAATTATTTTTAAAATGCAAGATTGAGCTGTGTGGCTCTGTAATCTCTTGAATAATTTTCCCTCACAGAAGTTGAGTGTCATTTAATTGATTCTAACTTGAGTAGCACCACCCCAGAGAATTTTCTGGACTGTCTCTTTTCTTTATGGGTGCCCATCAGCAGATTGTTTACTCCTCCTGTGAGTTTGAACTCTGATCTTTTGGTTAGCAGCCAAGCACTATCTCAAAAGTAACAATTATGATGGTAGAGTGTCTACTGTGTAATGAGAAGTATACTAATCCTTTCCATATTTCATTAATCCCTAAAACAAGGGAGGGATTGCAGATCCTATGATTATTTAGTTGACATGGTAAAAATTCTTGATTGGGTGGTGATAACCATTCGGCTACTAAACACATGGTTTTATTAAACATCTGTAATTTACCCAAAACTTGTAGGAGCTGGAACTCAGTGGAAGTGCCTTATTTTTCCGGGTCTCCACAAATATGCAGCCTTTGGCAGAGGTTTTTCTATTTTAACAGAAAAATGCAGATTTAGCAGTTTCCTGTCATCCCTTTTAGTGGAAATTACTGGGGGCTAACCACTGTTTAGTCTTGCTCCATTGTCAGAATCATTGCTATGTTTGCGCCCACATCACAGCAATGTTTCATTCGATCTCATTGAGGGCCTTTGTCTTTTTTCCTGACCTTTTACTTTACCACATGTGATGTCCTGCACTGCCATATTCATTTTCTTTCTCTCTTTTTAAAACTTATTTATTTAAAAAAACTTCTTTATTTATTATTGTTATTCACAGTTGTATTGGCACGTCATTTACATAGCATACACTTCAGTAATTCAATCGTTCAGTCATATCATATCAAGGAGAATTGTACAGTCACTGCCATATCAATTTTAGGAACCCCCCTGCTCTTCCCCACCTTCCCATCCCCAATATTTCTAAAGAGCATTCTGGTTATACTTACAATACAGATTTGTTCCCCTTTCCGGTAAATCATGGTGGATTCTAATATTTGTTGCCACCATCACACTTCAAAGGCATCAATTCTTCTTGGGTCTTATTTATTGTCCAGCTTCCACATGCATATGAGGCAATTGAAAATACTATGACTTAGATGATATACCCCTTAGTCCTCAAAAATGACATCTTTGTTTTGTTTTTCAACACTTTATGAACTTTTTATTGTGATTTGTGTAGAAGTTTATAGAACAAATCCATTTCCCATTCAACAATACCTACACATTTGTTTCATGTCATTGATTGCAGGCCCCACAATGTAATAGCACCTATTTCACTTCCTCCCTGTGTTTTCCTTTTATTCCTCATTATTTCTTCCTGCCTATCTCTTAAGTTGCTTTTAACCATTGAAACCATTCCTGCTGAATACCGTATATACTCGTGTATAAGCTGAGTTTCTTCAGCACATTTTTAATGCTGTTTTTGTGGTAAAATTAGGTCCCTCGGCTGATGTTCGGGTCGGTTTATACTCGAGTATATACGGTAAGTTTGCATTTTAGAATCCCTAGGTGATTTATAAGGCTTGAGAAACAAGATTACTAGCCACATAAAGCCATTTTTTTCACTCACCACTTGTATTCTTTAAGAAATACTAAGTATTAATTGATGCCATCTACCTGTTAAGTATCTACTGTTAATTCAGGACACATCCTGACTTCCACACAATTTGTGCTTAGGTGCTCAATCTTCACTGTAGTTCAGGTTCAAGAAAGTGTTTCTCAAAGTGTGTACTGAATCAGGAACATAGCTTTTATATATGGTACTAATAAGTGTAAAAGGGTTCTCTGGTCAAATTCATCTGGGAACCATTGGGTTAACTAAAAAATGAACAGTGTTCTTTATTGCAGGACTGTTCAGATATTTGACCAAGGAATCCTTTTTTTCTTCTAGGACTATCTCTCAGGTCTTTTGGTCGGTGGAAAACACTTTGAGAAATGCCTGGTTTAGAGGAAAGAGCACCACTGGCTTTGGAACCCTTGGCAAGTGACCTAACTTTTCTGAATATTGACTTCCCTAACCTTAAACTGGGGATAATAAGACTTGCCTTGGTGGTGGTGTGAGGAATAAATAAAAGGTATATAAAGCCACTTGCAGCTTGGTACCTCTTAAAGTGTTCAAGTTAAGATTTCTAGGTGACTTGCTTTTTCTGCATCTTTGCTTATAGTTCATTTCACTGTTCCTTACTGTCACTTTTCCCAAGTGAGGGAAAAGATGCTCAAATCATCAGTTTTGATGAAGTTTGTGAACTTTAATGTTCAAAATAAGACTGTTAACTAACATGGGAATGTTTAGTAACATTGATTGTGCACTTTGTTTTGCTGGTTAAGTACTGAGATCAGTATAAACAACACAAAATAAAAGATTAAAACCTCACCATAACAAACCTGGAGTGTTTGTTGCATGATATGCTACCAAAAAACTTTGTTTTCTCCTGTTTTTTAGTCAATAAGTTGATTGCACAAGAAGGATCTTCGTTTCTGCAAATGCGAATAAAACATTTGTTGAAATCCAACTGCATAACCCAGGCTACAGCTTTATCAAAACTATGTGCAGAATCTAAAGAAATTTCCAATGTGTCATCTTTTCAACAAGCCTACATCACATGTTTATGTTCTATGCTTCCTAATGAAGAGGCCATTAAGGAGGTGAGTAGAGAAAACAGCTGTTGCTGTTGTTCACACTTGCTAAATATTAACCATGAGTTTAATAGATATTGATACGTTTCATTTTTTCACATTAGAATGAAAACTGAGTCTCATTTTTTCCCAGGCTGTTGAAAAGTACCTTTACACACACACCAAATTTTGATTGACTTGTTTTGGTGAAGACACCATAGTAAGACCGGAGTCACCCTATGCACACCATGGCCTTATATAGGGTTGCTATGGCTTGGAAATGACTTCATAGCACCTAACAACTAACAAGGAGACCAAGCAGGAGACTTGGTGGCTTATTGGTTACATGTTGGGCTGCTGTATGCAAGGTCAGCAGTTCAAAACCACCAGTCTGTAAGGGAGAAAGACAGGAGTTTCTACTCCCTTAAACAGTTAAACAGTCTTGAGGGGATTAAAAAGACAAAATCTTGGAAATCCACGGGGGCAGTTCTACTCTGACCTATTGGGTTCCTTTAGGGTTCCCCACCAACTTGATGACAGTCAGTCAGTGAGGGCACATCCAATGTGTCACTGAGAACATGCAGCCATCCACTGGTTATGGTAACACGTTGAACACATTTTATTTGGAATATGCCATGCATCTATGAACTGGTGGAGCCCTCATAGCAATACTTTTTGACTTATCCTAATAACCCTATAGAGAGATAAAATGTGGAACTGAAATAGCAGCTTTGTGACTAGTGGGCAACAACAATGTATAATACCCTTAAATGAGTATCATAGCTATGACCCATTGTCTTGGTAGGGCAGGTTCTAGTTGTTGGGCTTTCTGGCCATAGAATGAAATGCTTAGCACCACCTGTCTTGTCAGGCTTAAAAATTTACAGGAAACATTTATTGATTAGTTTCTGTGTCAGACACTGTATTATGTGCTTTCAATGCTTGGGAAGCTTAAAGAGTATGAAGCACAAACTAAATGGTGATAAAGTGATAAGAATTAAAAGAAGTAGTCAGAACTCTAGCTCTTGAATTCAATTCCCTCAGACTGTGTATACTTAAGACCTATTTTTTCCTAGCATTTTATTCAGTGTTGGCCATATACATGAGTACGCGGCCTAGTTTGGAAGTTGTAACCAGTTACAGGAAATTAAATCTAAGCTGTATGATAAAACAGTTGCCATCCAGTGGATTCCAACTCCTGTCAACCCCATGTGTGTCAGATTGTAACTGCCTGGTGTGGTTCTCAATGGCTTGTTTTACATAGGTGTGCTGCTAGGCTTTTCTCGGAAGGGTAGGCATGAATGTGCAGTCTTTTGACTAGCTTTTCCAACTTTTTATTAGCAGCTGAGTGTATTAACTTTGCACTACTCAGCAACTCCATATGTTGTTATTAGATGCCTCTGAATCAATTTTAACACATAGAAACCCCATGTGGCAGAGTACAATCACCCCATAGGCTTTTCTTGGTTATAATCTTTCTGAGGCTGATTGGCAGGTTTCTTTTCCTGTGGAACTACAGACTGATTCAAACTGCCAACCTTTAAGTCCACAGCTGAGTGCTTAACTCTTGTGCCATCAAGACTCCTGACCCCGTATGACACTGCATCTAAATTCAGTAGAAATTTATTTCTGTTGATATTGATTTTATAAGACATTATAGAAAAACTGAGCCTTGAGTTTGGATGAATTGAAAGAATAAGTTGAGTCAATTACTGTAGTAGTAAAGGCACAGAAATGACTTTGCTAGGACCCACTAGCGAACACCCAGCCTCAGACAGAGAGTAGATGTTGAAATCTTTTTTTTCCACAGACCAAATTCTTTATTATTTTATTTTAATAAATCATTTTATTGGGGGCTCTTACAGTAATCCATACATCAGTTGTATCAACACATTGGTACATATGTTGCCATCATCATTTCCAAAACATTTTCTTTCTTCTTCAGCCCTTGGTATCAGCTCTTCTTTTTTCCCCTCTTTCCCCCATAGATGTTGAAATCTTACAGGAAGTAACACTGATTGGGTGAAGGAAAAAGAGGGCTAACCCAGTGATTCTCAACCTGTCAGTTGCAACCCCTTTGGGGGCTGAACAACATCTTCACAGGGGTCGCCCGATTCATAACAGTACCAAAATTACAGTTATGAAGCAGCAACGAAAATAATTTTATTGTTGGGGGTCATCACAACATGAGGAACTATTAAAGGGTCGCAGCACTAGAAAGGTTGATAACTACTGCATCTAGTCCATTTGGGTTTAGATTTGATGCAGTAGAAAGGAGGCATTGAAGGTGAGACGTGACGTGACTAAAGTGGAGTTTTAAGATAACATCTAAAGGAGGAAAGATATGTTAGATTTAGGGGAAGAGTTAGAAGTTACCAGGAGGAGAAAGGACTTACTGATAGTACAAAAATAAAGGATAGCATGCTTTTAAGAGGTTCGCAAGGCCTGGGAGACTCACTGCAGTGGCAAAATGAGGATATGGAGGGATAAGGAGAGCATGTGAGGACATTCAAATTTGTGGTTCGTTCTTGGATTTCGGTTTTTTAAAAAGACATTCAAATTTGTTTTGTACCTTATTTTTCGTGGTTTATTAATAACAAAGCAAGAACACAATCTTTTTAAAGAGGGAGGTTCGTTTTGTTGGTTGGTTTCACTTTTCCATTGTGATTTAGCAGTAAACAGCAAATTGGTTTTCCATTCAACTGTCCGTGCACCTTTTGTCTTGTGACATTGATTGCAGTCACCCACAACAGTGTAACAACAGCCCCCTTGCCCCCTTCTTCCTGGGTTTAGTATTTTCCTTCCTCTACCTTCCTGCCTGTGGTCTTTGTCCCTGCCAAATGCTGTCCTGTTGATCTCACATGTTGATTCATCTAAGGAACATGAACCTCACTGATGTTATTGCTCACCTTCTAGGGACCAGTCTGTTGCTTGGCTGAAAGTTGAGAATAACAGTTAGTTTTGGGTTTGAAGAGTGACAAAGGACCTGTCTATCCAACCAGCCTGGTGTCTTTTGTGATTTTGAGTTTTGTTTCACAGCTTTTCTCCACCCTGCACCTTCAATTGTGATTCATTTCAGACTGGTTAGGAGTTCTAGCCAGGTCAAATCTAGTTCTTTTGGTTTCAGGGTTGTGGAGGCTGAGGTTCATGTGATCTGTTAGTCCTTTGAGCTGAAAATTTCCTCCTGTCTGATTTTCTTCACTCTTGTATATGTCAAATGAGGAGAAGACCCAAGCTGCTGTTCACCGAAGCAGGATTATAGAGCTTTGTTTTTGTGGACTATGTTATGTCAATTAGCCTTGATGCCCCTAAGTGCCCTTCCCCCATGGTCCTAAGGCACTAGGCCCAGTGACTCAGTCCCTGAAGGTGTTTGATTATCATTCAAATTTTCATAATTTTGCCCCCCATGTGCATTGATATTCATGTGCATATTTGCAACACATATGAAGGAGCTGTGGAAAATTTATATTAACTTTACTTCAGTTTTTTCCATAAACTTTTAAACTCCCTTCATATAAGAAACAAATAATTTAGTTTTAATATTTCTTTCAACCAGTGTGTAAAGTTTGCAGGGAACTAGATTATAGGAAATGGGATTTGATGTCAACATCAGGGATTGGAAAACTGGTCTATGGGTCTGTCTGTTTTTGTAAGTAAAGTTTTATTGGAAAATAGGCCCGTTCGTGTACGGCCTCTGCCTGCCTTTTTGTTAGAGTTAAGTAGTGGCAGATACTGTGCATCTCGTAAAGCTGAATGTTTCCTACCCGACTCTTAGAGAAAGTGTTTGCTTATCCCTGCTCTACACGAATCAAGTATTCCAGGCTATTACAACCATTAAGTATCATTTAATTTAACTCTTGTTTTACCAGTGATGAAACTAAGGCCAACGTAGTAATGTTTCCAAGGCCTTTGCTTCATGAAGCTAATTACAGTTTGAACCAAAGTGTCATGGCTCTGTGACTACTATTTCCACTGTATGCATAGTTCCCATTGGCAGACACTGATGAACCATGTTCTCATTTGAATCATCTTGGTGGTATATTGTTCCTCTCATTTATTTATTCACATACAAGTATGGTTTAAATAGATTTTTCTCATGAATTAAATTAATGGAAAAATGTTTAGTTTCGTAATCAATACATTTTAAAGTTTGATAATTAGCACACATCATAAAATTAAATTGAAAAACAAGATACACCCTGGCCTTATCATAATTAACCTCTAAACCAATAATACTTTATTTTTCAAGTGACAGAGAATTAAAGAGAATCTTCAGAGTTAGCTTTGAAAAGGTACTAGTGAATCACTGGATGTATTAATTGAAGCTTAAAATCAGCATATGCTCTTAAGTTAGTAAAGCTCCACACATTTGTTCTGTACATTTGAGTCCAGTGAAAGAGTTTAATTAACTTAAGCAGCAGTGGGAAATAAAAACGCTTTTGTATGTTGCACCTGTGGGCATCCGAGTAATGTGTGTAATGGGAAACCTCTGCTGGGGAAGATTTAGCCAGGCACGGTCAATTAAGATTAATTGACTAGGTCAGCTGAAAACCAAAATCCAGAACCCCAATGTATTTTAAAAGTGAATCGTCTTAGAAATTTGTTGTCTAGAAGGCAGAACCACAGGAAAAAGATGAGGCTTTTTACTCTCATAGAGTTGCCATCTCAGAAACCCCCAGGGTCAGTTAGTTCTACCCTGTCCTGTAGCGTTGCTATGAGTCGGGGTCGACTCAATGGCAGTGAGATTGGAGAAGGCAGGAAAGCTTCATGGAATCAAGAGTTCTAAATTGTGGGTCTTTGGGTTACACAGAATTGAATGAGAGTACATTGCTTTTGGGTTTTTGTTGTTTTTGCTGCTGGTTTTTAGTGAAGGTTATAGATTTAGCAACAATCTAGTGTCAAGTGTGTATTTCTAGAATTTTTTATTGGAAGGGGAAATCTTTCAAAGAGCAAAATTTCCACATATAAAGAATAACAGTGTTTTGAACATGAAGCAATCATGTTATTTTTGAAGAGCCAAGAAATTACTCAGAATTAGCACAGTAAAGGTCGGGGTGTGTTTCAGTCTGGAAGAGCATTATTTAATGTGGTAGTAGCTGCTGTAACAAACGCTTGTTTCTTCTTGCTGGGTAAGGAGAAGACAAACAGGATCTAATTTACTCACCCTTCTTACACTGCTGGGAATTGACCCAATCACTAGTATAAATGATAAACAGAGGAAATGCATTTAAACAGGACCCAGCGGGAATTCATTTTGGGACTAGAAAAAAAGTAAACAACATTGTAGACATTCCAGGTGTTGGTTAAATAAGAATTAAGTATAAGATTGATCCTGAATAAGGAGTTAAAATTCCAAAATGATAATTAAATTTATAATCAAAATCTGCAAAATTTTATTGTAGTTATCCTTATGTAACAATGAGATGTGCATTAAAAAACACATTAAAGGTAGAAGGGCTACATGAGCAAATTGAGGATTTGCCTATTTAAATATTTTATCTCCTAAAGCAAAGCTCTGTTAAATAGCTTTGAAGAGGCATCTTCCCAGTACCACTGAACATTGACCAATTCTTTTTGACTTGTTGCTGTGTAGTCCTTCCATCATCTTTTGATCTAAATCAGTGTTAGAGGTATTATCATTATTTTCCTACAACCTTATTTCTTTACATCTTATTATTGATCTCTACCGCATAGTTTTCTATCTTGCAGGCGTTGAATACAATCTTAAAAACTCGTAAGTCACAATATCTTACTAGATACTGTTTTTTGGTTGTGGTTGATGTTTAAAGGCATACAAAACAACACAACACACTTTCTTTAAACTATATACATATTTGCAGTTGTTTCTTAGTGCCGTAGACCGTTAGCCACCCTTTGTACAAAGAGCAAAGCTCTGGACAGTCATGTGCCATCTGATTGTTATGTTGGAGCACATTATTACAGCCACTGTGCTACTTACCTCATTGAACTTTCTCTTTTTTGCTGATCCTCTGTTACCAAACATTATCTCCTTTTCCAGGGACTTGTCTTTCTTGATAACATGTCTAAAGCACTGTGTATACTCGTGTACAAGCTGAGTTTTTTCAGCACATTTTTAATGCAGTTTTTGTGGTAAAATTAGGTGCCTTGCTGGTAGTTGGGTTGGCTTATACTCGAGTATCTATGGTATATGAGGCAAAAGTCTTGCCATCCTACTTTAAGGAGTAGTCTGGCTGTATTTCCTTCAAGACAGCTTTATTTGTTCTTCAGGCATTTAATGGCACTTTTCAATAGTTGTTGCCAACACTGAAACTCAGAGGAATCAGCTCTGCGGTCTTATTTATTCAAAGTCCAACTTTTACGTGCATATGAGTCTATTGAAAATACTGTGGTTTAGGTCAAGTTCATCGTAGTCCTCAAAGTAAGTTCACCTTTGTGTGATTAGTCCTTTAGTAGACTCAGAAAGTCATGAGAAACTAAAAGAACAAATATACTTATGTTCTTAGAAACGCCCTAAATTTGTGGTTCCCACATTGCTATGCTTCATCTCTACCATGCTTACTTGTACCCTTCAGTCCTTGCATGTTTTTTCCCTGTCTGGGAATTCTTATCATTTCTCTCTCCTCCATGCCGTGCTGAAATACTCTGTACTCTCTCACTAAAACATTTAACACCTTTTGTCATTTTCTATTCCTCATTTATTATCCCAGATTACCCTATGAGTTCCATGAAGACAAAAATCAGATTGATTTTTATCACCAGTAATTAACACGGTGCAGATACTTAGTACATAGTGCTTAATTGACCCATTTTTTTTAAGTCAGTTAATTCTGTCTCATGGCAACCCCATGTGTGTCACAGTTGAACTATACTCACTTCAGAGTTTCTAATGGTTGTTTTGGGGGGTGGGGAGAGGGTGGTGGCTCAGTGTAGATGCATTTTGACATGATTGCTTTCCTTCTTAGAGGATTTGAGATCTCATCAGGAAGTTCATTGTATAATTGGGCAGCCAAAGTTAAAACACAAAAAGAGAAAGACCAGCCAGAACAAGCTACTAGTTCAAAAGACAAAATAAACAATTGCCCCTTTAAAAATATGCTGTGTTATAAACAGTCCAGAGTTTTCATTTATTTTGTTCCCTTTTATCATTTTAGAGTAATCATTTTTCACTTGAAATGTATATAGAGCATTGAAATGTGCCCTTTTAAAGTATGAGCTTCCCTATAGAAATGATATGCGATTAGTTTTTGGTTTTGCTTATTACTGCCTCTTTACAAGGGTCTTCAAAAGACTCATGGAAATGCCTATTATGGGAAACAACTACATATGGTTTTCAATTTTTTTTCTTGTACTCAAACTCATACTGACTTGTTATAGCATATCTGAGCAGGTCTAGTTTGAGGCACTAAGAAAGGTTATATCAGGTTGTAAAAGCCCCTATCAGAGCAACATGAATTCTGCTGAAATTGAAGCAACAATAAACATCGAATCACTAGTGATGCTTGGGTGGAAGAATAGTGAACTCAGTAATGCTTATGATCGTTTCCCAAAGAAGCCAGCAGTTTACAAATGAATGACTCGTTTTAAGAAAGAGACAAAATGATGTTGAAGATGAAGTCTGCATTGGCAGATCAGTTTTTGAGGAAAAAATTAAGTTTGTGCCTAACTGAATTGGACCAATGATTAACAGCAGAAACTATAGCCAGCATTTCAGTTGGTTCAGCTTACAAATTTCTGGTTGGTCAATTGAAAGTTGAGCAAGCTTTCCACTTAATGAGTGCCAAAACTGATGTGTCCAGATCAACTGTAGACAAGAGCAGAGCATCCAAAGGAACTCTTAAAGTAAGTGAAACTAAGAGCCTGACCTATTTCTTAGAAGGCTTATAACAGGAGATAAAACATGGCTTCACCAGCATGATCCTGAAGACAAAGTACAATCAAAGTAATGACTACCAAGAGGTGAAAGCAAAAAGGGATTGGTCAAGAGCAAAGGTCCTGGCAACAGTTTTGGGTTTGTTTGTTTGTTTTAATAAATACTCAAGACATTTTGCTTATTAGATTTTAGGAGGGCCAAAGAATGACAACATCTGCTTATTATAAAGGAGTGGAGAAAGCTTTATCAAAAAAATCATGACAATATGCTCTTGTTCATTCCTTTCATCAAACTCAGAGAGTTTTCATGAGAAACTACTGTTTCCCCGAAAATAAGACAGTGTCTTATATTAATTTTTGCTCCCAAAGATGCGCTAGGTCTTAATTTTCAGGGGATGTCGTATTTTTCCACGAAGAAGAATTCAGTACACATTTATTGTTTATTGTTTTATTAAAAGAGACCTTGCACTTCCTGTCTGCTCCGGCTACGCTATGGCCAACAGTGAGCTGTGCAGCGCCGCCCGCTGCCACGGTCCAGAGTTATGGTAGCTTCGGGGGGCCTTATTTTCGGGGAGGTCTTATTTTCAGGGGGACGCCTTATATTTCGGTGAGAGGCAAAACTGTAAGTAGGTCTTACTTTTGGGGAAACACAGTATTAGGCATCTGTCTTTCAGCCCTGATTTGGTTCCTTTTGTTTCCTAATCTCATAATGGCACTCATTTTCTATAGTTAATAATGTAAAAAAAAGATTACATTGCCATTATTTGAATTCCCAGGACCCTCAGTCTTTATAGATGGATTAAATGGCACATCTCATTGCTTAACAAAGTATCTTCACCTTTATGGAGTTTAGGTTGAAAAATAGTCTATACTTCAATTTTTATCGTATTTATGCACACACTTTTTAAATGACCCCCTCATGTTACATTGTCTGCAGTGTATCAAATTTTTTTAAAAGTTTAGAAAAGAGAATTTTATATAAGATTTGCTTTATAAAATGAATGTCTTAAGATGATTTAACTTGATCCAGCACCTATGGAGGAGGGTAAATCAGGAAGTATTGTTGCTAGAGTTCTGGTTCCCACATGTACAGCTTTATTTCAAACAAAGTGTGTTTACATCTGTCTCTATGATCAGTGGACGGCTACAGTTCTCTCAGTAATAGACTTTGTCTCATTAGGATGCCTTTTAAAAAGATCCAATTAAACAGTGGCTTCTCAGGGGATCTGCTAGGGTAGTTGAATTGAAGGCAGAGAGATCAGTACAGAAGGTAATAGTGACTGATGAGGGGAAAGAGACTTCCAAGGGATAGTCCTGATAAGATTTTCTCAAAGGACAGAAGATGGGTATGGGGACTCACTCACTAGGGGACAAAATTTAAGAAAACTGGCAGTAGCATTGGTGGTGAAACTTGCCTCTACGACTTTTTTCATTAGGACAAGGTACCTCCTCATTCTTCATGTGTAGCAAGGGCTGCCTTACAAGAACTACTGCCTTACAGCCTTACAGAAATCCTTCAGAATTCTTTTTGTTGCCCAAACTCCACAAACATTGCAAAGGAACTTGATTTGAGGCCCTAAGGTGCTAACACTGCCTTTTTTATGGGGCTCAAATCAAAGAACCTAGAATTCCTTGTGGATTAATTTGAGAGATAAAAATGTCACCTTCAGAAGAGTGTAGCCCTAGATGGGGAAGATATGTTGAGGGAAATAGTAGCTTCACATTTGGATATTTTTGTTTAATAAAGGCTTCTATGATTTTCTAGCTGAACTTTTTAATGTTTCAGGGATACTGTGATAAGTGCTGAATTTTGACAAGATGTACATACACCTTTGCCTACATGCATTTTATAGACTAGCAGAGAAGACAGGTGCTAATAATAAGTTGCTCACTAATATCAGGTAATATAATTTGTTGATTGGTTATAGAGGTTACTGAACCACTTTAACTTTATGCGGGAGGAAATTTCAAAAAGTTCTTGGAAAAAAATGTAAAGGAAAGTGGAACTTTTTGGAAGCACCTCATATAAAACAATTATTTATCTTTTTATCAGATACTGGATCTTGGGAACTATTATTTTTCTCCGAGAACCTCAAAACCTTAATTATTGATATCATACCAGTCTTTTGGGGTCAGACCTTTTTAACTCTCAAATTTTAATATTAAGATTGCCTGGAAGTCTTGTCTAAGAGAAGAGGTTATTGGCTTCACCCCTGGGTTTCTGGTCCAGTAGAGCTGGGGTAAAGCCTGAGAACTTGCATTTTCATTATGTTTCCAGAGATACTGCTCCTAGTGGTCCAGATATCACACTTGAAGAACCATGGTAAACCATGTTATTTAAGTAAATTGGAGGTGATCCTGGCTACAAGGCATGGTATTATATTATGATCCACATAACCTTACCCCACTTTGAACTACTCCAAGAGGTCACTAGAGTTTCTGTGTTAGTTCCTGTTGAGTCCATTCTGACTCATAGCAACCACGTTTTGGGTACAGTTAGCCAGTAGACTTTTCTTGCCTGTAAGAAAAGGATCACTAGTCCTTTTCTTTCATGATTCAGCTGGATGGGTTTAAGCCCCTAGCCATTAATGTTAGCGGCAGAGCACAAAAATGTTTGTGTCCCCTGGGAACCCCAGAATACTATTAAAAAAACTTTTTTTTTCCGTAAGACATAAAAACATGTTTGTACCTAGCATTTTATAATCCTGTTTGTTCTTGGCAATGTTCAGATTTATATTACATTAAAATCAGAGAGATAAATTACAGTTGCTGGGTTATAGGCAAAAATGACAGCTATGGGAAGGGACAGTCAAGAACCAAATTGTTCACCTAAGAGTGCATAATTAAAGTGTGAGACTATATACAGCCACCCATTAAAACTGCATAGTGTTTGAGAGGATTTGAGCTAAATGGCTGCATACCGTATTTATCCTAGGGATTATCCCTGTTTTGTAAGTTGGAAGCCTGGTATAGTTACTATTTATAATCTGACATGAAATATATTATGTTCTTCATACTCTATTCACCAAGGTGGGGTGGAGATAAAATATAAATAAGAAAAAGGGGCAAGAGGGGTCTCGGGGAGGAGATGAGCCAGACAGGGTATGATGTAGCAACGATGAAAAATACAACTTTCCTCTAGTTCCTAAATGCCCCCCCCCCCCCCCAACTATCATGATCCCAATTCTACCTTGCAAGTCTGGCTAGACCAGAGGATGTACACTGGTACAGATAGGAACTGGAAACACAGGGAATCCAGGGCGGATGATCCCTTCAGGACCAGTGGTGTGAGTGGCAATACAGGGAGGGTAGAGGGAGAGTGGGTAGGAAAGAGGGAACCGATTACAAGGATCTATCTGTGACCTCCTCCCTGGGGGACGGACAACAGAAAAGTGGGTGAAGGGAGACATCGGACAGGGCAAGATAAGACAAAATAATAATTTATAAATTATCAAGGGCTCATGAGGGAAGGGGCAGCGGGGAAGGAGGGGGAAAATGAGGACCTGATGCCGGGGGCTTAAGGGGAGAGGAAATGTTTTGAGAATGATGAGGGCAATGAATGTACAAATGCGCTTTACACAGTTGATGTATGTATGGATTGTGATAAGAGTCGTATGAGCCCCTAATAAAACGATTAAAAAAAGAAAGAAAGAAAAAGGGTCTTGGGCGGTTTTCTTGTTTCAGTAGTATAGAAAAAAAGAGCTAATTTACCCAGAGGTTTTTAATGGTCTGAATGAAATAGATGTGTTTCTTAAAATGATTGATGTTTTGTTCAAAATATTTTCTTCAATTATATTAAATAAAATATATATTAATACTGTATACGGTTAACTGCGTTTTAAAAATCTGTAACCAGAGTGACCTAGTCCTTATAAAAATAAAAAAGATGGGCTGGGGGGGAATGAGCTAATTCCAGGAACCCAAGCAGAAAGCGAATTTTGAGAATGATGAGGGCAACAAATGTATGTGTGCTTTACACAATTGATGTACGTATGGATTGTGGTGAGTTGTATGAGCCTCAATAAAATGATTTTAAAAAATAGGTTATAAACTCTAAGTTAAAAACAAAAAATAAAATTAAAATTAAAAAGATGATACTTCATGTGAAAGTAACTAAAAGTTCTTAACATAATTTGACTTGTCTATATGGTAGTAATAATCATAATTTTTCAAAAGGCTCTATAAAATTTGTATTGAGACTACAGTGGAGCTTCTTTATAGTGTCTATGACTTCTTTGTGTATTTTCTTATATGAAATGCTTATGACCTAAGTCAACCGTTCGCCAGTAGAAGAAAATCATGATATATCTCTCTGTCCTTATTAATTGTAGATAGAAAATGTCATTAAGAAGTTTCACATTTTATAACACTCTATAAGAAAGTCACCATTTCCCTTTTGACTTAGTCATCTCATTTTTGTTAGATTGCAAAAGTCGACTGCAAGGAAATACTAGACATCATATGTAATCTGGAATCTGAGGGTCAAGATAACACAGCCTTTGTTCTTTGTACAACTTACCTTACCCAGCAGCTCCAAACTGCAAGTGTGTATTGTTCTTGGTAAGTATATTTAGTTTGTATTCACTTTATGTATTAGTACACAGTGTAACAATTTGGCTTTATGTAAAACATTTTTTGGTTTCAAAGTAAAGCATTATTAAATGATTATGTGTAAAATCTTGCTAACAAGTTAGCCATTTAATTAAAAACATTACTGATTGAGTTCCCCTTGAATCGTCCTATAGGGCAGTCTGTCTTCTTGTTTAAAGATGAAATTATGGCACTAGGGAGTAAATTGGTATTTGATGGTTCTCCATTATATCCATCAGTATCTCTTCTCCTTATTTGGATATCCACTAATGAATGGGGTAAATTATGTAGGTTTATAGGTCAAGCTTGCTCTAGGAAGTTCGCTCTCTTGCAGCTTGAATTGCCTGATTTAGGTTTTAATTCGGTTTATATCTTGCTGGTCTACAAAGTGCTGTATTGCAAAAGAGGACGCTGTAGTGTAACCCATGGTTTTGTTTTGTATATCCTTTTAACTGTAGAGGATGTAGTAAAATGCAGCACTATAAATACAGATTAATGGTGTGGATAAAGTTATAGAAAATTAAAGAAAGATGATCCTTGTACACACCAGAGTGACTAATTCTGTTAAGCTTAAGAAAGGTATCTAGATGTTATTGTTGTATGCCATCAAGTTGATTCCAGTTCTGCAACCCTAGATGACAGTGTAGAACCACCCTATTGGATTTACTAAGCTATCATCTTTGAAGGAGTGGTCAGGATGGCAAGACTTCGCCTTACATACTTTGGACATATGGTCAGGAGAGACTATTCCCTGGTAAAGGACATCATGTTTGGTAAAGACTAATCCCTGGAGAAGGACATCATGTTGGGGGGGCAAAAAAGAGGAAGGCCCTTGATGAGCCGGCTGGAGGCTGCATCAGTGGGCTCAGGCATGGGAACAATTGGGAGGATGGCACAAGACCGTTTCGTGTTTTTAGTTTGGGTGTGCATAGGGTCACTGTGGGTCAGAGCTGGCTCCACGGCACCTAACAAGAAGTAAAAAGCGTTGTTACAGAGCAGCATGGTTTTTGGTCACAAAACCCAACAACAGAAATATCTTTTCATGTATTTGAGATCTAGAGATTAAAGATGTGTTTGTTTGAGGAACAGACCCCAAGTGATCTTTTTATATTTAAATTAATATCTTTGCCCATTTACTTTGTTATGCTCTTATAATCTGTTTTAGCTGAAGTTGAGCATTGCCTATAAATGAGAAGTATGTATCAGTTACAATTATATTTTCAATACAAAGAATAAATTTAAATCGTACATGAAATGTGTTATAGATTATAAAGGGGCTTTAAAAATATAGTCATACAGTCTTTTCGACCTTTCTTCCCTTTGTTACCTGATAATTTTACCCCCTTTACTCAGCTACCATTAGCTCTTCCTAGGATGTTAATGGATCTGGGATTAATGTTGTTCCCTGCAGCAGGAAGGGATTAACTGGGATTTCCCCCTTTTGGGCCCCTTGAGAAGTATAAGGGAAAGAAGATCTGAGTTCCTGCATGCTTTGTTAAAAATAGAGCTTCTTCCAAACAATTCCAAGAGGAAGGAAAAAAAATCTAAAATAGTATTTTGAAACCTTTTACTTTTCCACTGTTTCAAGAGGCTTTTTTAATGGCCAGGTGGGGATGGGGCAGGGCTGTGGTACTCCTGTATGAGACTAAGGAGATAGGAGGGTAAAGCAGTCATGCATTTGTCTAAGGAAAAGGAGTTCTCTTGGTACAGGCTAAACTGTGTGTGTGTGTGTGTGTGGTGCTGAAGGGTTCTTTTGGTTAAAACAGTAACCGTATTGCGTAGTTGGTCCTTATTGTTCAGGGGTGAGGCTCTGTGAAGTAGTATTCCAGATAAAAGGTTTTAGGTTTTTTTAAATAGCAATTTAATTTTTTACGTTGAAATTTTTAAAAAAAGTATTTCTAGTTGAGGTATGACCACAAAAGTCAGACTTGTTTTGAACCATATATGTTAGAATTTATTTTATTTCCTTCAGAGATATTTATAAACCACCGTGAAATTTCCTAGTTTTAGGAGTCGGCATATTTTTCACCAAAGGGTCTGTTGCTTACTTTACTCATTAACATTGGACCCAAAATTTCTTCGGCTAGCTGCAGAAATCTGTCACTTATCGTGTGAGTGAGTAAGATAACCACTTTGAATGGGATGGTACACATATAGATGTGTAATTACTACTTTACAGAAATAAAATCAGACATTTGATATTTGGTAGGCTTGCCTATGGCTTTCTATAGCTTCTCTAAGCTTAAATGCATATGGTAGATGTTTGTGTTCCTTCTGATATATTTATGTGCCAGTTCTCAATCTCACCCACTAGGAGATCTGATGTTGCAGTGGGTTACTTGTTGGGCTACTAACTGTAAGGTCAGCAGTTGGAATCCACCAACCGCTCTGCAGAAGAAAGGTATGACTTTGTACTCCCATAAAGAGTTACAGTCTCTGAACCCCATAGGGCAGTTTCTACTCAGCCCCATAGAGTTGCGGTGAGTCAGAACAGACTCAGTGGCAGATTTTGCTTTGGTTCTTGCCACAAGACTGTGAGAACCAAGGTCATGCATCTTACCTTATTGCCACTGGTATCTCTAGCACCTAAGGAAGACTAGGTTTACCCATGTATTTGTAATTGAATTGTGTAGCCACTTTATTGTGGTAACCTTCTTTAGGGGATTGTCATTCCTAATTCCACAAAGTATTCTTTGCCCCTTGTCTATGATGCATAAATTCTGTATCTCAGTATGACATAAAGTTAGCGACCTCATGGGCCCCCTGCAATGTGGAAACAGAGTGGTTTAAGGTTCTTGTTTGGTATCTACAATCCTGCCAAGGTAATGCTTCCTACAATTAATAACACTACATGTCTTTTCTAATTTCCCGACTTTGGGTATGATTTGTTGGTTTGATCTAGGCAGTGGGCTAATTTAGGAGTATAATAAGTCTCTAGAACACTGGCATGTCCACACATTGGAATTGTTTTCAGTATGTGTTTTCATGGCTATTGGTGTAGTGACCTAACCAGAAATTCTGTGACTCAGACCCACTAGGTGCTCTAAGGCAGAAAAATTAATAACTGTCTGTCTCTGTAAAGACTTATAACCTCAGGATTTTAAGGGTTCACCATGAGTCAGAATCAACTAAATGGTAGTAGGTTTATTTGTTTAGGTCTAATAATTTCAATCTTTGAAGAAAATCTTAGATATTCCCTTTTGAGAGCCTAATTCTTTAAGAATATAACGAAATTATTGCGTATGTTATTTTCAATCTATTATTAAAAAAGAGATACTTCTGTTTCTTCAGCTTTAGATTTATGCCTCCTAGAATAATCTGCTTGTGTTAAAATAAAGGATATCAGTGTTCTAAAATTGGCTTGTGAAAATATGTTTACGTTTTATGAAAATCATTTAACATATGCAGTACCCTTTGAAGCTGTACAGAAATTATTCCCGCCCCCTCCCCCAAAATTGTAAGCACTAGCATGTTTCTTTAGTTTTGGTAGTACCTGCCCATGCATTTACATTGTATTGGAACTTAGCATTTTTGCCCTGGGCACTTCCAAATTTCTAGTGCTTTTTACTTGAGGATTTTCTCACACCTAATGAATATTTTACTTATTTATTCTCTTCCAGTTTAATAGTTTCCATCATGAGCCTTTGTTGGACCTCTTGTATTTTCACCAATTCCAGGAGTGTCTTTTTACTAATTTTATTAGTAATATTTAAACATTCCAAAATAAAGGCCTACTAAGCAGCGTAATACTGTTTCAGAACTAGAACTAGCCCAGAAGATCAGCAGAGAAAAGTATGCCATTAAATAGTTTAGTTGTACATATTTTGTTAACTGTCTGGTGATTCCTGCCCACTAGGGTAGAGTTTTAATTCAGTCAGTATAATTAACAATGTAGAGAAAATGTGAGCCTTTGGAGTAAGATGTACTCTAAGATTTAGAAAATGAACAGTTGGTGTTGAGGAACTATTCTGTTGCTGTTTCTGGTTTGTTTTTTTTAACCCCAGACAGAGAAGTATCTGGAATGTCCGGAAGGTGTGGAAAGCTATAATGAATATAAACAATTTCCCCCCAGTTTTCATTTGTTCTTCTGTCAACTTGTTTTTACAAACACCCTCGAAAACAAGAGGTAGGGTAAGTGCACACACTAGGTGCTTTAATCGCATGATCTTTCTTCTTCTAGGGAACTGACTCTCTTTTGGAGTAAGCTGCAGAGACGAATGGACTCTTCTTTAGACACCTTTTTGGAGCGCTGTCGGCAGTTTGGTGTCATAGCCAAAACACAGCAGCATTTATTTTGCCTGATTAGAGTTGTACAAACTGAAGTAAGTAGTTTATACCTTTTATGCTAGTGGTGGCTGGGGAGATAACTTCCCAGCCAACTTTTTTATAGGTAAGGGAAAATTAGAAATAATGGCACTTACTAAGATAATGGAAGCAAATCCATTTAGCTGTTTCTGAAGATTGTCCTTCTAGGAACTCATTATCTCTCTGGTTGGGGAATAGTTATTTGAAATGACTGACCATTTCCACCTCTCCTCTTCCCTTCTCCTTTCTACCAGGGGAAGGAAAAGCGTATGTGTCTTGGCTGTCACCTCAACTACTCCATATGAGGATTGCAATCCAAAAGATTGCTGCTACAATATCATAGGAAGCTTTTCTTCCTCAAATATCTTCCATCTAACTCTCCATGGGTCTACAGGAAGTAGTAGTCCCCTGTCTCTTGAATCCTTCTGTAAAGAATTCCGCAGTGTTCTCCAGTTTACACTACATTAAAATGAGTTTTTTACATCCTTAAGGAACTTAAAATTGTGTTCCTTTTAAGCGTTCCATAAGTTAAGGAATAAGATAAATCTGAAGGGGCGAGATCAGGGCTGTAGCGTGGCTGGGGAAAGGTTTTCCAACGAAATTCTCTCTTCGGACAGCTCTTGTTACCTGCAAAGAATGAGCAGGTGCGTTGTAGTCATGGGGAAAAAATGTCTCAATAGCAATTTTCCTATCAGTGCAGTTTTCGATTTTCTTAAAACTTCTTCCTAGTAAGTCCCCATGATTGTCTTGTCCTTCAAGAAAACTTACCAAAGTGACCTCTTGGGAATCCAGAAATAGTCATCATAACTTTAGGAACTGACCTCTCTGTTTGAATTGAAGTGGTCTAGCAAATACCCTTGGAAATTACTGTTTTGATTGGACCTTTTTTTAAAGCACCCTAATGAGATTAAGACAAGTAGATTATTGATATGTTTAAACACGTTTTGGGTTTTTTTGTTTGTTTTTTAATAATTGTACTGGGGGCTCATACAACTCTTATCAAAATGCATAGATCAATTAAATCAGGCATGTTTGTACATATGTTGTCCTCATAACACCTTTTGTTGAAAATAACCCATGCATGTATGAACTGAAGCACAGGCAACAATATTTTTTTTACTTATTCGTATTTTCTTTTTCTAACACAATGATCTACCTACCCTGTTTCCCCGAAAATAAGACCTCCCTGAAAATAATCCCACCCCCAAGCTACTGAAGCTCTGGACCATAGCAGTGGGCCCCACTGCACAGCTCACTGTTGGCTGCAGCGCAATTGGAGCAGACAGGAAGTGCAAGGTCTCTTTTAATAAAGCAATAAATGTATACTGTATTTTTTTTAAATCATTTTATTAGGAGCTCATACAACTCTTATCACAATCCATACATACATCAATTGTGTAAAGCGCATTT
>NW_022111357.1:3140693-3153190 GCF_000313985.2 Echinops telfairi | reverse complement strand
AGCAAAAATGCATCTGATACGTAGCTCCGATATGTAGCGATGCAGACAGAAGCGTGTACAGTATGAGCCAATCAGTGGCAGTAATGACAGAGTATGCGCTGTTATGCAAAAACCGCGATAGAGTGAAGCCACGGAAGTCGAAGCGCGAAGTGGCGAGGGTTCACTGTATATGTATATGCTTATGGTTTTTGTATGTATATGGCTTGTAGCTGTATTTCCTAGGCTACCTTTTATTTTTCCTTGGACAATATCCAAGGATTGTTTATACTGATGTTGAGGCATATTTGCATCAATGATTGATTACCTCCACTCCTCCTGCGTTTGCTGTCATTTTCCATATCCTATACTTTATTTGAAATCTATTATTTCATCTCTAGTGAAGACAATGGGTATAATAAATACCAGAAATAAACTGGGTGTCATTTGCTCCTAATCACTGTGAATAAATTTGCCTCCTATCCCAGAATGCACGTATTCAAGTAATTATGGCTTAGTTCTTTGTTCGTGCTACCACAGACGGAAATCAAAGTGCCAGCTAGGCTCAGTTGTGTTGTGTGGAGGCTCAGGGAAAGGTCTGCTTCCAAACTCATTCTTGTTGATGGATGGTAGTGACTTGTGATTGTAAGACTAAAACAGGCCTTGACTTTCTTACTGGCTTGTTTCAGCTTCTGGAAGCCACAGTCATTATTAGCCTTTATTTTCAAGCCTACAAAGGCACAAGGAATCCTTCTTGCACTTTGGTTATGACTTGGTATATATTCTGACCATTTGCCCTAGATTGAAAGGGTATGGTGGTTAGGGTAGACCCACCTGTATAGTCTAATTTATTTTAAGATCAAGTTTTGGGACCTTCGTTACATTGACAAGATTCCTGTTGCCCTATAATCTAACATTATCCTAGGAGGGATTCCTCATCATTTGTATCAATTTTTCTCACAGTTGAGATTACCTAGGAGTACTGGAAGTCGTTTTAGATTTTTGCCTACCACAGGACTCACAAAGAAAGAGAAAAATGCTAAAGGCCAAGGAAAGTGGGTTTGTAGCACCAACCAAAGATGTTCCTAGCTGTAGAAACAGAAAGTATCTCCCTTGAATCCACAATCTAGGGCACTTTCTACTATAATGGAATTGAAGAAATATGGTTGGTAGGAGGAAGTAGGAAGATGGATGAGCAGCGTAGAATCTCCAATTGAAACCCATCCCCCCTCCCCCCCTTTAAGAGATAATCTAGCCTGTATCACTTAGGCTTTGGTTCTAATGTAGGATATATCCCATAATAGCTGTGGCATAAAAGAAAAAGAAGGTTCTCCCTCTGTCTTAGGGAGATATATCGTCCAGGTAGACAGTCCAGAGTTGATTTAGCCATTGTAAAAAAAGGAGGTGGCACCTGACGACCTCTGACTTCACAAAGGTGCAAGAGAATCCCCATTATCAGCATTAGCTGCCCACAGCCAAAATCCTATGAGGCTGAGATCAGACATGCTCTCACCCGCCAGCCCTTTTTACCAATTCTGACACCAGCCACACCTCCCTACACACTCGCTACTTCTCACATGGGTTTGGTAACTAATTGCAATGTCCACAAAACTCACAAACCATACTTAAGATTATGGGCTGTATTAGGGAAGTTAATAGGTTACCATTCTGAACACTAAATGTTCAGGATACAGTTCTTTGATCAGGACAGCCTTGATCAAGGCTCTGGCTCCCAGCTGCTTGGCCTGGTCTCAGCCCTCACAGGCACTGTTACCAAGCTCTTTTAGCACTGCCTTGCCAGAAGCCTCAGCCAATAAGCACTGTGCTCTAGCTCCGGCTTCATGGGTCAATAAGTGTATTCTCCATCTCAGCTAAGCAAGCAAACCTCTGCCCTGAAGGCCCTGGACTACTTTGTCTGTGGGCCAGGAAGCCCAGCACACTCTTCCATGCACTGGCTATTGGTTCTGTTGCTGCTGCTTCTCTGGTGTCACTAGCACAGCTTTCTGTCTCTGGACAAGGAGATTTACTGTGTGGAATTGTGGGTTCCGAAGGACACACCCTACCCTTGACTCTTCTTTCTTGATGATAGTGAGGTTCCTCCTTCCTTCTTCTGAGATAGTTCATCTAATACCTAAAGCAAAAGAGAAAATTGACCACCACCCCCCATATTAGAATTCCATATTTTTACAGTTACAATTAACCCTGTTAATAATCACTCACACTGAATCATAATTCATCAGCATCTTCCCCCACTTTCTGTTAGACCTATAAGGAAAATGTCATTGGTGGGAGTTAACAAAAACTAGCTAAAAGTACCATGTCATTAATCACTGTACCCCCACAGCGCTACATATTGAAAAAACAGGCTCCTCCTACCTTCCAGCAACACATAATTCCATCTCAGAATCTAAGAACTGTTACAGAGCCAGTGATCTATCTCCATCCCAGATATCAGGAGGAAGAGGGTAAAGCCACAGCATGCTGCACCTCTTTTCCACTCACTCCAGCACACACAACACACACTTTAGAGACACTTTCTGAATATGTTGCATTCCTAAAATGCATACATGTGGCCGCACATCAAGCTGCAACAGAGACTAGGAAATAATATTATTTCAAATGACTGTCACCAGGTAAAAATCATTGTAGAAGAGGCAAGGCTAGTTATTGGGAGACAACTACCCACCAATCATATTAGTAAGCTTTCCGGCTCCTGCAGAAGGCATATCATGTAATGGAGAGGGCCTTGTAGTGGTACCTCTTTATTTTTTGGCTTTCAAAAAATTAAACCAGACTCTCTTAAAAGTTATTAAACTCTGGTTTCATAACTTGAGAGTCATAAATAGAGAGGGTATTTCCCAAGATTTTAAAATAATATCATAGAATAAGGAGCTCTGGTGGGGTAGTGTGTATGTGTTGAGTTGCTAACCACAAGGTCAGTGGTTTGAACCCTCCAGCTGCTCCACAGGAGAAAGATGAGACTGTCCACTCCTGTAAAGATTGAATCCAAAGGTTTCAATCTTTGGGGGTGGGGTGGGGGGTATCCTAATCACCTGTAGGGTCCCTAGTAATCAGAATCCATGCGATAGTAATGCGTTGATTTTTGTTTTAGGATAAAATGAAAACAAATGGTTATGCTTGAGACATCTAGTTTATTTGACCATTGTGCCCTTTTTGATAGTATACCACCACCTCCACCAGATTATTTATTCAGCTTTTTCTCGGTAGTAAAAACACTGAAAAGTAGAAGATAGAGGTTGGTTGAGATGGTAATGTTTGTGAAATCATTAAGAACACTTTTCAAGAAAATAATTAATTGGTAATATTATACATTCTGAGCAGATGTGCCATGAGGTTAACTAAGCCAACAACAAAAAAACAAACCTGCTACCATCACATAAAATCTGACTCGTGGGATTTCCGAGAGTGTAAGTCTTTCGAGGAACAGACAGCCTCATCTTTATCACGCAGAGTGGCTGAAAGGTTGGAATTGCCATCCTGGCAGTTAGAAACCCAAAGCCTGGTATTTTTATTTTTTTAATTGGGCGTGAATCAATTGGTGGGGGTTAGCCAGGCACAAGGGAGCGAGAATGGCTTGACATGTAGGCGGCCAATCCGTTTAGCTTGGGAGTAGTCAGTGTGGCTTATAGAGTGATTAAGTACTCCACTTCTAAGCCAGCCCTTGCTCCCCTGTGCACTACTTGCTGGTAGGACTAGCAACTCTGTTACTTCATGTATAAAAGGAATATTGATGGAGCAGCCTTCTGAGAAATGATGGTATGGCGATTAGTTCTTTGTGCTTCCCGCATTTAGAATGGTGCCAAACACAAATTTGCTTTGCAACTTATTTACTGGTTTGGACAATGGAATTTTCTCCATTATTTTCCACAGTATTCTGTTGAATATTTACTAATATCACCATTATAGTAGCCATTTTAATTTATTTACCTTTTGTTTGATGTCATTGATTGCAGTCCCCACAATTGATTATTCCACTTACTCCCTATGTGTTCTGTTTCCATTCCTGCTTTCCTAATCCTTCTGAACTTTGTCCTTGGCTAAATGCTGCCCTATAATGGTTGATTATTAAATAGTGGTTGATGTATTCTAAGAAGTGCATACCTCCCTAGTCCTCTGTTCCATTTTAGGCCTGTCTCTTGTTTGGCTTTGAAAAGAACTTTATGTTCATATTTCGTTTTTTTTTATGACAACCTCATAAGGAAGATACTGCTGCTGCTTTTGCCATTTAACAGACGAGGAAACTTGGGTTTGGAGGAGTTAAGAACTTGTCACTGTGGTAGAGCTGGGGTTCAAAGCAGCTGGTCACCCCCAGAACCTTTGTTCTTAACCTCTGCACTTTAAATCCCTCTGCTATCACGTCTTGCTTTTCTCTGCCTCATACAAGGCGGCTTCTTCAACATGTTTGTGGGGAAATGCCAGCATAGTTTAATTGCATTTTTCTGTGAACTTTTGGAAGGGCCCTCATATTCTATTTCATACTCTCACCTAAAAGCCATGTGGTAGGTGTTGACTTTTTATCACACATAACTCATCTTCCTGATTGTTGACTGACCTATGAGAACCTGCTAGGTAGAGCTTCCCTGCCCCCACCCCCCTGCTTTTGATCCCATGAGAAGCTGAGATAAGGTACGGCTGTGACTAGAGTAACAGATTTTGGAATAAACCTGGAGTTGTATTTATTTTAAACTTGGGGCCACAAAAAACCTAAGTATTGATGACAAATATTTTACATGTGTTTCCTCTTGCCCTCATTTATTTAAGCCCTGTCTTTCCTACCTAGTTTAAAATTACATATATATATATATATCAATTGTGTAAATCACATTTGCACATTAATTGCCCTCATCATTCTCAAAACATCCACTCTCCACCCAAGCCGGTGGCATCAGCTCCTCATTTTTTCCCCTCCCTCCCAGCTCCCCCCTCCCTCATGAGCCCTTGATAATTTACAAATTATTAGTTTGTCATTTCTTGCCCTGTCGGATGTCTCCCTTTACCCACTTTTCTGTTGTCCGTCCCCCAGGGAGGAGATTATATGTAGATCCTTGTAATCGGTTCCCCTTTCCAACCCACCTTCCCAGTGTCTCCACTCACACCACTGGTCCTGAAGGGATCATCCGCCCTGGATTCCTTGTGTTGCCAGGTCCTATCTGTACCAGTGTACATCCTCTGGTCTAGCCAGATTTGTAAGGTAGAATTGGGATCTTGATAGTGGGTGTGGAGGAAGCATTTGGGAACTAGAGGAAAGTTGTATGTTTCATCGTTGCTACATCACACCCTGACTGGCTCGTCTCCTCCTTGCAACTCTTTTGTAAGGGGATGTCCAGTGGCCTACAAATGGGCTTTGGGTCTCCACTCTGCACTCCCCACCTCATTCACAATGATACGATTTTTTGTTCCGATGATGCCTGACACTTGATCCCTTCGACACCTTGTGATCGCACTGGCTGGGGTGCTTCTTCCATGTGGGCTTTGTTGCTTCTGAGCTAGATGGCCGCTTGTTTATCTTCAAGCCTTTAAGACCCCAGAAGCTATATCTTTTGATACCCGGGCACCATCAGCTTCGCCACATTTGCTGATGCACCCATTTGTCTTCAGCGATCGTATCATGGAGGTGAGCACACAATGATATGATTTTTTGTTCTTTGATGCCTGATACCTGATCCCTTCGGCACCTTGTGATCACACAAGCTGGTGTGCTTCCTCCATGTGGGCTTTGTTGCTTCTGAGCTAGATGGCCGCTTGTTTATCTTAAAATTATATTTTAATCCTTCAGTGGCCCCCCTTTTTTAACCCTGAATTCCTTTAAATTCATGTACATTTATTGCTTCGGTTTGACCCATAGTTAATAAAAGATTTCCTTGAGAGTGAGGACGACTTGGTAAAGTTTGATATTCAAGAAATGTACTTTGTTGTCCATGCTTTGTCACCTCATAGAATATTTTGCATGTTGAGACCAGAAATATCTGAATGTTAACTTGCAGAAAGAAAGATTTCTAAGATAAATTTTTTAAGTCTTAGAGATTTTGCGGAATAAACTGTCTTTTCACAGAGACTTTTGTCCATGGAAGTAAAGTCATCCCTATTAATGTCTTTTCTGTGAAACAAAACAATCTTCTTTGTTTTTTTACAGGCACAAGAGGCTGGCCTCGGGGTGTCAATTTTATTATGCGTGAGAGCTCTTCAGCTCAGATCAAGTGAAGATGAGGAAATGAAGGCATCCGTCTGTAAAACAATTGCTTGTCTTTTACCAGAAGACTTAGAAGTTAGACGGGCCTGTCAGCTGACCGAATTCTTAATAGAACCTACTTTGGATGGATTTAATATGTTAGAAGAGCTGTATGTGCAACCCGATCAAAAATTTGATGAAGAAAATGCACCGGTTCCAAATTCTCTCCGATGTGAGCTCTTACTAGCTTTAAAAGCCCACTGGCCTTTTGATCCTGAATTTTGGGACTGGAAAACTTTAAAACGGCACTGCCACCAACTCCTAGGACAAGAAGCTTCAGATTCTGATGATGATCTAAGTGGCTACGAAATGTCCATTAATGACACAGATGTTTTAGAGTCATTTCTCAGTGACTATGAAGAGAGCAAAGATGATAAACAATATAGAAGAAAAGATATAACAGATCAGCATAAGGAGAAAAGAGACAAAAAACCCATTGGTTCTTCTGAAAGGTACCAAAGGTGGCTTCAGTATAAGTTTTTCTGTTTATTATGTAAGCGAGAATGCATAGAGGCCAGGATTCTTCATCACTCTAAGATGCACATGGAAGACGGCGTTTACACCTGTCCAGTCTGTATTAAAAAATTCAAAAGAAAAGAAATGTTTGTTCCTCATGTGATGGAGCATGTTAAAATGCCACCAAGCAGAAGGGACCGCTCGAGAAAGAAGTTACTGTTGAAAAACTCTCAAAAGGGTATTTGTCCTAAGAGTCCCTCAGCAGCAGAGCAAAACCAGTCATTGGATGAGCAGGCCCAAGGAGAGGCTCATGAGTATGTCACCTTCAGCAAGTTAGAAGACCGCCAGCTGCAGGACAGAGATTTGTACCCATGTCCTGGCACAGACTGTTCCCGTGTATTTAAGCAATTTAAATACTTAAGTGTGCATCTTAAAGCTGAACACCAAAATAATGATGAAAACGCCAAGCACTATTTGGATATGAAAAATAGGAGAGAGAAGTGTACTTACTGTCGCCGACATTTCATGTCTGCTTTTCACCTGCGGGAGCATGAACAAGTGCATTGTGGTCCTCAGCCTTATATGTGTGTATCTATAGATTGCTATGCTAGGTTTGGATCAGTGAATGAGCTGCTGAACCATAAACAAAAACATGATGATCTACGTTATAAATGTGAATTAAGTGGCTGTAATATTGTGTTTAGTGATTTGGGACAGCTGTACCACCATGAAGCACAACACTTTAGGGATGCATCTTACACATGCAACTTTCTTGGCTGTAAAAAGTTCTACTATTCCAAAATTGAGTACCAGAACCACCTCTCAGTGCATAACGCTGAAAGCTCAAATGGAGATATGAAGAAACCAGTGAAGCTTGAAGAGCCTGCAACAAGTGAAAAGCAAGATTGCGTTGATCGGCCCCATGTACTTGACCAAAGTGATAAATCACATTCACCAGAGGATCTTTTCTGCCCCGAATCAGGTAGTGCACAACTCGATACAGAAACCGCAGAGAACCAGCTGAAAGAAAACAGCGACAGTAATTCCAGCGACCAACTCAGTCAGAGCTCTTCAGCTTCCATGAATGAAGAGCTAATCGACACACTGGATCCTTCTGAAAGCATGCAGGATATATTGTTGCCCCATGAGAAAGTCTTTGCGCCTTCCAGCTTAAAAGAAAACTGCTCCGATGTAGCCGTTTGTTTTGATGGGAATAAATTTACTTGCGGATTTGATGGCTGTGGTTCCACATACAAAAACGCAAGAGGGATGCAGAAGCACTTACGAAAGGTTCACCCATACCATCTCCAACCCAAAAAGGTAAAGACAAAAGATCTCTTGCCCTGCGTGGATAATGAACACAATCAAACAACTGAAAAGTGTGATGCTGAACATAAACCCAACTCAGATCTAAGCAGTGACTCCCCAGATGAAGTTCTCGATCAGAGCATTCATTCTAAATGTAAAAGAGAGCATCAAGAGTGCTCCTCAGAAGCCGCCGTTGGCGCTTCTAAAAGGCCGTGTACAGAGGACACCATGTTGGAACTTCTCCTACGCTTAAAACATTTAAGCTTGAAAAACTCAATAACACATGGATCTTTCTCAGGGTCTTGGCAGGGGTACCCATCCAGTGGTGCTACGTCTCTCCAGTCTGGGTCATCTGTCTCAGACCTTCATTTTCAGAATCAAGGTGAAACTATGCCAAGTCAATACCTTGCACAGTTGGCGGCTAAGCCTTTCTTCTGTGAGCTTCAAGGGTGCAAATATGAGTTTGTGACCAGAGAGGCTTTGTTAATGCATTATCTTAAGAAGCATAATTATTCAAAAGAAAAAGTCCTCCAATTGTCCATGTTTCAACATCGCTATTCTCCTTTCCAGTGTCATATTTGCCAAAGGTCATTTACAAGAAAAACACACCTTCGGATACATTATAAAAATAAGCATCAAATTGGCAATGACAGAGTAACCCAAAAACTCTTGGACAATGAAAAATGTGATCACGAAGGCCCATGCTCAGCAGACAGGTTGAAAGGTGATTGTTCCGAAGACCTTGGAGGCGACCCCAACAGCGCTTCCGAGAAACCGCACTGTCACTCTAAAAAGGACGAATGCAGTTCAGAAACAGACTTGGAGTCATCTTGTGAAGAAACCGAAAGTAAAACATCTGATATGTCATCGCCAGTAGGTAACCACAGAGAAGAACAAGAAGGACGAGAGGGGAGAGGAAGCCGGAGAACTGTGGCTAAGGGAAATCTCTGCTATATTTTGAACAAATACCACAAACCATTCCATTGTATCCACAAAACTTGCAATTCCTCATTTACCAATCTCAAAGGCTTGATACGTCACTACAGAACTGTGCATCAGTACAACAAAGAACAATTATGTTTAGAGAAAGACAAAGCGAGAACCAAAAGGGAACTTGTCAAATGTAAAAAGATATTTGCTTGCAAATATAAGGAATGTAATAAGCGCTTCCTGTGTTCCAAAGCTCTTGCTAAGCACTGCAGTGACTCTCATAACCTAGACCACATTGATGAGGAGCCTAAAGGCCTTTCAGAAGCGGAATCTGTGGCAAAGTTTCCCTGCAGTCAGCCCCAGTGCCCTGCTGTCTTTCCTACATTCAGTAAGTTGCAGCATCACTTGATGGAACAGCATAATACTGAAGGAGAAATACATCCAGATTATGAAATTCATTGTGCTCTTAATGGCTGTGGACAGATTTTCACCCATCGTAGTAACTACTCCCAACATGTGTATTACCGACATAAAGACTGTTACGATGATCTGTTTAGAAGCCAGAAAGTAGCAAATGAAAGGCTACTAAGGAGTGAAAAGGTGTGTCAAACCACCAACACTCAGGGGAATGGACATCAGAACACCAGGAGGTCATTTAGTAGCAAGGCTAAAAAATGTGGTTTATTCAAAGATAAGAAAACTCCAATTGCTTTTAAAACAAGAGCTGAAGCCCTCCATATGTGTGTGGAGCAGTCTGAGCACACGCAGTACCCATGCATGGTTCAGGGGTGCTTATCTGTGGTGAAGTTGGAAAGCAGCATTGTGAGACATTACAAACGTACTCATCAGATGAGTAGTGCGTATTTAGAGCAGCAGTTAGAAAAACTTGTTGTTTGTGTTAAGTACGGTACCAAAATTAAAGAGGAGGCCCCCTCTGAAGTGGAGTCCTGTGTAAAGCAAGAAAACGGAAGCTGTGAGTTAGAGCACACAGCGCACAGCCATTCCCTGGGCAACAGCAGCACACCTGTCCAGAGCACTGATTCCTCTCATCTGGGTGGACAGGACAGAAGTCAGAAAGGGTGTACAGAAAGCAAACCAGTATTTGATGCAGATACCGTGCTCTACAGGGGGACTTTGAAATGTAACCACGGTTCAGAATCCACTTCTTTGGAACAATGTAATATAGTTCAGCCTCCTTCTTGTAAAATAGAAAATTCCATACCTAATCCCAGTGGGACGGAAAGCGGGACTTATTTCACGAGTTTCCAGCTGCCTTTACCAAGGATCAAAGACTCAGAAACTGGGCAGCATAGTTCAGGGCAAGAAAACACTGTTAAGAATCCAACCAATCCCGTCTCAAAAGAAAATTTTAGGAAGCAGTCACAGCCCAGATCATTTGATCTGAAGACTTACAAGCCTATGGGGTTTGAATCTTCTTTTCTGAAGTTTATTCAGGAAAGTGAAGAGAAAGACGATGATTTTGATGATTGGGAGCCTTCAGAACACTTACCATTAAGTAACTCTTCACAGCCCAGTAATGACTTCACAGGGAATGTTGTGGCAAATAATATGGTGAATGACAGTGACCCTGCAGTTGACATACCTCATTCTTCCAGTGACTCTGCAGTTCATGAGAACTTGACTGCGATCCCACCTTTCATAGAAGCTGAGACAACAGCAGTTCCTTCCTTGGAAAACCTTAGGGTTGTATTGGACAAAGCATTAACAGACTGTGGAGAACTTGCCTTAAAACAACTTCATTATCTTCGGCCAGTTGTTGTCCTTGAAAGATCTAAGTTTTCCACCCCACTTTTAGACTTGTTTCCAACAAAAAAGACAGATGAACTTTGTGTAGGAAGTTCCTAAATAGCAATTTTGTTTTAAAAACAGACTGGCTCCAAAACTGCAACATTGGGACAATTGCCAACTCGAACAAAGGCTGAGAACCAGCTACACTGTTGTTTAGGGTAGAATAGGCTGTGTATTTACATGAATGTATAATATCTATGTCAGCAGTATTGGCTGAGTGCATTAGCTCTCCAGTTGGTTTATTGATTGGGTTGGTTGTTTTTTTTTGTTGTTATTAAAACAAAGAAATGGAACTGTACTCTTGTTTGGTGCTAATTAATACATCAAATTATACTGGGGCTTCCTTTTTCAAATTAAGTGTGCATGATTGTATATGGAACAAATACTGAGGTCCCAGGGTGGGAGGGCTAGGGAAAGGGATACGGAGTTATTACTTGACTTGAATGTGCACCTAAGGGTGCTTTGTGTAATATATTGTACACTACAGCATCTTATATTTTTTGAGTTGAGTTTCAATAAATTACAATTTTTCACCCATATCTTGTTTACTCATAGTGAGTTTTCATGGTATACCTGTGCTGGCATTGCACTTGTATTTCCTGGAATGGGCACTCCTATTTTACCCAATAATTTACAATTTTTGTATTAACCAAGTCATTCAGATGACAGTTCTTTTTGAATAACCATTGTGTTTTTTAAAACTTAGTGAAAATTCTAAGATTGAGTCACCCTAAGAAGTGAGAATAGCTCCCAGAGAAGAATACCCAGAAGTTGGCCAAGTGGAAAGGAATGTGTATACCAGCAAGAGGTGAAGGGCACAGCAAATCCAGAGGTATGAAGACATGTTTTCCAGGGAACAGTGAATATCTGTTGGGTGCGGTGGGGGGAGCATTAGGGGATTTTATTATTATAGCGCTAGATAGGCAAGAAAGAGCCAAAACCTGGGCACAAGGAGTTTAATGAGTAGGCAGCTGAGAGCCTTTAAATGGTGTTAGGCAAAATAACATTCAAATTAATATTGATCAAGTACTTGAAATGTGGAATGTGATTTAAGTGACTAAACATTACCAGAAACAGTAGATAAAAAGATTTGAAATAATTGAAGCAAACTTGATAAAGGTTGAGGACCTACTGACATTTGTATCAGGAGTGGGGGAGAGTAGATGAAATTAGAGCTTTGATAAGACAGAATTATTGAGCCTTGGTGGGAGAAGGAGAACTGAGGATTTAAAGATTTGATGGTGATGCAGTTATTAAGGTGGGGAGGTAGGCAGGGAGGGGAGTTTTTTGCAGAGGGTATGGGAAAACCAAGAAGAGTTGGACCGTTGAATGAGTTGGGTTTCAGTGGACAGTGGGTAAAGGTAAGAATAACGATACGGTCTAACACAAGGCAGCTTGACCTCAGTTCTTTTTTTTAAATCATTTTATTGGGGGCTCGTACAGCTCTTATCACAATTCATATATACATCCTTTGTGTCAGGCACATTTGTATATTTGTTGCCATCATCATTTTCGAAACATTTTCTTTCTATTCGAACCCTTGGTATCAGCCTCTCAGTTTTCCCCTCCCTCCCTGATGAACCCTTGATAATTTAGAAATAATTATTTTGTCATGTCTACACTGTCCGACGTCTCCCTTCACTCAGTTTTCCGTTGTCCATCCCCAAGGGAGGAGGCTATATGTAGCTCCTTGTAATCGGTTCCCCCTTTCTACCCCACCTACCCTCCACCCTCCCAGTGTCGCCACTCTCACCACTGGTCCTGAGGG
>NW_022111357.1:3125831-3139861 GCF_000313985.2 Echinops telfairi | reverse complement strand
TACATTGCCCTTGATCAAGCCCTACCAGGCCTCCTACACCCTCCTCGCCATCGATTTTAGATCATTTGTTGATCCCTTGTCTCTGGGTTAACACCCATTTCCTACCCACCCCCACCCCCTCCTGGAACCGCTGGTCCTGTTGTTTTCTCCTCCAGATTGTTTATCCCGCCTATCTTCTCTAGAGAGACATACAGAGATAATATGCACAAAAACAAGACAGTAAAACAAAGCAACAAAGGAAAACAACAACAACAAAAACCCAAAAGAAAGCGTATAAATAGTTCGAGGTCTGTTTGTTGACCTTTAGGGGTGTTTTCCAGTTGAGCCTGATGGGGTGCCATGACCTGGCCCAAAAGTCTATTTTCGGTATTCCCTGGAGAATTCATTGCTCTGCCCCCCCTTACTGTTGTGTTGCACACCCTTAGTGTTTCACCTTGGTGTGGTGGGGTCAGATCAGGCACAGTTCCCGCACTGTGTCTCCAGTGTTGTCCGCTGTAGCACTATGGATCAGTGAGGGATGTTGTGTCTCTTAGTGGGAGCCAGCCCTATGGTCCTCTGTTCATTGGCTGCTCTGAGTAAATATCGTTCTCACAGCTTGGTGGGCCAGGATATACTCCACTCCCCCCCCCTTCATTTGCTCCTGTGTGCTCTGATCAGACATGTCCCTCTCCCTGAGCTGTAGCTTCAGTGCTGTCCTCTGAAGTCAATTCTTCTGGAGGGGAGAGGGGGGTCAGCTTCCATTCTTGTGAAGTGTTCAGCTACTTTTATTCACTGGTAATGAAATGACATAATCCCAACAGCATTTTCTTGCTCCTGTAGTTAGGTATTGAAGAACTTTTCCCTGATTCAGACGTTTTGTAACTTAGGGGTTATGGATTTCCCACCAAGAGTTTGAGCCCTTGGGTTTCTTGGGAAGTTATTATAAATGAAGAAATGGATCTCACCTTACCAATTCTACCAGCAGTCCCCTTGGAACATATGTGCCCCACAAAATTCTATCAATTTAAATCACCTCAAGAAAACTTTCCCTCGACTTCAGTATGCCCTCCCATCACTGAAGATACATGGCATCAACAAAAATTCACAGCAGAAAGTCATTTCACAATAGGAGGGTTAAATGTCTCCCTGTTTCTTCAACTCTTCGGAATTTAATTTTGCCACCTCCTTGCCTTAAAATCTAAAACATTCCACCATGCCCAAGCAGGGTACTAGTTCAGGTCAGAGCTTTGAACTGGTTCATTCTGGTTTGACTCCCTGCTTAGAATTTGCTTTTTTACCCTAGATTTACTTAGTCAGAATCCATATTTTAACAAAATACCTGGATTAGTTAATCTTGTTCAAATGTAGAATGTGTTCACTTCTGGGACTTGGGCACAAGTCTCAGTAGGGGTTGAACCAGAATGAACTGGTTGGAAACCCTGATTCAAATAACAGGATACTTGTAAGACAAGTGTTAGGAACGGCTCTAACCTTGGAAGCTAGGGCCACTGCTGATTCCTTGGGACTTTCAGCTAATTCCTCTTGAAGGTTTCAGTGTTCTCATTACTAGAGGGAGAAGGTATGCTTGAAAGCTTCCATTCTGTGCTCTGTGAATGGGAAACACCTGTTGGCCCAACTTTTTTAGCTCTTCACATGGGAGAGGAAGAGATTCAAATTTATCCCAGAACAAGAGAAAACTACTAAATTGCTTAGGGCTGACCTATATCCATTCATATCGCTTATTTCCTACCCTCTGGAAGAACCAAGCGAATCCAAGGTGGAGCCTAGCTCTCATTTCCAGAACCCAGCTGGCAGTTTATTTTAAATACAAGCCTTTTCTATTTCAGTAAGAGCAGCTAACTTCATCTTTATTGAAGATGATATTTCATGTTAAAAACAGCAGGTTGCTATTTTTGTAGCTCTCAGTAATCACTTTTAATAGATGATTGTTTGGGGTTTGCTTCAACCCTGGCACAGAACTGAAAGGCTTTGTTTTCAAAGCCCTTCTCATTTAAAAACAAACCCCTATAATGGTGGGCAGAATTGAGGTTCTCCCGGTCTATCTTGCCTTTTCCCAGAATTCCATTGCTTTGGTGTCCTATGTTCATGAGAACTTGTGAAGGAACTTGCTCCCCATCCCATCCCCTTCAGTCTGAGTTGCCTAACTTCTGACCTGCCATGGCCATATGCTGTTCTAGCCTTCATAGTGGAGGTGTAGTCATTCACCAAATGTTTAAATCCATTTTTGAAGAGCTGGATATTTCTGGAGATTGCAGTATCTAAGTTATATTTGTCAAAGTAAGTACAGAAAGCACAACTGCCCCCACAGGGTTCCCAAGACGTAAATCTTCACAGAAGCAGACTACATCTCTCCCCTATGGTTAACAGCCAAGGTCTTTAACAACTGCACCACCAGAACTCTGTCCACGAATGTAGGTGGGCACTTTGTCCTATGGGTCACAAAGGATAAAGATGAAAGGAGGACCAGAGTATCTTAGAACATATTCAAAGTACGGCAGAGAACCAGCAGAATGGACATCTCTTGTAGCTGGGTAGAAATACAGAATTTCAGACCTCACCCCAGGGCTACTGGTTGGAAAATGTGCATTCAGAAGATTCTTGGGCACAGAAGTTCTAGAAGCACTAGCCTCAAATACATGTAGGAAGTGCTGTGAGAATTCAGGGTAATTGCTAACAGTTTTTAACTTTTTCATAAAATTAACTCACTGAATTTTCATAACCCTACGAAGTAGGTACTATTATTATCCTTACTTGACAGTTGAGAAACTTGAGATAAAATGTCTTGCCAAGCTAGCAAGCTAGGAAGAGATTGCTCCTAGTTTTCAATCTCTTATGACTGAAGGTATCAGAGGAGCAGCCTGGAAGAGTAACCCTTGGAAAGGTTGCAGGTGTACTTGGAGGGCCCCAAACAACATGGTTCTGTAGTTAAAACAGTACATTTTCTGTGGACAGTGAGAGCATTGGAAGTTCTCAGACAGGTAGGACCCAGGTCTTTTAGGCCCAAGTTCACAGCCCTATATCCAGTGTTGATATTGCCCCTGTGGAGCAAAGAGACGGAGACCTGGCGCATGTTTTCTGTGAATGACGTGTAACCTGTGAAGTAGGTTTGCCTTTAGAAATGTTCAGTTTCCTCTCCTCCCCCTTTCTCTGTCTCCCAGAAGTAGACATATGAATCACAGCTCTTAACTTTCACTGATTCAGGGGCCAGAGTTCACTACTGTGTACAGCTGGATCTAGAAACTGGCTTCCTTGTCTCTGGCCTGCTGGGTACTCGTTTGGAGGAGTGGATTCTGTGACAAGACTGCACCTTGAGATCTGAACCACTTTAAAGAAGGTAACCAGGATAGGCAGCTGTAAAAACTGGCCAAAATGTGTTTGCTAGTTTTAACCTGGAAAAGAAGACAAGAGTAAGAAAGCCATCTGAAGAATAAGGAGCCAGATATTTGCTAAGCATGTTGTGTTGGCTCACCCCTGCGGATAGGTGTTGAACAAGACACACTAAGGCATGTTCCTGTATTATGGACCTCACAGTCATAGGGAAAATAGGCATTAAACAAGTCACTACAAATAATTAGTGAAAAGAGATGTAAAGGGGAAAAAAATAATTTTTTTAAGTGTAAAGGAGGTTCCATGTGATTGGGATCAATAAAATAACGTTTTCCTGAGGAGGAGCCCTGGTGGCACTGTGGGATAAGCATTGGATGCTAACAGCAGAGTTGGCAGTTCGAACCCACCAGCCGCAGAGGGAGAAAGCTTAAGATTCCGTTCCTGTAGAGATTTTTACACCCTTGGTAGCACCGTTTGCTAAGCACTGGACTGCCAATTGTAATATATGCTGTTTAAACCTAACTGCTGCTCTGCTCAGATGAGGTTATCTATTCCAGTAAAGGCTTACAGCCTTGGAAAACCTTCTTAGGCTAGCGATGAGTAGTTGTGACGGACTCTGGCAGTGGGGTTGGTTGGGCGTTGCTGTTTTTTGTTTTTATTTTATTTATTTATTTTTTTTGCGTTGCTGTTTTTTAATAGGGTCGCTGTGAGTCAGAATAGTTTGATTCCTTGATTTCATTCCTTGAGGATATTTCAACTCAGGTGCGAAGAATCAATATGAGTGAGCCAGGCAAAGAAAGACGATAACCAGTTATTTGCAAAGGCTTGGCGTTGCAACAGCTCGGTATAGTAGAGGAATTTACAAATCCAGTGTAGCTGGAGTTGAGAGAATAAAATGGGAAAAGGCACGGAGAACAGATTAGGTAAGTGAGCACAATTTTTTTCTTTTCTTTTTTTTCCCTGGGAATCAAACAAGAACAGGGTTTGGTTTTGTTTTTAATGTTTATAATAAACTACGGAAAATATGGTTTTCTTTTTTTTTTTTTAATCTAGATGGATATTTTATTTATTTTTTTAGCATGTTATTTATTTATTTATTTTTAAATAATCATTTTATTAGGGGCTTATACAACTCATCACAATCTGTACATACGTCATCTGTGTCCAGCACTTTAGTACATATGTTGACTTCATCATTCTTATGACACCCACTTTCCACTTGAGCCCCTGGTGTCAGCTCATTTTTCCCCCTCCCTCCCTGCTCCCCCCTCCTCCCGAACCCCTGATAATTTATAATTTATTATTATTTTATCATATCAATTTTTGCCTTTTAACACACCTCCGAGCCATAATCTAGATTTTGGATTTATTTTGAAAGGCATTTTGAGCCTACTGAAGGCTTCAAAGTAGGTGTTTCTTAAGTTGATCCACCTCAACAGTATGACATGGAAGATGAGTGAATCACTACCGAAGGGGGGAGGGGTTGGGGAGGGCTCTGTCTGAAGGGAGATAGCACTTCCTGTCTTAGTTAATAAGTTTATCATTGGAGGTGTTACAGTGTCCACGAGGGAGGAATCAAACATGAGATGCATGTTTTAACTAGATTCTCTTTTTTAAATTTTAACTGATCATTTTATTGAAGGCTCTTACAGATACAATAACAATCCATAAATCAATTGTTATCAAGCACACTTGTACATATGTTGCCACCATCATTTTCAAAACATTTTCTACTTGAGCCCTTGGTATCAGCTCCTGTTTTCCCTTCCCTCCCCCATAGATTTCTCCTTAACATAAGTACAGTCAGTCCAACACCATGTAGCCTCACTCTCTGGGTGTAGCCTTCATTCCTCCCCTGCCTGCAAGAACAAAACCGTATTCCTGCTGATTTCTCCAAGTTGATCATCTTCTATAGTCTCAGGCCTTTTAAAAAAAATAGTATTTTAGTGTGTTTTCGGTGAAAGTTGACACAACTAAGATTCCCATTTGGCAATTTGTACAAAGAACTTTCAGTCCCCTTAGTAACGTTTTCCACAATGTATCAACATTTTTTTTAATGCATTCCATTTGCCTCCATTTGTCTTATCTTACCGTGAGAGTATGTGTTGACCTGGTCTAGAGGGGGTTTTCAATTGAGCACCGTAATCATATCTCATCTTGATGCTGCATGCAAATTGTTATTTCACTAAAAGGACATCAAATCATTTTTTAAAAGTATCTTTATGTTAATACCTATGCTGTGAAGTACCATTCTTGTTGACTATATATTAAAATGATCATTAAATATTAACAAAGGCAAAAAAAAAGTTTTGTTATAGCTAACCCTTTCTCTCCTTTCTTTTCCCCCTGTTCTTCCCCTTGATGCAAACTCGCCTTTAGATTCTTGCAGCATTTATAATCTGACCTCACAAGTTAGATTGTACAATTGGTATGTGAACTCTTTGAGGGGGGGGTGTCTTAAATCCTCATGATAGGTACCACAGTACAGGACTGATTGCTACTAGTAATTACCAATAATAGACACTAATAAACAAAAATGGGTACTAGTAAATGGTAAGTACTAGTTTGGAAATAATTGATTTGATACTTTGTCATATGGGTTACAATATTGCATGCTACCATTTATAAAGTGCTTAGAAAATGAATAAAAACCAAACCCACGGCCATTAAGTCAATTCTGACTCATACCAACCCTATCTGTGTAGCATTTCCAAAGCTGTAAATCTTTATTGGAGCAGATAGTTTCCGCTCTCTCCCAAGAAGTAGCCCCTGAGTTCGAACCACTAACCTTGTGGCTAACAGTCAAACCTGATAGCGTCACCAAGAGTCCTTGAAGAGTCCTTGAAAGTTATCATTAGATTTTACCTTTTCAAATTTCCACTAAACCTCAATGTGAGGACATGAAATTAACCTTTATCCATTTCATCAATTGGTGGAAATGTTCTATACACTGTCCACTATGATAGCCACTAGCCACATGTGAGCGTTTACATTTAATTTGAACTAAAATGTCAAATACAGCTTCTCAATAGCACGATCCACATTTTAAGTGGCGAGTGGCAACCATGTTTGACAGGCAACATGGAGTATTTCCATCTCTGCAGAAAGCAACAGGACTGAACAGAAAACCCAGGACAGAGCTTAGTGGTTTTGGGAGCGTTTACTGGATGAGTGGAGAGCAAGCTGACCTTCAGAAGAGTGACATCACAAAGCAATGGCTCACAATGGCTGCAGAACACCTGGAATTCCGGACTGCTCTCCCTAACTCATTTCCAGGTTCCTGAAGCCTCTGCACATGTAGTTCCTGGAGCTGCAGTTATCTTAAAATGTCAACATTGCTGTCTTCATCCTGGGAAGACATTATAGATACTCTCTCTCTCAGCACAGTATGGAATTGGCTACAAGCAACTCTTCTGGGAGAAACTAGTGAGCCCCAGCAAACACATTTGGGGATACTACATAGTATTGCTCCGGCTGTGCAAGTTTTCCTGAGGATTTGCTTTTTTATCTTGTTGACAATAGGATTATATGCCTTATCGAAAAGAAGTATTCGGTCAATTCAGGTTATACTCTTTTGTTACAAAGAAATTTAAATAGTTATACATTGAAATGTTATTTCAATTGTTCTCTCCCATATACCTGCCACCTAGTTTCGAGGTCATGCAGGTGAGCAAGGGTGAGCCCTTGTCTCTGAAGATGGTTGAAATGGGGTTACCTTGAAAGGGTCTGCTGATTTGGTTTTGAGCATAAAAATGCTTTTTCTAACAATGGTCTTTGGCTTGTTTGCTGTCGTTTTTAAAGATCAAGTGTATACGCTGAGAAGGCAGCCTTAGCTCAAAATTTATTTGATCGCATTTGAATGCCTACCATGTGTCGGACCCTATGTAAAACTCTCACTGTCCTGACTCCTGGTAACCTTTTAAGACGGGAGAACTGCCCCTCTGGGTTTCTTACAGCTCAAAGATGTAGAAAGCCTCATCGTTCCCCCTTTGAGCTATTGGTGGTTTCGAACTGCTAACGATGTGTGGTTAGCAGCCCAACAAGTAACCATTTCAGCACCAGACCTGCTGTAGAGAACCTTTTATAGGACAGACATTGCAAGAAGGAGATCTGCCCTTCCTGAGACCTGTAGCTACTGTGGAGGCCTGTGCAATCACAAAAGTCATTGCAGTGACCGCATTATTTCCTTGTGTTACAGACCAAAGACAAGGGTCCCTAAACAGACGGGCTCTGCTGGGGAAAGGGTGGTAATTGGCGGACTGAGCACCAGTTAGGATTGCACATATTTCGGTTTAATCATGAGGAATGATAGTGGGAGATCAAAGTGCTTTGAGAATCCCAATAAGCCCATGAAATAGAGGTGATTATCACCAGACAAAAAGGAAACTAGTTCACTGAGGTTCAGTGGAAACTTGAGGAGGAGGTAGGGGTTAATGAGGGCTTGGTAAATGAAGAGAGAAGTTGTTATTGTCAGGTGAGGAAACTCTGTTATTACCTGCCCAGGTTCCAGTAGTTTGTAAGAGCTAGCAAAGCTAGGATTCAAACTCAATGTTTAGGATTCCAAATCCAGTGCTTCTCCAAAATCTTATTTACTGGAATCTAGCCATCCTTAAGTCTCAGTGAGAGAGAGAGAGTGTGTGTGTGTGTGTGTGGCACAAAACATACTCTGTCTGATTGTGTGGTATGCTCTAGTTTGTAAATATTTAGTTCAATCAGAAAGAGGAACTTGCAACCCTCCAGAGACCCCAGCGAGGAAAAGAGGCACTACAAAGGAGGGGCTGATTGCATGGGTTCTGAGTCTGACGACTTGGGTTTAAACCCCAGATCCACTTCTTGCTCACTGGAATCACTTCATCTGTAGAATGGGCTTGCTAACTGTGGCTGCTTCCTGGGGTGGTTCTGAGACAATGGAGATAATGTGTGCATGGTGCTTAGGTCCAAATAAGCACTGTCTAATGGTACTAGAAACTATCATGATAAGGAAAAGGGCATTGGTTTAATCCTCAACCTGGCTAGGTCTCTGTCCTAATTTACTGAATCTTTTTTGTTTTTTTTGTTTTTTTACCATGACCAGGAAATTCAGTTTCTTAAACCACTGGTTCCTGCGAGCACACTTAGAAGTCCAAATTTCTGGATTTCAATTCTGGCTCCACCCCTACCCAGTCTATGACAACGTGTGTAGTGTAAGGTGTCTAAATGGTCGTGCAGTTCTGTTTCCTATATAAACGGGTTTTATATAGGCAAGGGAACTCCTAGCAAGGAGCCCAGAGCATGACAAACTTTGCAATGGTATCTCGTATTACAATCTTTACTAGTTTAATTAAATGCAAATAGCAGTCCCTGTCCTGCCTACTGGCCTAGTATGTGGTGCAGATAAAAGGAAGAACATGGTATGCTGCAGGAGAAAGAGGCTTTCTACTCCTGTAAAGTTTGTTTCCGAAGCCCGCAGGGCGGTTCCCCCCTGCCCTGTAGGTGTGCCATGAGTTAGAATAGACTGAATGGCTGTGAGCTTGGATTTTTTCCAGGTGTGCAGGCATTGGAGTGTTTTGAGGAGCTCTTATGCATTGTTTTATTTTGCATGTCTGGTAAAATGTTGCATTTCACGTGCACAGGTAAATAACACTTGCCTTTTTTCCCCCCTTCCTTCTAGAGAATATTATTGTTTATAACCACACTCTACAAACTTTACAAGAAGGGCTCAGATTTTTTTCAGGCTTTAGTGTCCAACTCGGAAGCAAACATTTTCTCAACTCACGAAAATAAAAATCTGTTCCTGTCCTTGGGTCTACAAGAGAAAATCTTGAAAAAACTCCAGATGGTGGAAAGCAAAGTCAGAGACCTGGAGGGGATGATCATTTCTCAAAAGCCTGCTTCTAAGAAAGAGTGCTCCTCTGAGCCCTACTGCAGCTGCTCTGACTGCCAGAGCCCCCTGGCCACATCAGGGTTCACCTCCACGTCTGAAATGTGATGGATTCCACTCTTCCAGGAAAGCACTACTTCCCTCGTGTACGCGTCACTGTATCAATAAAGATAGAGAACTATATTGAAATTACCCTGCAAAGACTGGCTTTCTCTTCAGTGGGGCCCAGCTTCCACTTGTGTGGTGGGGTGGGGGATATGCCCTTTCTCTCTAGTCTCAATAATAATAACACTGCCATCGAGTCAACTCTGACTCTCGTAGTTCTCCGATCGAACAGGGTGTTGCTGTTGTTAGGTGCCATTCTTTCCGACCCACAGCAACCCTGTGCACAACAGAACAAAACACTGCCCAGTCCTGTGCCTTCCTCACAGTTGTTCCTGTACTTGAGCCCACTGCTGCAGCCACTCTGTCCATCCATGGACTGATGGAGGCGAGGAGGGAGGCACATACTAGCCTTTCCGCTCAGTGATTGTGTACCCTGATGAGAGAGATGAACTAATGTAGATGGCAGCAAAGAGACTAGTATGAGCAAGCCGTACTTCCCCTGCGCCTCCCAAAAAGTATGCTTATAATAATTGAAACTTATTCATTATCCATCCAGCATCTAAATGACATCTTTTTCATTTGGTGTACAAATAGCAATATGCTGACGAGATGATACACCAGTCCCCACTGGTGTCTTGGGGCTTTCCAACGGTGATTGTTGTCTTGGCCCACTGCGCTAGGAGCCCTAGTGGTGTAGTGGCTATCTGTTGGGCTGCGACGAATGGTCAGCATTTGAAACCACCAGCAGCAGCTCAGGAGAAACACTGGGTTTCTATTCCCATAAACAGAGTCTTGTAAACTCATAGGAGGTTGCTATGAGTCAGCATTGATTCAATGGAAGTGAGTTTGCTTTTTCTTTTTTTTTTTTTGGGTTGGCCTGCTGCACTAATGTCAAAGTGTTATGTAGATGAGACGTTGTACAATATACTGTGCGCAAAAGCAGGGGTGGGACTGGCAAATTCAGGGCCCTATCAGGAAAGACTTTGCAGAGACAGTGACACAAAGTTGGCCTAGAAAATATTATAAACAGATAATGAAAGGCATTTGCACCGGTGCAAACATCCACCAAAAAACTCATTGCCTTGGACTCATTCCAATTCATAGTGACCTGAGTTTTCCAAGGATATAAATCTTTATGGGAGCAGTCAGTCTCACCTTTCTCAAGGAGCTAGTAAGTTTGAACTGACGACCTTGAGGTTAGCTATTGAATACTTGGCGAAAGGTGCCACTAGGGCTTCTTAGTGGTAGCATGAAGGTGTGTGTGTGTGTGTATATATATATATATATTTATTTATTTATTTAAATCACTATAATCTGGAGAACAGAAAATTTCAGGATGGCTGAAAAACCAAACTGCATTGAGTCAAGTCCAACTCATATTAACCCTCTAGGACGGGTAGAATTTGCCCTGTGGGTTTCCAAGACTAAATCGTATGGGAATAGAAAGCCTCTTCTATGGAGTGGCGTACCATGTAACCCACTACGTCACCAGGACTCCTGGAATGGTTTTAGCATCAGGTATATTCTAAAGTATAAAGAACTAATTGGGCTTGAGGCAAGATCCACTAGCCTCATTCTCAAGTCAGACGGGAATCATTAGCAATGTGCTGGATCTGAGAGTTGAGGTGAGAAGTCTTTACTGCACTGCTGAAGGGATGCTTTGCAATATTTGAAATCAATGTCAGGGTTTTTTTGTGCCACACGGTTGAATGGCAGAGGCTTCTGTGAGGCTTTGGATGAAATGGAGCAGATTGAGTAGGCCCTGAAAAGTGAAGAAAACAAAAGTGAGCCATAGCTTCGTGGCTGAAAGAAATGAGAATATTGAATGATGTATTCTTTTATTTCATATTAGCGTCCCAGGATTTACTATTTACCAGAGTGTACATCCTTTGCAACAATTTAAATTTATGATTAAATCCCTCTAGGTAGTTCATCATAAATTCAAATAGTTCTGGTAAATTGTAGATAGACCCTGCGTTTTTAAAAAATCATTTTATTGGGGGCTCATGCAACTCATTGCAATCCATACATCCATCTATTGTGTCAAGCACATTAGTACATTTGTTGCCATCATCATTTTCAAAACATTTTCTTTCTACTTGAGCCCTTGGTATCAGCTTCTCGTTTCCCCGCTCCCACCCTGCTCCCTCCTCCCTCACAAACCCTTGATAATTTATAAATTATTTCTTCGTGTCTTACACTGACCGGTTTCCCTTCACCCATTTTTCTGTTGTCTGTCCCCCTGGGAGGGGGTTATATGTAGATCATGGTGATTGGTTCCCCCCTTTCCTCCCCCACTTCCCCTTCCTCTCTTGGTATCAATACTCATTATTTATCTGTCCTGGATTCCTGTGTTTCCAGCTCTTATCTGTACCCGTATACATGCTCTGGTCTAGCCAGATCTGTAAGGTAGAACTGGGGTCATGATAGGGGTGGGGGGGGAGGAAGCATTTAAGAAGCGGAAAGTTGTGTATTTCGTTGGTGCTATACAGCCTCTTGACTGACTTGTCTCCCCATAACCCTTCTGTAAGACCCTTCGATTTTAAAACAAGTCTCGAAATCACTTTTTACAATGCAGCCAACAAAAGCAACATGTCATAGCAAGTGAATCACCACCACCATCCATTTAAATAACACATGAAAGAAAAATTGGAACACAACCATTCTTGAGAGAAAACAGTATAGTAGCTCCTCAAAAATTAATGACAGAATGTATACTATGTTCATTGCAACACTATTCACAATAACAAAAAGATGAAAACTACGAACGTGACTATCAGTGGATGCATGGAAAGGGAATGCTACTTGGCCAAAAAGAATGAGGAGTCCTCAAAATATTTTATAATGTAAATTAATCTGAAGGACTTTATGCTGTTGAAATAAGTCGATAACCCACGGCCATGGAGTCCATTCTGATTCATAGTGCCTCCTGACACGGTTTCCAAGGCTATAAATGTTTACAGAAGCAAGCAGCTGCTTTCTCCTGAGGAGTGGCTGGTGGGTTTGAACCACTGACCTTCCAGTTAGCAATATAATCCATATTTGACAAGTCAATCTCATAAAGGGCAAATAGGGTATAATCTCACTTATAAAATTACAAGAATAGGTTTAAAAGTTCTTGTAAAATGGAATTAAAAGGAAATAGAAAAATGTCAAGGACTTTTGGAGCCTCTTCAAATATATAGGTGTATAAGTGTATGCATGCATGCATGCATCGTCATATAATGGCAGTTATGAATATGCCTTAGATTAACCAAACATCTCGTATGATTGGTTTGCAAGCGGTGAAAGCTGCAAACTACAGTCTTTTAGGACAACTCAGTCAATTGGCATAATGGAGTCCATAAAGTTTATATTCTGTATCTTTGTTTAGTGAGTAGCATTCTGGGGTATTTAAAGCTAGGCTTGGCCCTCTAAGATACAAACTATTGGAGTAAAGGAGAAAGAAAGAAACCAAATACTTGGAAACGAAATTAGTCAACAAGAATGGTCTACGTTAACCAGTCTCATTTACCATGAGAACAGAAGAACTAGATGGTATGCACTACCAGCTGTTCTGGTCAGGGCCACAATAGATGAATCCTGACAGAATGGGAGAAAAATGTGGGGCAGAACCTCACATTCTTGAAAAAACGTCTGTGTGTTGAACTGGATGAAACTGGAAGACTCCTTGGAACTGCTGCTGTGGATGATCCTCTAAGCCTTGAACCGAGACAATCAAGAGTAACATTTCAGCTAAATAACAGATCGGCTCCCAGAAGGAAGCATACCCCCATAAATCCATGAGCACTGTGCTGCTTTAACAAGCAAACAAACTGTATAAACTGTCAACAATTACTTTAAAAACAAAGATGAGAAAGTGGGTTACTGGAAATGGAACAGCTAGAACAGGAATAATGAGAGTGTCCACATCACGTGAGGAAAGTAACCAATGTCACTGAGTAATGTTAGTAGAAACTTCAATGTGAATATAATCAGCTGTGTCGTTTATTGAAAACACAAATACTATTTAAAAAATTTTTTTTAAATACCTGTCATATGACCCAGTAGTTCCATACCTAGGTGTGTACCCTGTGAACAGACACATGTACACCAATGTCCAATGCAGTACGATTCACAAGAGCCAAACGGCAGAAATAGCCAAAATGTCCATCAACTATGAATGGATAAGCAAGACGTGGTACATACATAAGATGGATCGCTACTCAGGCATAGAGAGAAATGAAGTTCTGATACATGCTACAACATCCAGGGAATTTGAAGACATGATGCTGAATGAAATAGATCAATCACAAAAGTATAAGTATATGAACTCATTTATATAAAATGACAAGCCTATACATTTGCCATCATATAGATCTAAACTATAGTTACATAAATGAATATATTACATGTATAAACTATATATTGTTTATCATACATACTATGGTGGCTTGTGTGTTGCTGTGATGATAAAAGCTATGTCACCAATATTTTAAATATCAACACAGTCACCCATGTTGAATAGGTTTCAGCAGCTTCCAGACAGAACAGATGAGGAAGGAAGAGATGGTCTATCAATTAACCACTGATAAATCTTTAAAAATTTTTGTTTGTTTGTAAATAATTTTTATTGGGGGCTCTTACAGCTCTTATACATGGATATACATCAATTGTATCAAGCACATTTGTACATATGTTGCCATCATCATTTTCAAAACATTTTCTTTCTACTTGAGCCCTTGGTATCAGCTCCTCT
>NW_022111357.1:3115396-3116773 GCF_000313985.2 Echinops telfairi | reverse complement strand
TATAAAGATCAATATCCTAGGCATTAGTGAGATGGAATGGACTGCCCGTTCTGAATCAATCATATGACATACTATGTTGGGAATACAAATCAAGACGAATGATGTCACATTCATCATCAAAGAGCACATTTCAAGAGCTACCTTAAAGTACAATGCTGTATTTGATAGAATATCTATAAGCTTATAAAGACCAATTAATGCACTATTAAAGTTTATACACCAACAATGTTGCAATATTGAAGTGTTTTATGAGCAAAATATTGAGTAACACAGGAAGCACCAAAAGAAGGAAGAAGTATACAAAGTGACTGTAACAAAAAGAATTGGTTAAAAAAAAAAAGAATTGGTCAATATCCAACCATTTCAAGAGGTAGCATATGACCAGTGGTACTGAAGGAAAAAATCCAACCTGCACTGAAGGAATTAGTGAAAAACAAGGCGCCAAGAATTGACAGTATATCAATTGAGATGTTTCAACAAATTGATGCAGATGAAAAGCACTCATTAGTCTATGCAAAGGTATGTGGAAGACGTTATCTAGCCAACAACTTGAAGAGACCCAACTGGTGCCCATTTCAAAGAAAAGTGACCCAACAGAATACAGAAATTATCTCACAACATTATTAATATCACAGGCAAGTAAATATTTTATGGGGATAATTAAAAATGGTTGCAATAATACATTGACAAGTAAATTACCAGATATTCAAGGTGGATTCTAAAGAGAAAGTGGAACAATGTCAGATGGATCTTAATTGAAAGAGAATACCAAAAAGATGCTTATTTGTGTGTGTGTTTCTTTTTTACTGTGCAAAGGCATTCAACTGTGTGGACTTTCAGAACACTTAATTGTGTTCCTGTAGAGCCTGTACATAGAACAAGAGGCAGTAATTTGAAGAGAACAAAGCAATAGCTTCTGCCTGGCTTAAAACCAGGAAACTTGTATCCTTTCACCAGACTTGATTTGCATGCTAGACAAATAATCTGAGAAGGGGGCCTGTATGCAAAAGAAACAGGATTAGAGGACGGATGCCTTCAGTGCAGCTTGGATTTCTTCCTTCGGTACCACTGGTCATATGCTACCTCTTGGAATGGTTGGATGTTGACCAATTCTCTCTCTCTTTTTTAAACCAATTCTTTTTGTTACAGTCACTTTGTATACTTCTTCCTTCTTTTGGTGCTTCCTGTGTTGTTCAATATTTTGCTCATAAAGGGTCATTAACCACCTTCAATACAACCCTACTGAATGAAATCAAAGGACTTGAAGTGCATATTTCTAAAAGCAAATAGAGCAGCTGCTACTGTTGATGGACAAGTAAACAATTGATAAGATTTGTTTCATTTCAGATGTTTAGAGTTATGGTTACATGGGACATG
>NW_022111357.1:3110241-3111607 GCF_000313985.2 Echinops telfairi | reverse complement strand
ATATTGGTTATTCTCAATCAGAAAAGCTGGATTATATGAATAATGCAGCATCAGGATTGGAGGAAGATTTACTAACAACCTGTGATAGGAGATGACACAAACGTATGCAATTGCTTAAAGTGAGAAGGACTTGAAGCACTTGCTGATGAAGATCAAGGATTGCAGCCTTCAGTATGGATTACAACTCAATGTGAAGAAGACCAGAGTCCCCACAACTGGACCAATAGGTAACATCATGATAAGCAGAAAAAAGAAGTTGTCGAGGATTTCAGCTTGCTTGGATCCACAATCAATGTTCACAGAAGCAGGAGTCAAGAAATCAAATGATGTGCTGTACTGGGTAAATCTGCTGCACAGGACCTTTTTAGAGTGTTGAAGTATGAGAATGTTACTTTGAGGACAAAGGTGTGCCTGACACACGCCATGTGATTTTCAATGACCTCATAGGCACATCAAAGTTGAACATTGAATAAGCAAGACCGAAGAAAACTTTATGCATTTGAACTATAATGTTGGAGAATATTGAAAGTCTGCATGGTCTGCCAAAAGAACAAATAAGTCTGTCCTGGAAGAAGTACAACCAGAATGCTCCTTAGAGACAAGGATGGCAAGACTTTGTCTCCTGCACTTTGGCCATGTTATCAAGAGATAAGCCTTTTGAGGACCTCATGCTTGGTAGAGTGGAGAGGCAGAGCAGAGGGGCCTTCCATGAGATGGATTGATAGTGGCTAACATGACAATGTTGTCAGGTGCCATCGAGTCGGTTCTGACCCATAGCAACCCTATGCACAACAGAGACACTGCAGGGTCCTGGGCCATCCTCACAATTGTTCCTCTGTGTGAGCCCATTGTTGCAGCCATGGTGTCAATCCATCTCATCGAGGGCCTTGCTCTTTTCACTGCAACGATTTAAGACTAAAAAGATAGCTGAGAGCAAAACATGGCATTATAGGTAATGTTTGGGCCTGCATCAGATATTCTGAATTCTGAAATATTAGCAAGTAGGATAGTGATGACAATTTTCTTTTAAAGATGTCTCCTACTATCATGACCTCGATTCTACCTTACAAATCAGAACATCCACACTGCTACAGCTAACAGCCCACAACACAGGGAATCCAGGATAGATAAAACCCTCAGGGCCAACAATGAAAATAGAGATACCAGGAGGATAAGGGGAAAGTGGGGGGAGAAAGGGAGAATTGATCACAAGGATCAACATATAACCCCTCCCAGGGGGATGAGCAACAGAAAAGTGGGTGAAGGGTGACGGAGGGTGATGTAAGATGTGAAAACAATAATCTATAACTTATCAAGGGTTCAGGGGCAGGGAGGGGGGGAAATGTGGAGCTGATACCAGGGACTC
>NW_022111357.1:3092908-3109225 GCF_000313985.2 Echinops telfairi | reverse complement strand
TTTATAAATTGGTATTTTGTCGCTCGTACAACTCTTATCACAATCCATACATTCATCCATTATGTAAAGCACATTTGTGCATTTGTAGCCATTATCATTTTCAATACATTTTCTTTCTACCTGAGCCCTTGGTATCTGCTTCTCATTTTTCCCCTCTCCGCACCCTCATCACTACCTCCTACTCGCTAGTTTTACGGAATTCAGAATATCCGGATGCAGGCCAAAACATTTCACATATAATGCCTTTGGGGGTGGGGTTAACTATCCTTTTGGTCCTAAATTATCCTGGGAATGAATGAACACAACTCAGTTTAAACAGCACTGGTGCATTACCAGTTGAGCTGCTAACCAGGGGAGCAAGATGGGGCTGTGTCTTCTCGTAAAGACTTCCGTCCTCGGAAACCCACAGCCGCAGTTGGACCGTCCAGTAGGGTCATGAGGAATCGGAATCGACGGACCATGGCAGGGAGTGCGTTCTGAGTTTGGAGGAATCACGTTTGGAGTCTGCGGAAAGAAGCCGGCTCCCCTTCCCTCCTTCCCAGCTACCCGGGGCGCAAGTGGCATCTCACGATCAGTTTCCCCTTCACCCTGATCAGCATTCGGATTGTCCGCACCCGGAGAGCAGACCAGGGACTGCACCCCACAAACGGCAAGCCCCAAACCGTGTGGCTCCAGAGACACAAAGGAAGTGCACCTGGAGCTCTGGGCACCGGACGGGAAGCCGGCCCCCTCTGCCGGAAGCCAGCGCACAGGGAACGGGAGTGGAGGTGGGTGTAACCTGGGGAGCGCGAGACCGCGAGACGGCGGAGACTGGCCGCCGCGCCCCCGACGCGCGCTCTCCGCCCCGGAAGTGGCTGGGCGGGACTATTCCCTCCTCGGCACAATACCGGAAGTGCTGTGGGGGAGCCCGAAGGGGACGAGTGTTGGAGTGACACTCCCGGGACTCGGAGCTGTGGGCTGCGGGGCTGGGGTCAATGTGGCGCTCGCGTGGGGACGGCTATCGCTGGGACACCGCGGAGACGCCGGGCGGGGACGGGTTTTGGTGTGTCACCGGTGCATGCTGAAGGAGCCGGGTGGCCATGGGGATGTGGTCGCCGCTGGACGCCATGTGGGAGATGCCGGTGGAGAAGCGGATCTTTGGGGTCGTGTTGCTCTTCTCCTGGACGGTGTATCTGTGGGAGACCTTCCTGGCGCAGCGGCAGGTGAGCCTAGGCAGGGCCCGCCTCGTCGACTCCCGGCCAGCCCCAGGCCGGACGCGACCCCGAGCCGCTGGCGGATCGCCGGGTCCCAGCACCAGCCCGAGCCCCTCGGAGCCGCGGCCCGGCGGCGGCGGCTGACCCCCGGGAGACCGTGGCGCCCCAGGGACTCTCCGCCACGGCGTCTTGGGACCCGATCCCGTTAGGGCCTGGGGAAAAGGCAGGGCTGCTGCCTTCCTTGGCTTGGGGTGAGCCCTCCTGGATCCTGCCCCAGCTTCCGCGCGCAGACCTCGCCTCCGTCTCCTCGTCGGTGACCCACGAGCCTTCAAGGAGATGCCAACGTTTGAGAATTACCTCTTCCCCCCGACACCTGGGTAATCATGTTCAACCTCAGAACTAGGAAACCACTTTCCTGTAAAGAAGGGTTTTGCAATTCTCCCAGGGCCCTCAGCACTTTTATCTTAAAACGAGAGAGAGAAATGTATATACATATTGTCTTTTGCCCAACGAATTATATGTACTTTTTCTTACACGTCTTTGTCACTTTTTATTTTCAAGAGAAAATAATGATTGCTTGGTAATGACTCCCTGGAGATAGCCATAATGCACAGCTTGTTGGGTGAGGAATCTGAACTTTAAGATAAGATTGGATTTTAAGTTTGGCCTTTTTGCTTGCATTCCGTCACTGCAGTCAGTGTTTAACCAACACTGTTCTAGACTGTCATGGAATTATCTTTACTAAATGATGGCTAACAAAATCACTGTTTAATTGATGGAACTCTGCTTTAAAAAAAAAGCATTATTGCCTCTGTAAATTTCTTCCCTCCAACAACATTCTGCATGAGCCTTTTAACGGATAGTTTTTGTTTTCCTCTACTTGTTGATGTCCAGGTTATATTTTATCTCTTCCTTTAGCCCAGGGTATTCAAAGCTGTACCTTTCTCACACACCTTTTTGAATAGGTCCATTAGAACAATTTTGTAGACCCTTTGCGCACAAGTGTCCAAGTTGGAGGGTGGGGTATTTAACACGTTTGCTTTAATGATAGGCTAATTACAATAACTACTTTTCAGTAAAATTTTGTGTACTGAGTGATGTTGTAATGCTATCTCCTCAGCTTTTATCGAAGGTTTGGTAAGAAATGCAAGTATATATAAAGAGTATTTGTTATAAAACCATTGAACAAGATGCGGTCATTATATATATAGTGCCTGTTCTCTGCATTATACTCCCTGCACTGAAAAGGTGTGTTTTTCTTGAAGACCTGATAACGTCCCTACCTAAATTCCCCTTAATTTAGCTTCTAGGAACCTCAGGACCAAATTTAAAGAACAACCACAATTCCGGTAATACTCATGTTTACTATATTTGCTACCTCCTTCATTCCTAAATTTGTTTTCTATTTTATAGGACATTTGTTTGGCATAGTGGTTACTCACAGGGTTGCTAACCTCAGGGTCAGCAGTTCAAAACCACCAGCTGCTCCTTGGGAGAAAGATGTGGCTTTCTACTCCCAGAAAGAGATACAGTCTCAGAAACCCACAGGGCAGTTCTACCCTGTCCTATAGGATCACTCTGAGTCAGAAACAACTCTGTGACAGTGAGCTGAGATTTAACACGTGCAATGAACAGTACTCTTTGTGATGCTGCAGTTTTGTTTTACATATGCAGATTAGGGTGATGACAGCCCTAATTTTCATTTTACCTAGTCAGCTCTCAGATTTTACTTTTCTGTGCCATTTATCTCAATGGTCGATGTACTTGATCAAGTACATTATTTGTAGATGTGTAAAACAAATCCAATGAGCTTAAGTGATAAGTTAATGCTGTAAACCATTCATTGTTTGAGCCTAAACGATTATTGTAGTAAAATGAGTTCATTTGACAAAGTGTTTTCTTCAAAATATTTCAGAGAAGAGTCTATAAAACGACAACTCATGTACCACTGGAGTTAGGACAGATCATGGACTCAGAAACATTTGAGAAATCTCGACTCTACCAGCTGGATAAAAGTACTTTCAGCTTCTGGTCAGGACTCTACTCGGAGATTGAAGGCACTGTGAGTAATTTACTTCTTGGAGAGCCCATTTATCAAATTGGTGATGACTTTGTAATGTGTTTCCTGTTTTTCTGACCCAAAGGAAACAACCAAACCTGCAGATCCAGAATGCTTTGTAATCTTTGTGTTATTGATAAGAATGGGTCTGGATTGAAAGAAGTGGTAACCCAACAGCTGTTGAGTCTGTTGAACATTCTAGAATACCAGCACCAGAGGTGAAAAAGAAAGTTGTGTGATTTGTTCCTCTTGAAGCCTCTCAGGTGTCCTTCACATTGTGGCCAGAGGAACCTTTCAGCCACGTAATTTTGATCTTGTTACACTCCTTCCTGTATAAGACCTTTCAATGGCTTCACTTTTTTCACTGGGAAAATCCCAAACATTTTGGCATGGCTTATGAGGTTTTTTGTTAACTGGTAACTGTTTACTTGTGCTTTGTCTTTTTTTTTTTCCTTTGTATAAAATTTTATTTTTGTTGAGGGTTGAGACATCCTTCATAGTTTTTTCTTACTGAGGATAAAACAGTCATAAAATAATCAAGACCAGAGCAGACAAGCTTTCAGTGAAAACTGAAACTCAAATCCCTTTGACTTTACCTGGAGGCAATGTGCTTCGGCTTCTTATTCCTTTCTCTTCCCCTATTGGTTAACCACTCCCCACCCACCCCCACTCACCCTTATTTCATGATTGGGTTTTTTTTCACATGCTCATCCCAGCTGTTCTGGGATGCCCTTCCTCTCCCTCTTCCTCTCCACCCTCTCAGAGAAGCCTGGCCAACCCCTAGGATGAGACTGAGACCACATCTCTTCCAGGGACTTTTTGAACCTCCTGCTCCCCCTCCAGTTTGAGTTAAGTAGCGTCCTGTTCTTACATTGGCTTGAACTTCCTTGTTTCCTGACAGGTGGGTGGCTCCATAGAGAAAGTACTTTAAGGTTGACCACTTTGTACATAGTGCCAGCCGTGAAATAAAGACTTCATATTTGTTGACTGGAACCATGAATGACAGGTCACTTTTACTCAGGAAAAGAGGGTCAGCCCTACTCCTGGAAGAGAAGCCATATAATGAAGAGCAATATGTCTCAATCTTTTTATTATTATTTTTCTCTCCCAAGATTCTTTTTAGACATGTTTTTCCTGAACTCTCCCTCAAGGGAATTTTAATATCCTATACATACTGTGTATCTATTTACGTAGTGTGTTATCTGTGCTTTATATGGAAAAAGAGTAAGAACCTATTCTTACCCCCGTGGGGGCGCTATTACCCCAATTGAAAGTGAATGGTGGAGAAGTTAACTCTGGCCTGGAGTTTGAATCTCGGCTTCACCCCACTATCTGTGTGACCTCAACCAAGACACCTGTGTCTCAGTTTTAAAATCCACAGAAGCAGTACAGTACTAATAGTTATTCATAATATTGAGAAGGTGAAATGTGTAAAATGCTTAAAATGGTGCCTGACTCATTGTTAAGTATTCCATAAGTGTGAGATATTTTATTTATCATCATGATCATCATCGTTCCTTCAGAATGCTTCTAGAGCCCCAGTTCTATTAAGAGCAAGTCTCAGAAATGAAAAATAATTGAGATCAGCTACCATAATTGTTTGATGAAATAACTGGATGTATGTGTGTAGCTGTTAAACAATGACATCATCCAGCTGTTTCCTGAAAAAAAATTGGGGGCGAGGAATAAAATTGCATTCGCTTCTGGTGTGCATAACTATTGGTAGTAATTTGACTTTTCTTTATTGACTTTTTGATATTTTTATGACCACGAAGCTAGTTTAGTTACTGTGATGCAATTACTGTATTGAAGTGTAGTGATAGGACTCGATGTGTTCTGTACTCTTGAGAAGATGAATGTGCCCGAACCTGCTACTGACTCAGCCCCTGCGCGCCTGTCCTCATTCTGCCTGAGGGGGGCAGAGCAGGATGGTGCTTGAGGCTTTCCAGCCAAGAGAGAAAAGGTCCTGTGATTGTGTCGGTGTTGGTTAATTTTCTGCAGCGTTTCTTGTTAGGAGAAGGATGCTGGTAGGAAATCAGTCGTAGAGATTGATGAGAGAGAAAGGAGAGTAGAAATTGTGACTTTAGGAGGTATCCTCTTTCCTCTTCGATGTCTCTCTTTGTCTTCGCTCCGAAGGACCATGATAAAATGCCTGGAAAAGCATTTCGGTTCCTTTGGTTATCACGAGCGAACAGGTCCAGGAGAGATGGACAGTAGCGCGGTTCTTATGGTTGATGACTGGAAATGACAACCCCTGATCTTAGAGAGGGTGGTGGTGGGGAAATGTGTGTATAAAATGAGCACTTCGTAATTTGTTGTGGCTCAAACTACAGGTGGCCCTGACAGGCTAAGAACAGTAATCGTCCTCCTCCTCCTCATCATTAGCTGGATAGTGATTTTCCCCTCATACGTAGTTTTTATATTACTTTCTTTGATGTTTCTAAGAGCCTCCTGAGGTAGAAAGGACAGGCATTATTCCTTCTTATGGGTGAGGAAGCAAAGAGAAACAAAGGGCTTGGACATTTCATGGTCAAGTGACACTGGTCAATCCAGAGAACTGGTATCAAGCTCGGGTTTTGTAAGGCTTTAAATGACATTGAAGAAACAACCTGAGAAACCCCTAGGACAGCAGCATGAGGGTGCTAGACATGCCCTTAGGCCATCAGTAGCAAGTCTACCATTTGAAACGAACACATTTGCTGCCACTTTGAAACTTCTCTCTGAAAGCAAAGCTCATTACAATGAATAGGTTTATATTTTGGGGTCCCCCCACAAAATAAAAACAGGAAGGTTAATTTAGATTTTTTTTTAAGGTTTCCAAGAGTTTTGCTGAACAGATCTTTATTTATTTTTATTTTTTTAAATCCTTTTATTAGGGGCTCATACAACTCTTATCACAATCCATACATACATCAATTGTGTAAAGCACATTTGTACATTCATTGCCCTCATCGTTCTTAAAACATTTCCTCTCCACTTAAGCCCCCGGCATTAGGTCCTCATTTTTCCCCTCCCTCCCCGCTCTCCCCTCCCTCATGAGCCCTTGATAATTTATAAATTATTATTTTGTCATATCTTGCCCTGTCTGACGTCTCCCTTCACCCACTTTTCAGTTGTCCGTCCCCCAGGGAGGAGGTCACATATAGTTCCTTATAATAGGTTCCCTCTTTCCAACCCACTCTCCCTCTACCCTCCCAGTATCGCCACTCACACCACTGGTCCTGTAGGGATCATCCGCCCTGGATTCCCTGGATTTCCAGTTCCTATCTATACCAGTGTACCTCCTCTGGTAGATTTTTTTTTTTTTTTTTGGCCTCAGTGCTTTCTACCTGAGGCGAACCTGAGTAGTGGCCTTGTGTGTCCAATGACAAGTGCCACTGTTCACACAAATATGACTGAACTTCCAAGGAGAAAATGCCCGCTTTTATCTGGAAGCCTTCCCTGATATCTCACAGATAACAATGAAGAACCCACTCCAGAACTGGAAATAAAAGAGTGAACTAGATCTATTGTAGCACTGGTTCAAGATCTTAAAAATGCCTAAAAGCAAGTTGTGGAATGAGAAATAGGGTATGAACTCAATTGTATACATACTTGAAAGGCTGGCATCAGTCACTGTTTTGCTCATTTATACCAATGAAGAGCAGATTAAGGGATGGCCATAAGATGTCATGTCAGAGTCTCTCACAGTCACGGGTGTGACTGGTCTTTGTGTTCCCCAGACCCCCAGACAGGCAACATCAATTGATTCTTCTTGACAAAATGAGTTCCACAAGTTTAGTATCTATTGTGAGAAGTAGTGTGTATTAGCATACTTTTCCTCCCCCACACACACCGTTTTCAAATGTTCAGAGCTGCCCCGTAATGCCCTGGTACTTTGGTGAATGTCTATGTTCACTTTCCCTGCTGAGACCAAGAGTGGTACTGAGAAGTGGGGCCTGTTCATCTAAAACCCTTACTCCTGCCTCCAGAATCGCCTTTTCCTGACCCTGAGCGAGCACAGAGATTCCAATCCAGCCCCTGACTCTGGTAAGTGGGGATGGCTCTCCGCTTGTCTACAGACACACGCCAACGGTGTCTGCCTGAAAAGGGTCATCTCCTTTCAAGGGAAAGGAGTTAGTAAAGAAGCCATAGACTGTATTCGGTGCCATCTCTGCTGCTCATTAGCCGTACATTTTAGACAAGTTCTATAGCCGTTTTCAGTAAACTCAGTTCCTCGATTCAAAGAACCTTTATTGTGGCCTTTTCCCAAAGACACTTTAAAAACAGCTTTATTTTGTCTTTTTCTTTGTAATGCACTCTGATGTGACAGTTTCCTATACTATTCAAAAGTGACCAAAGTCTTCCGTGTTTTATAGCTGATTCTTCTCTTTGGTGGAATCCCTTATCTCTGGAGCCTGTCTGCACGATTCTGTGGATATGCTGGCTTTGGGCCCGAGTATGAGGTATGTGGTTCAGTAGCATCTACTTTCTTCTGCTTGGCAAGCTTTATGCCGAGGTTAGCAGGCTAGGTCTTTTACTACCCTTGGCCCCCAGACAGTTTCAGGATGATCTTGTTACTGTAACTAACCCTGGAAATTTCAGTGGCTTATCAGGACAGTCTCCGTGGGAGTGGGTTTGGTTAGCAGCTGGGGACTGAGACACTGGATGCCAAAGTGCTACCTGTTCCTTGTACTCACATTTTGTTGGTCAAGATCATGTGGTCTCATCTAGCTACAAGGGGTTTGGGGATTTTAGTTCCTGATTAAATAGCTGCTACTCAGGGATAACTTTGTGCAATAAAAGGGGGGGGGGTGTCTTGCATTTTGTGGGGTTCACATTAAGCAGATACTTCAAACAGAGAGAGTATCTCCTAGACTCTCCACCAGGTTGTTTGAACTGACGATCCATTCTCCCTGGCACCCCTCTTGTGGGGCAAAACCTTAAACCTCAGACTCCCATGTTGGGACACCACTTCCTGATTTTTTTCTTTAGAAATTGCCAAGTCTTCCCTTCTTGCAGGTTATTTTCACTGATGAATCTCCTCAAAGTGAGTAATTTTGTGAAGCACAAATATTGCTGCTAGCCCTTCAGCCCACAGGCCACTGTGTAAGTAACAACAGGTGTGCTTCTTGATCAGTGACCAACCACTGTCGCTTCTTTCAAATTCTGTAGGTGATTGACCATTCAGTTCATACTCAGACAATAACATGTTTAGTTGTGTCACCTCCGTGCCTTATGCGTGACATTTAAAAATAATGTACAATCAACAGAGGGAACTGACCAACAAAGATGAAAGGGCAGAGATCCTTAGGTGGTGCAAATGGATAATGAGCTTGGCCGTCTGTGAAAGGTTGGCAGTTTTAGTGCCCCCAGAGGTGCCTCGGGAGAAAGATCGGGTGATCTACTTCCAGAAATCACCATTAAGGAGCGGGGGGGACGGGGATAATAAAAGTAACAAACCAAAAAAGGATAACACTGGAAGCAAAAGAGTTCTTTTTAAAGTTGCTGCCCAGGGGGATGTGGCTGCTGCCATGAGAGACTAGCTAGGGTGGCCGGAGGCTCTAGTGAAGGGAGCCTCGCCTAGGGCGTGATGAAAGTCGTTTTGATGAAAAGGATAGCAGTATCGCAGGGGAAGTGATGTTGGCAAATAAAGCTCGTACTGAAGGACTTCTCAAACATCCTCCATGGCACTGAGAGCTGAAAAGGAATACGGTAACTCCTCAAGGCAGACGAAAAAAACTCTCACTCCATACTGTAAGTTTTATGAAGAGAAGGAAGCATTATTCAAATTGTTGCTAAGTTTTTTTTTGCAAAGAAATAAAACACTAATTCTTAACATTTTAAAATACAGTGTACTAATCAAATGATCAGGAGGTCTGGTAGCATAGTGGTTATGCATTGGGTTGCTAACCTCAAGGTTAATAGTTTGAAACCACCAGCCACTCCAAGGTAGAAAGACAGGGCTTTCTACTCGTATGAAGAGTGACAGTCTCAGCAACTCACTGGGGAAGTTCTACCCAGTCCTACAGGGTTGCTGTTGTGTCGGCACCCCTCGATGGCATTGAGTGAGTGTGTGAGCGCAACAAATAATCAATTTACTGTTTTTTCCTATTTCCCTGTACATTTAGAGGTGCAATCCATTCTGAAGGTTGTAGTTTTTAATCATTAGTAAGTGCTTCATGTCTTACTTTCAGCAAGCAAGGTGGTATCATCTTCGTATTGCAAGTTGTTCACAAGTTCCTCCCATCCTGATCCCTCATTCTTCATTACTTAGTCCTGCGCCGCCCATTATTTGCTCAGCATACAGATTAAATAAGTATGGTGAAAGGATGCAGCCCTGACACATGCCTTTTCTGTTTTTAAACTATGCAGTCTCCTCGGAGTCTCTGTACAGGTTCCACTGGACCACAATTAAGTGTTCTGAAATTCCCGTTCTTCTCAAGTTTATTCATAGTTTGTTAAGATCCACACAGTTGAATGCCTTTGCAGAGTCAATAAAATAGAAGTAAACATCTTTGTGGTGTTCTTTGCTTCCAGCCAAGATCCATCTGACATCCACAGTTATATCCCTCGGCCCATGCCCTCTTCTGAATCCACCTGGAATTTCTGGCAAGTTCCTGTCAATATGCGACTACAGCTATTTTTTCATTATTATCAGCAAAACTTAAATACATGTGATATTAATGGCATTGTTTGTGATACCATACATACTCGTGTATAAGCTGAGTTTTTCAGCACATTCTTAATGCAGTTTTTGTGGTAAAGCTAGGTGCTTCGGCTGATATTCAGGTCAGCTTACACTTGAGTATATATGGTAATCTCTGCATTCTGTTGAGCTGTGTTTGTTTGGGATAGGCACAAATATGGATCTCTACCATTTGGTTGGACATGTAGCAGTTTTTAAATCTGTTAGTAAAGATGAGTGAGCCCTTCCACTCTTGCATCTGTTTGTCGAAACATCTCAATTGGTATTCTATCAGTTCTTGGATTCGTGTTTTTGCCAATATCCTCAGTGCAACTTGGAAACTCTTCCTTCAGTACTGTTGAAAACCAAGGCTACATTCTTCAGTATGGATTACACTCAACATAACTAAAGCAAAAACTCTCATAACTGGGTCAGTTACTAACATTATGATAAATGAAGAAAATATTGAAGTTGTCAAGCATTTCATTTTGCTTAGATACCATCCATACTCATAGAATTAGTAATCAAGAAATCAAATGACATTATATGGGGCAAATCTCCTGAAAATGACCTCTTTAAAACGTGTTAAAGAGCAAAGATGGTACTTTGAGGACTAAGGTGCGGCAGTTTTATGTCACGGTGTATTCACTTAGCTCATGTGAAAACTGAGCAATGGCTAAGGAAGACCAGAGAGGAACTGATGCATTTCAATTACAGCATTGACAAAGAATATCGAATATACCGTGGCAGAAAGAATGAAAACAATGTGTACTTCCTGGAAGAGGTACAGCCAAGAATATGCCTTCTATGGGAGCATTTGGATCACGTTCTCTGAACGTCATCAGGAGGGACCTGGAGAAGGCTGTCATGCCTGGTAAAGTAGAGCATCGTCAAAAAGAAGAGCCTCCTTCCACGAGATGGATGACGCAGTAGCTGCAACCCTGGGCGCAAACAGCTGAGAGGATGACACGGGCCGTTTCGTTCTGCTGTGCACAGGGTTGCTGTGAGTTGGAACAATAACAGCATACATTTAGAACTAGGAAGTGAGAGGATTGTTAACTTGACCAAAATATTTAAAGGTCGCCCAGAACAGTCATAATTTTTCCCATTATTAAGATTGTGCTGTTCGAGCTTGCACAGTCAGTTTTACAATCCTGCACTACAGTGTAAGAATGAGGCCTGCCTCTATTCATTATATGCACATAACATTTATCCATGTACTCTTCTGTTGATAGATTGGCTCCATTTTTTTTAAACAAGTAATGCTATAGTGTACATCTTTTACCTAAATCTTCATGCGACGTATAAATATTGTGTCAAAGATTGCATTTAAAATTTTGAAGGATGCTGCCAAGTTCTTTTTCAGACAGCTTGTTTCGGTGATTTTCTCCCTTAGTGTGTGAAGTGCCGAAACACCCTTTTCTTGGGTCCTCACTGAGACTTACCTATGTGATCTTTTTATTTTTGCCAGCCTGACAGGAAAACATGTTACGGTGCTCTCTCTTTTTTTTTAACAACACAACATGCTTTTGAATGGGAACAGTTACAAAGCCACTTAGTAAATATGTATGAGGATCTATACAGAATTTTTACGTAACTAGCTTAGTAATAATCATATTTAAGTTGGTTCACTTTCTTTATTACCTATGTTGCTGCCCATCCTTGTACATCTATATTTGTGCACATGTTACACATAAGTAGAAGTATGAAATGGTATATGGCACAATAGGATCGATATATATAACAAAATGCTAACGGTGCTTTTTTGTCCGAGGGAAATTATCGGCAATTTTTATTTCCTCATCTCTTAAGAAAACTCAGCAATGAGTATGTACTTCTTGTATAACTAATTTGCTGTAATTAAGGAGAAAAAAAAAAGGAAGGAAGGAAAACAGGTTGTCTTGGCTTCTACTAAGCAGGACTTTTGTTTTTCCGGCCTAACAACTAGGGTCCAGATAATCAATGTCTCTGTTTTAGAAGAAAGCTGTCCGGTACAGCTCTTCTCAGCAAGTAACGTGCTTCGTGACTCACAATGCGTCAGGGTTCCATTGCCACATGAATGTGAAGTGGAATGAGTGAACTCACGTAGGGGATGAATCATGGATTCAAAATGAGTGGGCCTGAATCACTGTGTCCTCATGTCGCAGGACCCTTAGATGTTCTGTGTCCTGAGGGTCTGCTGGAGCCATGAGCTGGAGATTGCGTTTGATACAGCAGGATAAAGCCTCAGCGCCTTGCTGCCCAGTAGATGTCACTCCTAAGCCATTTCCTTCTTTCTGGGTGGGAATTAGAAATAACACTGCAGAAGGTGGGTTCCTCTGCATTTCCCCAGTTTGGCATTCCTGTGACACCTTTTTTGCTCCGCAGGAATATTATCTTAAGGCCAGTACCTTTCTAAGGCATAGTCACAGTTGCCATGAGGTGTGCTAAAGCCTTATCAAGGAATAGTGGAAGGTAGCATTTCAGGGTCAGATGACGGGAATCTTACACACGTTGTTTATTAAGTTTTATATTAGCAAGCCTTTGAAAGTCTGGAAAGCAGAGAAGTGGAATTTCACATCGATGTGGTTTATGTGTCGGGTGAATGGGCACGGGAGGGACTGACTTCAGTAGGCAGACAACACTACCCACCAGGCTGGGGCTGGCCAGTGGTGTGATAGAGCTGCCAAATGTGACCGGCTAATAATGATACATTTACTATAGAAATAACTCTAGGCTCCCGCACCCGGCTGGGGAGGCCCCCCCCCCAAAAAAAAACCCCAGAAAGAACTCTTGAGAAACAGTAGCATAGTTGATAGAAAAATGACAATATTGCAGTACATTGAGCTCCATAGAGACCGTGCGGGCCAGGCAGAGCCGGACGGCACTGGGCGATTCAGTGCCTCGCGGACGAAATAAAAACATAACAACATGGGCAAAGGCGATCCTAAGAAGCCGAGAGGCAAAATGTCATATGCATTTTTTGTGTGCAAACTTGCTGGGAGGAACATAAGAAGCAGCACTCAGATGCCTCTGTCCATTTCTCAGCATTTTCTAAGAAGGGCTCAGAGAGGTGGAAGACCATGTCTGTGAAAGAGAAGGGGAAATTTGAAGATGTGGCTAAGGTGGACAAGGCCCGTTATGAGAGAGAAATGAAAACGAATATCCCTCCTAACGGGGAGAGAAAAAAGAAGTTCAAAGTTCCCAATGTACCCAAGAGGCCTCCTTTGGCCTCTTTCTTGTTTTGCTGAGTATTGCCCCAAAATCAAAGGCGAGCACCCTAGCCTGCCCATCGAGGATGTTGCGAAGAAGTTGGGAGAGATGTGGAATCACACTGCGGCCGGTGACACGCAGCCTGAGGAGAAGAAGGCCGCCAAGCTGAAAGAGAAATATGAAAAGGATATCGCCGCGTACCGGACTGAAGGGAAGCCCAGTGCCGCCAAAAGGAGCCGTCAAGGCCGAGAAAAGCAAGAAAAAGAAGGAGGAAGAGGACGAAGATGAAGAAGATGATGATGAATAAGTTGGTTCTAGCACAGTTTTTTTTTCTTGTCTATAAAGCATTTAATCCCCCTGTACACAACTCACTCCTTTTAAAGAAAAAAAAATTGAAATGTAAAAAGAAAAATGACAAAGCCAGAAATCCAAGTGGTCATTAAATACATGACAAATATAAACCCAGATTGATAAATCAAAGAAATGGACTTTAAGACAACCATGAGTTCTCTTTCCCCTTAGATTGCAGAGAAACAAGGCAATTACTGCTTTCTGATCTAGGGGCCCATTTTAAAAAGCCATCAAAGTTCGTCTTGAGGGTAATATTCTTTATTGGACTTGACTTTCTGTGAAAACTTCAGAGGGCCCCATTCCACTTGCCTGGGCCCAACTTACTTTTGGCTCCATTTTTGCTTTGCTTGTTCCCAGCTGGGCCTGTCTTCTGGTCAAGGCTCTTAGTTAGGGTACTACCCCCTCTTCCTGTGCTTCGTCAATTGTGAGGAGTTCCCCTTTCCATGGCAGTCCTGCCCCATCTCCTCAGAGTACCTTCCCAAGTCTCACCTTTGTCAACCTGCTTTTAGTGCACCAGCATATGTTGCGGTATCTTTTCTGAATTCCTTTAAGGTTTTTGTCTACTATATGACTTAAGGTTAACTTTTATTAGGGGCTTCAAAAAGTTCCTTGGAAAATGGAATAACAGAATTCTTTCATGAATCGTTTGAATCACACTCAGATAAGGAGCCGTGGTCACTCAGTGGTTAAGTCCCAGGGGGCTGCTGTGTTAGTCAAGGTTGACTAGCGAAACAAATTCATAGACACTGGAGTATAAGAAAGAGCTTTATATAAAAGAGCAATTGCATATTGAGAAACAGCCCAGCCCAGTCCAGATCAAGTGCGAAAGTCCAGTATTAGCTCATATGCCCAATACGAGTCCATTAATTCCTTTTTAGGCTCTCACAGCCATGTAATAATGCTGAATGCAGGAATATAACAGGCCAGTAGGTGGAAAATCTTGTAGATCCAGTGGCCATGGAAACATCTCAGTGCTGGCGTGGGTCTCCATGTGGCTCCTCCAGTTCCAGGGATCTTGCCCCCTCAGTGTGTCTACATGTGACTTGTCAACAGGAATATGAAGTAGATTGTGTCTCAGTGTCCCGCCTCCAGTGAGCTATTTATCCCCTTAGCACCTCCAAATCTGGTCATCAAGCTGTGACCTGATTGACAAACTAAACTCCACTCCTTCACTCTTAATAGTCTCAACGTGATACCGGATTATGTAACGACCACAGCTGCTAACCAAAGGGTAGGCAGTTCTAACCCACCAGCTTCTCTAGAAACAGGTTGTGACAGTTTATTTCTTTAAAACCGTGGGCATTTCTATCCTGTCACTAAGGGTTGCTAAGAAGCGGAATCAACTTGATGGCAATGGGAGACTTTTATATAGTCCCTTTATATAATAAGCACTTTTTAATTGCTTCTTCCTTGCACAACTAAATTGTTTTTGAGGGCAGACATGATGTGTGAGACCTTGTACGAACCCATGAACTTCAGCACGTTGCTTAGGAGATAGTAGGTACTTGGCAACCACATGTTGAAATATCCAGTCATTATTCATTTGAGAAATGGACTATATTACACCATAAAAAACTGCTTTTTCGGACAACAGAAACGTGGGTGAAGGGAGACAGCAAACGGTGTAAGATATGAAAATAATAATAGTAATATGTAGTTTATCAAGGAGTGGAGGTGGGATGGAAGAGAGAGGAGTTGATTCCAAAGACTTAAGTAGAAAGAAAATGTTTTGAAAATGATGCGTTTGATAACAATGGGCATATGGAATGCTATGAGAGATGGGTAAGAGCCCCTAATAAAATGATTTGTAAAAAAATTAAAAATCTGCCCCCCACCCCACCCCTCTTATGTTTAGATCTTCCAGTCCTTGGTGTTTTTGCTGTTGGCCACACTGTTCAGTGCCCTGACTGGTTTACCCTGGAGTCTGTATAATACTTTTGTGATAGAAGAAAAGCACGGTTTCAATCAACAGGTAAAAGAGCAAATGCAAATGGCCTCTTTTCAGACGTGAAGATCTTTGGTGCTTTTGTCTCCTGCTGGTTTTAGAGCATGATTTAATTGGAAAAAAGAGAACTGCAGGTGTGGTAAAGATTGTTTAGAACCTTGCTGTACAAACGTCTCCTGGTTTTCAGCTGATAACGTGCATTTATTTCAACTGCAAAATGCAAGATTGTTCCCTGCCACCTTGTGCCATGTGATGGTCTCACTGCTTGCTAATTTTTAAGCATTGTTTTAAACCAGTTTCTCAGGCTCCTGTTTTCTCTTTTCAGACCTTGGGATTCTTCATGAAAGACGCCGTCAAGAAGTTCACTGTAACTCAGGCCATTTTGCTGCCCGTGTCCTCGCTTCTCCTTTACATTATTAAAATTGGGGGTGACTATTTTTTTATTTATGCCTGGCTGTTCACATTAGTTGTTTCTCTGGTGAGTGAAATCTTTATTTTATGTTTTTGAAGTTCCTTGATGAGATCATTGATTTTGTCTTCCTCAGCTTGCTAACAATTCTTAAATATAATGCCCTTTTGGCTTTAACTTTCAGCTTTAGAAAGAGGAAGATTCATTCTGACTTTACAGTTTCTGCAGTTTTTTCTGATGTTAGTTGTCAGTTAATTGTACTGATTCAGTTGTCAGGCTCTTTTGGGTTCAGGCAATTTTAAATTGTCCATGGCCAACAAGATTTATAATTTAATAGCTCTTGACTGACCGCAGGTGATTTAATTTATTAAAAATATTAGATAACTCTCTATTGCAATTTGTCTCTGAGAATACCAGCGTAAATAAGATAAGGCCTTTGTAGACTATTGTTTTATTTATTTCATAAAAGCATTGTTTAATATTAAAAATCCTAGATGGATT
>NW_022111357.1:3091681-3092538 GCF_000313985.2 Echinops telfairi | reverse complement strand
ATTACTGTTTATGACTTTACTAATATGTGATGCAGTTTTTTAAATTGTAAGACATTGTGTTAATCTCTGAATAGCTCACAATAGACAAAATCGTCTGACCTTCCACAAATGTGATTTAGGTTTTCTGAACCACAGTACTTTGTTTACTTATTACCTTTGCCAGTCTTTGCTGTGGGGAAAGATCAGATGGTGCTGGGGCATCAACTAGACCATCTGCAAATGTAATCATTGCTTCTGCTAAATCCTACACATCTGCTCCAGCAGGTTGACACTTTGTGACAACAGCACCGTCCATATTAATTCACTATTTGCTAGAAAAGTTCTTGTCTAGTTCATACTTTATCCATGTATCTCTGAAAATTCATTTATGGTTAATAAAGCTGTAGTGGTAAATGCTGTACTGCCACTGGCCAAAGTCTCTACATAGCTCTGAGGAACTTTGGAAAAGGTATCCAACTCTCACCAAATTTAAGATTCTATTCTAATTCAGTCGCCTTGTCTTCAGGAAAATCCTCCTCTTCTTGCTTCATATAGTGGTGCTTGTGTTAAGGTCCCAGCCGACTGCTATGTTGCACAGAAGCCCGGGGCGCCTGGACTTCCTGGACTGTTAGTTTAATGTTAGTCATCTCTGTCATAGTGAGTAGAACATATTTAATAAGAGCCTGTCATTAACAGATTCGTAGATTGTTCTGGCATTTCTTTTTCAGGTGCTTGTCACAATCTATGCCGATTATATTGCGCCCTTATTTGACAAATTCACCCCTCTGCCTGAGGGAAAGCTGAAACAGGAAATTGAAGTCATGGCAAAGAGTATTGACTTTCCTTTGACCAAGGTATATGTTGTTGAAGGTAAGCTC
>NW_022111357.1:3082393-3083683 GCF_000313985.2 Echinops telfairi | reverse complement strand
TGAATAGCGAGTTTTGGGAGACTATGAAATGAGAAGACCAGGACTCCTGTATAAGACTGGATTTGGGTGGGATCATCATGGTTAGCACATGCTACTTACCGTGCTGGCCTTTTCCTTTGTCTTGTTCTTGCTTGCAGGCTATTCCAGAATGTCGGAGTTAAAACTGGAAGCACAGGATAGGATCATTCATGACGTATAAGCTGTCTCTAACAGGGATACTTTTACGTCTTTGTGGTGTGTTTATGATCGAAGGATTCCACTGGCAGTATAAAAAGGGGACTGCCGTCCAAGTGTTCTCTTCATTGAGATCCCTTTGGCAATGGGGAGAACGGAGTTTGAATCCTGATTCTGTCACTCGGTCGCTGTGGGTCCTTGGATACGTGTCTGTCGAGGGGTTTGTGGTCTTTATGTCCACTTCGATACTCTGCTTACCGCTCACTGCCATTGAGTCGGTGCAGCTCACAGTGACCTGCTACCATTAGGGATCCCAAAGAAAAATCAAGTCTTACTGCCCAGGAGTTTACCATTTTAAAGGGGGTCAGTCATACAATGACACTCTGATATGTTGGGGGGGCTTCAACAAGTGCATGGAGAAATAGGGTTAAAAGGTAAGTGAATTGTTCCAAGAACATACCATAATAGCTACAGGGAAGCTGTGTAGACCAGATGCTGTAGGACCACAAAAGATGCCATTTCTTAAAGCTGACCCCAGAGTCTAAGAGAGTTTTATATGTCTTCTTCCCTGAATGCATTAGAGGAAGATGATTAATAAAAGCTAAATGGGGGAGAGGAACCAGTGATATAAATTTAGTAAAAAATGGCCACCAGTATTGATAACCACATGAAAATTGCACAGCAGAAGTTGGGGAAACCAATTTATTCCGCACTTGGTACTGATTGCCCACTAGGTTCAGTGAGTAGGGGCTGTAAAAATGGCTTCACAGCTGGATGATGTAGAGAAGACGGAGAGTTTGATTTTTAACAAAAAGCTGGAGAAGAACTTGGAAATCTGAAACCCTCCCCTGCTCTTACTACTTTGACAGCTGTCTCCACGATGGCTGTTCTATGTGAAACTGGGTCTAGGAAACAGACTCTGTGGAATGTTGCTTTTCCAAAGACAAGTAGAATTGGGATAGCCTGTCTCAGAATCAACTTATGAAAAAACAATGAAAAGAATATATAAACAGCTGAGTTAAAAAACGGATTTTGTTGTTACTGAGAAAGTACAAAACAGCTGACTTGAAGAACTGACTTCGTTGGTATTGAGAATGTGTACAACCAGACTACCAG
>NW_022111357.1:3064219-3082068 GCF_000313985.2 Echinops telfairi | reverse complement strand
GCGACAACCAGACTACCAGCGAACAGTGTCTACACGACTGTGTATGGCGACAACCAGACTACCAGCGAACAGTGTCTACACGACTGTGTATGGCGTTGCTTGTGTTCTTCAAACTGCACAGCCATCCTGACTCTTCTTCCTCAGTGGTTTTACCCCCTTCCCATGAATCCTTTGGCCTCTCAGGTTCCTCCCCAACCTTTTGAGTTGCTACTGTCACTTTGATCCCATATAGATAGGAAGGGGCTTCACAAAGTTTGTGGGAAAGTTCCATTAGCTTTTCATGTGAATCCCCTTCATCGTTATGGAAAAAAAGCATAGTCCTCAAGGCAGATATTTTCCTAGTTTAGTTAAACTATTGTTTGGTTTAAATAAGACCTCAGAGCTTATTTTTGTTTGAACTTCAGTGGATTCTCTCAAGGCAGTAGTTTTGGGGTTTATCCAACCTTCATGGCTCCAGGAAGTTAGTGACCTATGAGGATTTAAATTTCGTTCTGCATTTCCCCTTTTGATCAGGATTCTTCTGTGGAATCTTTGATCGAAGTGTCTGTAACGGTAGCTGAGCAACATCCAGTTCTCATCTGGAGGCATAGGAGGTAATTAGCTACACATTCCCATTCTACAGGGAAAGCAAGTATTTTCCCAGGAAGTTTCTTGGGGCAGTTAGCTTAAGTGCTAGTATAATAGAAAGGGCCCAGACTCTGGAGATGTGGATTTCAGTTGTACCCATTACTTACTGGCGGGACAATTTTAAGTAAGACATCTTAATTTCTCAGCTGCTTTTCTCTCTCTTGAAAATTCAGATAATAGTTCTCATCTTGTCCAACTTGGTGTTTTGAGAATCAAGTGATGCAGTGTATGAATTTTATAAATGGGGAAACTGCTGTTGAAATGGAGAAGATGGGTGGTACTTACATCTGTTCTTTTGTGTGAAATTAGTATGGAAAAACAAGTAGGTCTATCTAAGAATGTTTTTTAAGTTAAGCAAGTCACCTTTCTGTGGAAAGTAATTCTTATTTCAGTTGTCTTCATTTCATAACAACGTATCTTTGAACATGACTCCTCTGGTGTTCTAAATATTCAGCTTTCTAAGCCCCGATATCAAACCAAGGGACAAGTTTATGTGGGAAATCTACTGCACAAGGTCTCTATAAAGTGCTGAAGAGCAAGGATGTCACTGTGAGGACTAAGGTGCTCCTGACCCAAGCCATGGTATCTTCAATCACCTCATATGCATGTGAAAGTTAGACACTGGATAAGTTAGACCAAAGACGAACTGATGCATTTGAATCGTGGTGCTGGTGAAGAATATTGAAAGTACCATGGACCGCTAAAAGGACAAACAGATCTGTCTTGGCAGAAGTACATTCAGAATGCCTCTTAGAGGCAAGGATGGAATGACTACTTCTTACATACTTTGGATGTCTTGTTTGGAGAGACCAGTTCCTGGAGAAAGACCTCATGCTTGGTAAAATGGAAGGGTAGGGGAAAAGAAGACCCTCAACAAGATGGATTGACACCGGGGCTGCAACAATGGGCTCACGCATAGGAGCAATCCAGAGGACGGCGCAGAACCAGGCAGTGTTTGTTTTGTGGTGCAGAAGGTTGCTCTGGGTCGGCACTGACGCAGTGGCACCTCACAGCAACTGTTCTTGGAGACAAAAGGGCAGGAAAAGGAGAAGGGCCCTCCGTCAGCTGTGTTGGCACAGTGGCTGCCACCGTGGGCTTCTGCACAAGAATAATTGCGAGCGTGGTGCGGGACCAGGCAGTGTTTGGTTCTGCTGTACAAGGTTCCTATGGTTGGAAACAAGTAGACAGCACCTAACAACAACAGGAAGGGTTGTGTTTTTTGAGTAATTATTTTAAGTATAGATTTTCGCATTTACATATTTAAGTACAAGAAAGCATAAAGTCTTCATGAAGTCAGGGGATGCCTATCTTGGTCTTAATTATCTTTATTGTATAACACCGATTCACAGTACTATTTGTTAAGTGAAAAGACAGTTTTTCACTAAAATTTGATTGTTTCATTACATTTGAATCTAAGTTGGCCTCTACTTTTTGAAGGTTATTGATAATTCATTTTCAATTTGTTCTCTGGTTCAGAATAAGAAACACGGATGTAAAAATGAGGAGGTGCTTGCTGTACTAGGTCATGAACTGGGACACTGGAAATTGGGACATACCGTCAAAAATATCATTATTAGCCAGGTAAGTTTCAGGTCAAAATTCCTTGCTTCAGCATAATAGCCAAAATAGAGGTGTGGTGGGCATGAGAAGTAGCACAGTAGAGAGGATCAGATGACTCCAGGGCTGGGCTAACTGGCTTCACACCTTGGCTCCCAGTTACTACCTGTGCAATGTCTGGTGACTTCCTAAATGTCTCTCTGCCTCCATTCTTTCATTGAATGATAATACCACTGAAGTCCAGTGTTAGCATTGAATGGGTCAATATATGTGAAGAACTTACATTGAGTAGTGTTTACTGTGGTTACCACCATGATCATTTTCATTTCCCGATTCACTGGGATCTAGTTTGTTCCAAGGAGCCCTGGGGGCGTGGTGATGGTTAAGTGCTGGGCTGTGACTCCTTTAGGGTTGCTGAGTCAGAGTGACTCAACGGCAGTCCGTTTGAGTTTGTTCCAAAACCTTGATCCTCTGATCAAACCCTTATGTGTCCATTGACCTCCTCCAAACAGAGTGGACAGTGATACACTACTTAAAGTTCACCTAAGGAGCCCCAGTGGTAGAGTGGTTACTCAACGGGCTGGGATCCACAGGGTTGGCAGTTCTATACCTCCAGGAGCTCCGCAGGAGAAAGACTGGGCTTTCTAGTCCCAGAACAGTTACAGTCTCGGAAACCCACAGGGGATCACTATGAGTCAGCACTGACTCCATGCGAGGAGTGAAAGTTCACCTCACTGGGATGATTTCTCTTCTCCGCTGTCTTTCAGGATCATCCTTAATGGTGCTGTAATGCCCAAACAGTCCATTTTCAACTGCTACCAGCATGTTGTATAAAGTTATGTATAAAATAGGCTCAACTTTTTTCCTCCTCAATGAAATAATTATGGAGAAGAGTAAAGATTGATTAACGTGTGGCAGGAGTGGGAATACAAAGAGTAAGGGCCATCTACCTACTCATGTAACTTCACCCTTGATGGCCTGCTTCATTGCCATTCCTTTGTACTCTACGTAACCTGATGATGCCAGCTACATGGATCAGCTCCAGAAAGCAGCTCACATCATAGGATCCTGGTGTCTGGTGGCCAGAAATTCAGTTTCAACTAGTACACAGGAGCAGGGAACAAAAGTTATTTTTCAAAAGGAGAATGGCTGCTTGATGGGCACGGTATGAATAACTTGGCTCCAGAGTTCTCGGGGCCTTCTCTGAGAGGTGTTTAGTGAGGCTTGCTGTATTGGATCCACTGGGGTTGAGTGCTGGCTTGCAGAACTGCTTGCTCTTCACCCTGGGTCAACGGGGTCTCGCTCGGCTCCGAGCCCCGCTCTAAGCTGGTACTTTTTTCAGTCACCTGGTAAATGATTCCAAGTATCTATTTGGGTTGGGGGAGGGGTGGGGGGAGGATCAGAGGTTCATGGAAGATTTCACTATCTTTTAATTCCACTTTTGAATTCCCTTGGATGTGACCTCCAAAATCCTAATCTGCTAAAGGAGAGGAATGGTATTTGTTCTTCAGCTTTACTCTAAGGCAGTGTTTCTCAACCTGTGGGTCTTGACCCCTTTGGGAGTCAAACGACCCTTTTACAGGGGTTGCCTGATTCATAACAGTAGCGAAATTACAGTTATGAAGTAGCAACGAAAATAACTTTATGGTTGGGGGTCACCACAACATGAGGAACTGCATTAAAGGGTCTCGGCATTAGGAAGGTTGAGAACCACTGCTCTAAGGGGTCATATTAGTGTACAGACTTGATTTTTTTTCTTCTTCTCATGCATGGATAGAGAGCTTGGTGATTTTTCTTGACCCTCCTTAACTACTCAGTACAGCTTCCGTGGTCGTAAAGGTAACTTAAAGGAAGCTGGCTGCTGTAGAAGGAGCCCTGGTGGTGCTAGGCTACTAACCATAAGATCAGCAGTTTAAACCCACCAGCCACTCCACAGGAGAAGGATGAGGCTGTCAGCGCCGGGAAAGATTGAGTCTTGGAAACACTACTCAGGGTCCCTGTGAGTCAGAGTCCGTTGAATGGCAGTGGATTTGTTTTGCGTTGTGTGGCTTTGGAACTGTCAGAGCAAGGTCAGGTAGGAAGGAGGCTTTGTCTGATTAGGGTCTTAGGTGAACAAGACAGTCTTGCCCTTTAGCTTGTAACATTTGGTGGGGGGGAACAGGGCCAGTGGGAGTATCTTATTGCGGTTGACTACCTCAAATCCTCAACCACAAGAGGCTCAACTTAAGCCTGTCCCTATGAAAAATTAAACCGTTTACAAATTAGGTCTATTATGCACAGACATATCAATGTTCTATTTTAGAATAAAATGAAAGCATGAAACTCCCTATGTGCTTGTTCTATGATCACACTAAAACTACAGTTAAAATCACACCCTGGGGGTTCGGTTTGGCTTGGTTTTTAAGCTTTTTATTGTGTCTGGGGTGAAAGTCCACAGGACAGATGGGGTTTTTCTTCAGTGATTAATGCACGTGAGTTTCTGTGACACTGAACACTAGTTCTGTTTTTCTTGTGTTTCTGATCCCACCGTGAAATTCTAACTTAGAAATGCTGTGCGCCTCTTCTAGATGAACTCCTTCCTGTGCTTTTTCTTGTTTGCTGTGCTAATTGGTCGAAAGGAGCTTTTCCATGCATTCGGTTTTTATGAAAGCCAACCCACTCTCATTGGACTGCTGATCATCTTCCAGTTCATTTTTTCCCCTTACAACGAGGTAATGTATGATCTTGAAAATTATCTCACATGTGCCCTTGCCTGCTTGAAATCTAGCTCTGCTAGGGAGGTGGAAAAAGGCCATGGGCAATTGCCAGCTGTATAGTTTCAACGAATAGATGAAGCGCAGGCTTTTAGTTCCTTGATGGATTGGTTGATATTAGAAGGTGGCAGAAAAACCCAAGCCAGAATAAACAAATACTTAACCTCCTGTTACAAGAAATAGTGGAGAATTACACTTTAGTGGTGAAATCCTAAGCTGATCTCAGAGACTTGGTAGAGGTGATGTGCTGTTTCCATGCTTCCCCTTAGTATTCGCTTCCTAGAGCACCTGTAGTGAGTTACCACAGGCTGTTTGGTTGAAAACCACAGCACAGTGTTGTATCCGAATCTGAAGGCTAGACCCAACATTCAGGGCATCCGCAGGGCCTGGCTCGACCAGAAGTCTCTTACCTTGTTGCAGCAAAACTCCAGCGTCTGCCTTCACCCTGCTGCACCTGATTGTATTCCCCATCTCTTCTCTTCTTAAAAGGGAACTAGTCATACTGGATTAAAGCCTACTCTTGTCCTGTATGACCTCATGCTAATTTAATTACATCTATAAAGACTACTTTCAAATAAGGCCACATTCTCAGACTAGGAGGTGGGGCTGGTATGTACTTTTGGGGCTTGCTTAACGCACTAAGGGTACATCTGTGTGTGAGAGGGGCACCTGTCTAGCAGTATTCCTCAGATTGTCTCCAAATCGCCTTAGAGTTCCACCGCAGGCTCACTCTACATCACTGATGTTTAACCACCCCTGCTATGGGATAGCTCCTTAGGGGGCTTTCAAATGTGTGACGAGGCGTCGGCTAATGAGACTATACTAGGGGCAGCGAAGAGTTCATGGGAAAATTCCACTCTTAATTCTATGAGCTTTTTGAAACCCCTTCATATTACCAGACCCAACACTGGCACCTCCTCATGCTATTTGGTAAGGCTTCCCAACGAAGCTAAGAAATACAGAGATCTGAGGTATCCGTTTAGGAGAATTCTTTAGTGGGTCAGTCGTGGCACTAAGGTTTTAAGATGAGGTCAGTGAATTCCATTTTTCCTTTAAAAAAAAGGATGGGGATGTGGCCCCTAGGGAGGAAAAATGGAGAGTCTTATTTGATTAGCATGGTCTATATACACGAAACGTTTCCAGAAAACTGAGATAATCAAATTTACATTCTAAAAGGCTTCAGTTTTATCATAACTTTTATTAAAAATGTTCATAAAATACCTTACAGTTTATTAGTGCTTAAAATAGTGGATGCAGAACACTTTGTAATAATAGTGCTATTTTCATCTACTACCGTTGGTAATGTCTCGAGCATGCTGAGCAGTGTGTGTTAAATAGGCTTCCGCACTTTCTTCTTTTCTCCCTGTCCCCACTCCCTCCTATCCCTCTCCTTACTGTCAGGCTGGTCATTCTTGTGACACTCGGTTATGGGCATTGGTAGTTTTCTCCTTTGATCTGCCCTGGACTAGGAAACGAGATGACCACGCTGGCTACGTGAGAGTTACAAGATCGGCCTGGGAGGACGGAGCCATTTGGTTGGGAAGGTCTGAGCAGCACTAGCGGCGTCCCTTGTGGTCTCGAATTTGACTGTTCAAGGATTTGTTTTGTTGTTTCCATATATTCAGTGGTGGAGTTCACTTCATAGACGGTGAGGAATTGGGGGATAAAGGGGATTTTAAGTGTTAGGATTAAACCACAGAGACATTAGCAGCTGCTCTAAAAAGCTAGGAGCCCCTGGGAGCTGTTTCCAGAAGACCAGATGGCTGAGCAGAACTTCCTCGTGCTTGATGTCAGAGGCGAAGGTGTCACCAGAGGGAAGAGCATTTCCCGTGGGCAGATGGGCAGCTGCCCTGTGAAGAAGCATGTGGAAACCGACAGCGGAGCCAATCCATGCAGCTGAACAGGTCAATCTCCGTTTACAAGCGTGCTTTGCCAGGGATGCAGGATCAGGAGCTAAAGGCAGGAAGACAAAACTCATTGACCGCTTGAGTAACAAAAACAAAATCCAACAAAACAGAAATTAAAATAAAATAAAATCCATGGAACCAGTTAATGTTTCTGTCCTCAAAAATACATTCAAGATTTTAAAAAGAGACTGCAGACTGATTCACTTATTAGCTTTGAACCTTCCTGAGGGAGCTATCAGGGATACCCAGACTTTATTTTGAAACTCAGTACTTGATACTGATAATAAGTGGACAACTACAAGGTGAGGTGGGTTTTTTGCTTTTTAAAAACTTTTTTTTTGTGCCTAAGTATTTTAAGGATAACCTACAAAGTAATGTTTTTTCCCTCAGAATTGATGTTTTTAAATTCAATTTGTCCCTTCATAGTTGTCACATTGGGAGCCTTGTGTGCTTACTCTAGTGATGCTGCCTCGTGGCTTACACGGTTTTGGAAAATTCTGCTTTAGATAGTTGTTAGAGGCTGCAGTATGTATTTGTTATCCTCAGTGAAGACGTCATTATTCTGTAAAGGGAGAGAAGTCAGAGCAGGAGAGGTGGAGTAGTGCACTGACTTGGAGGGTGGGGGTGTGCAGTGTTGACAGCCACAGACATGCTTAGCACTCCCACCTGAGGGCTGTGTGACCTGAGGTAAGTTATATAACCTCTCTGAGCTTCACTTTTCTCATCTGCAAATAAGGGTAAGTCTCGGGACATGGCACCTTCTCAAGAATTAGTATTTTGGGTGAGGATAGCATTCACTTGGATATGTGTCTCTGGTCACTTTGGGAGGAGAACAATAAGTAAAAGACTTGATTTGTAATAGCTCTTCCATGGGCGTGAGGCTCTCTAAGAACCAGCTGACTTGTCTTTCGCCTACTCTTGTTTTATCCTAAACCAGATTTTCTCTCTTTTGTCTCAGTTTCTGAGCATGCTCTTTAGTGACAGCCAAGCAAACGGTGGGCAGTGGTTGAAACCCTCTCCTGTCCTTTTTCAGGTTCTGTCTTTCTGCCTAACAGTCCTGAGCCGCAGATTCGAGTTTCAGGCAGATGCATTTGCCAAGAAGCTTGGGAAGGCCAAAGACTTAGATTCTGCTCTGATCAAACTAAACAGAGATAACTTGGGATTCCCAGTGTCTGACTGGCTGTATTCAATGTGGCATTACTCTCATCCTCCGCTACTAGAGAGACTGCAAGCTTTGAAAACCACAAAACAAGACTGAAATGCCCAGGGCCTGCGGCCGAAGCCGTTTCGACGAGTTCTGTTCTGGCAGTGTGTTCCTAGCTCTTGATGTTTGTAACTTTTTCTTTTTTCCCCTCCAGCAAAACGACTTAAGTACAGAAAAGCCCAGCTTTAAATGCATTTAAGACCTCATTTTAAAAATTACTTTAATGTTACACTTCCTAAAGGAAACACTGGGTGAAACTTTGAGACCATGTTTTAACGGTATAGTTTTCTTTTATCTTTGACCTCTGCTCATTGTCAACTTTTTAATTATTTGAGAATATTCAGACCTTGTTAAATTATACACTTGTATGGAATCTGCATAGAAGGTATTGAGGGAGCTGGGCATGTGTTTAAGAGGGTCCCTCTGAAGGCAGAAATGAGGGCCCAATCATTGTGCTCATCCCAGAGTTGAAATTTATTTTTATTTTCATACTGTGATGATTTAACTTGGCCAATCAGTGTTTTAAATAAGGAACAAAGATAATAGTGGGTAAAGTCAATGTTATTTAAATGAAAGTTGTTAGGAATAGACTTATACTATTTTATCTAATTCTGTGTTCTCTCGCAGGACACTTCGACCAAGAGTGTCTAATAGTGCTTTGAAATGGGAGATGTTTTTTTAAGAAAAATCATTTTATTGGAGGTTCTTACAGTTCTAATAACAAGCCACACATCGATTGTATCAGCAGATTTGTACATATGTTGCCATCAGTCAGATGTTTTAAATCAGTGTATCTTTCTCTTGTGATTGTTTAAGAAAACCTCAGTCTTTCCACCCAATGGGTATGACCCCATCAGGTAAGCAAGTATGACCCCATACTTAAGCAGCCATTTCTCATTTGAATAAATGAGAATAACGTGTGCGTCCTTTCGCTTAGCAGAAGTCGCCATATTGAACAGGTGTTGCTCTCTTACAAATGTCAGAACCTGCTAGAGAAATGTTTTCAGGGACATGCAGATGAAAACTGCGGATTCTCTGGTGGAATTCTAGGAAAGTAGTTTTCTATCAAAATGTCAAGGACAGAAGAGGTTGTTTTCCTGAATGTTTTATCAGTAAGTCGTAAGTACCATTTAATTGGGCCTTATTCCACTTTTGCAATTGTAATTCTTGCTATGCAGACTATTTTTAATTTGAAAGCAAGTGTCGTGAGAGGTTTCTTTTGCAGTTACAGACGGCATATGTCCGATTCCTTCAAGGTCCTCGCCACTCTGAGCAAGAACTCACTTTGTGCCTAGAGTCCCCACTCCTTGATGTTTACCTCTGGGCACTGATTCCAAAATGGGGTCAATGGAGTGCCCTGGGGTTTTTGCTCAGCTGACCTTTGAGTGATGTCTTTATATGGAAATAGAATTTTTTTTAAATGAAAATCTAGTTTCCTGCTGCTTGGTTTACTTTCCGAAGGCACACAGGAGCGCCCGCCTTTAATCTCCTTTCTTGTGCCCTCCCTGTGTGTATTCATGTTGTGACCATTGCCTTTCCTTCTGTGCCTTTCAAGACACATTTCAGTTCTGCACACGTACATGAAACAGTAAAAGTTGCCATGGAGATTTACGTACTTTGTCTTTAATTTGAGAAAGCGTGTGTGTCAGCTGACACCTAGGAGGACTCGTGGCTCCTCGAGGGAGGAGCGGGCACTGCTGGGTGAAGCATGGCCCTCCGCTGAGTGGTGCCCACGATGCTGCCGCTCTCCTGCTTGACGCCCAGAGCCCTCGGCCGTGTGTTTCCTGGTCCACTCCGGCACCCGTTCTTGCCCATGTTTCCCACTCGGAAACCTTTCCTCCTCCACTGCCATGACCTCAGTTGTCTTGGGCCTGCGGGTCTGCTCTGGCCCTTTTCCTTGGTCTTCCTTGAACGTGGCAGCAGTGATTAGCTTCTTAATCTGTGACCATTTCGATTTAGTTAATTGCAGCTTACGGATGTCAGAGGCAGAAAGAAACAAAACTCTGCAAGTGATGGGTTCCCACTCACAGTGAGGCGATAGGACAGAGTAGAACTGCTCCTGCAGGTTTCTGGGACTATAAATCTTTAAGGGAGTGAAAAGCCTCATCTTTTGTGTGTGTTTGTTTATAAATCATTTTACTAGGGGCTCTTAACAGCTCTTAAAACAGTCCACGCATCCATTGGGTCAAGCACATTTGTACATATGTTGCCATCATCATTTTTAAAACATTTTCTTTCTACTTGAGCCCTTGGCATCAGCTCCTCTTTTCCCCCCACCCTCCCACCCTCATGACTCCTTGATAACTTATAAATTATTTTCATATCTTACACCATCTGCTGTCTCCTTCACCCACATTTCTGTTGTTCGCCCCCAAAAGCCTCATCTTTATCCCAAGGAATGTTTAGTGGTTTTGAACTACCAGCCTTGTAGTTAGCAGCCGAACTTGTAACCCACTATACAATCAAGGCTCCTTGGTAGGGACAGAGGGAGAGCCCAAAGGAGAATGCTAAGTTTCCTGAGCTCCTGACCAAGGAGGAACGAAGTAGCACCATGCACCCTATTACTTGGTGAATATTCAGGAATAAGGTAGTTCAGAGCCTTGGGTAAAATGGCACACTACCTCAGCGAGATTGATGTCTAAATTCTAAGTAGAGTTTGTTGTGTGAATGTACTGACTTGTGTCCATGGTGCCCTTTGCCAGCTCTGAGAGTTGTTAGTAAACTGTTTTAGACAGGAGCAGTTTCTGGTATTGATGCCGTGGGTTCACTTAGTCTGCCCGTCCCCCCCCCGTACATCGCCCCCTCCCCGAGCCCTTGTGCTTGGTATCGTCCATCTACCTCTGGATACTATACATACACACTTGATGTGGCTTTTTTGGTATATAAATTAGCCAAAAACTAAGCGAAGGCCTTAAGGTCTGCCCTAGGTGCAGCACAAAATGACAGCATTTGAAGGTTTATCCAAAATGTTTTATTTGAAACCATGCTGATGTGAGCAAGGAGGTTGAACGCACTTGTGTATCCGCTTACAAACAGTCCAGAGAGAAAGCAAACAGAATCCAGGGTAGGGTGGCTTACAGGTGGAAAAACTGCCTCTTATTATGCAGGGTGTTTTGGGCGGAGGACTATCTAAGACAGTTGGCTGGAGATAGATCGATCGCTAACGATTCGATTCATGGTGATCCTATAGGACAGGGTAGAACCGCCCCAGTGGGTGCCCAAGACTAACTCTTTATGGGAGTAGACAGCCACCTCTTTCTCCTGGAGATCAGCTGGTGGTTTCGAACTGCTGAACTCATGAATAGCAACCCAACATGTAACCACAATGCCCCCAGGGTTCCCAGTGGAGATGTGTGTAGGTGGCATTTAAAGCCCTCGGACTGGGTGAGATCATGAGAGGAGCGAGAGAAACAGATGTGGTTTCCGAGACCGTGTTTCAACCTTCAGGCGCAGGGAGGAAGAGAGAGCAGCGAGATCCGAGAAAACAAGGTGAACTAGAAGCCAAATCAGACAGCTCCGAATGGAAAGGGAGGCAGAAGTGAGACGGAAACAGAAACATGCAAACAGAAAAGCTTGCCTCGCAGGGTGGTGAGCTCAATACTGGTGTTTATTAATCGTGATAATACTAATAGCTGCATAATTGGTATGATTGCAATTAGCACAAACTATAGAGGAAAGCAAGACTTCGTTTCCCTTACTTTGGACATGTTGCCAGTCCCGGGGGAGGGACACCCTGCTTGTGAAGTGGAGGGGCAGGGAAAGGAGGACGGCCCTCAATGAGATGGATTGGTGCAGTGGCTGCAGCGATGGGCTCAAACACAAGAACGGCTGTGAGGATGAGGATGGCAGGGACTGGGCGGTGTTCTATTCTGTGGCACTTAGGGCCGGTGTGAGTCAGAAGGGCTCGACAGCACTATGGGGGGAAGAGCCTAACCCAGCCGGACAAGGAGAGAATGGCACAGGACACACCCACATTTTAGGGTTGCAATCCGTTAGACCCAGAAGGGGAGGGGAGCAGCACTCCAGGAACCAGCAGGTGCAAACGTATGAACACATGGGCGTTTTAGAATCTAAAGGAAAAAGCTGGGAGGGTGGGGGGCGGGGGAGATGAGCCCAGAGAGAAAAGCAAGGAGTTTGTGCCCAACTCAAGTATTTGGATATTAATCCCAATAAGGTAAGCGTTCACTTAATTAAAATACATTAACTTCCTGCTAAATTCTTGAGTCCTATTGCTCAGGATAAAGCAGTAAGTTGGACAAACAAAATCCTCTACTTCCCAGGCTTAGAGCACCACTAGGGAGTGAATGAAACATTCCCTCCAGGAAAATTCACCTACCAGGACGTCTTACCAGGACAACCAGCCCGACCCAGGTTCCATGCTTCTCGGAGAGTGCTTCCTGAAGGGGTTAAACACATGGGTGAGAGGTACCCGCCACACCCTGCCCTACTACTGCTGCCCCTGATCCGTTAATGCCCCTCATGCAGTGGGCTCCCTGACCTGCAGAGCTATGGGGCTGGGAGACCTTGGGAGGGTATATATCCAATCTGAGTCAGCTTCACATCTCCCCTGGGTGCACCCTTAGTGAGTGTACCTAAATGGGTGTCATTTCTGCTCCCACCATCCAGGTCCATATCAGGCTTTCTCACTGATCTAGGAACCCCGAGCCACGTCTTCTTTCTAAGCTCTCCCCCAACCCCTCACCTGGGCCCACTGTACCACGAGTGCCAAAATGCACAGAGGGCCTCTCAAGTGCCAGGCCTTGGCACGACATAGTGTGTTTTAGACTCAACTCAATAAGGCCCCATTGGTCCCTGCTACAGCTGTACAAAGGCTCAGAAAAGATCTGTACACGGTTACCTGGCAGGTCGCGGTCCTGATGCCACCATTACTTATTCCCACATGTGTCCTACCATGGCAGGCCAGGCCATCTGAATGCTTGAAATTCAGGCTGTGCCTAGAGGAAGGTATTCCACACACTGCCCTCCCTCCCTGACCTCCTGCCCAGGCCGTGGAGACTCGGGAGCCACGTCCCACCCCCAAACTTTGCGAAACAACAACTCCCGTGTTGGTTTGTACCCAAGTTGGGGCTTTTATTTAGAGACTGCTTGAGTGGACCTGGGGAGGAGGGTCGTGCACGGAGATAGGGAGATAGAGGGGTGTTTAAATACTCAGGAGGTAGGGAAGAAGTAGTGGAGCTGGCTTGAAATGGCCACCTTAGGGTAGCCTCCCATCAGCAGCCCCCCAGGAAGTCCAGGGGCTAGTGATGGTGGAGACCTCAGTCCATCTGCCCCAAGGACAAGATGGTCCGTGGGAGGAGGCCGAGTCAGGAGCGATTTGGCCACATCCAAGTGGTGGTCTGAGAAGGCAAGCCCCCCATGCTTCGGAGCTTCAACTCCAGCGGCACCGCCCTGACGGGTGGCCTTTCACCCTGATGCTGGCCCTTCCCTTCCCCTGTGTTTTAGAATGTCCTTTTCCTCAAGACGCCGCTCCACGACAGAAGTTCTATAGGAAAATTAGTTTCCCGGGCTGGAGGTTGGAGTGCCTGCCCACCCAAAGGGGATCTAGTTCTTTCCTCCTGGATGCTGGTCTCTGCCCTGGCCGGATGCTCACGGCCCCTTGATGGATCCCGGTTCCGTCAGGCGGGCCGAAGCATAGGCTGAGGCTCCAAGACAGGCTGCAGGCTCACAGAAGCCAGGCAGCCCCACGGGACCTGGCAGGCCAGGGCGGCCCATCTCTCCTGGAGCCCCTGGGGAGCCTCGGTCCCCGTCCTTGCCGTTGATTGACTGGCCAGGCCGGCCAGGGAGACCTGTGTAAGGGAGACGTTCTGTCAGATCAGAACCCTGGAATTCTTAAGGCTGCTGGTTCAGAGTTGGAAGAATGAGACCTCAGTCGGGGTGACTCTGAGTCCTGTGTGGTTGTCTATTACTCCCCAGTCCCAATCAGTGAACCCTGCGAGCAAAGGCCCCTGCCTTCCCCACCAGGGAGCAGATCCCGGCCTCCCAGCAAGTTCTAGGAATCTGGTGGTCCAGTTCCCAGCCGAAGAGGCTCGAACTTCAGAGGGAGGCTAAAACCCAACTGGGCCATCTGGGGCCCCAGCTGACTGAGTATGAGGCTTCTGTGAAGGGACCCAGGTGTGCACAGGTCATTAGAGCCCAGAGTCACAAGTAGGACTGCAGCTGGGTGGGGCCCAGGTCTTACCTGGGATCCCCGGAGGTCCAGGCATCCCGGAGTGCCCACGCCCCATGTCTCCTTGATCACCTTTCTCTCCACGTTTTCCTGCAGAGAAAGATGGGAGCCATCAATTTTTAGAACTGGCAGGCGATTTCCATACTTTATTCCCTAGTTCTAGTCTTGGATTAAGCCCTGGTGACAAGTGGCTAAAGTAACCTGGTGCTAACCCAAAGGGTCAATGGTTCAATCCCAGCAGTCACTCCACGGGAGGAAGGTGTGGCAGGCTGCTTCAACAAAGAATACCCAGAAATACCCCATGATCCAGCAACTCCTCGACTTGGCATATAGCCTCGACAGATAGTGTATGGGACTACTGTTGGAGAATGTGAGAATGTATTCTCACACTAAAAGAAACATTCCTTCATGGTTACCGGGGCATGAATCACTGGCTTGGGGGTAGCCAAGTGTTAACGCGGATGAAGGAGAAAACTATGCAATGAGAAGTCGAAAATGATGGAGGCCAAGGAAGACATTGGGAGAAGTGCAAGAGTTCAAGTTACATGCCCAACCCTGACATCCTATGGGTGTGGGAAGGAGAGAGGGCATACATCCACAGATCGATAGATATAAGTTTGACAAAGGGCGTTGGTGGTTAGGTATTTACCTTTGCTACAAATGTTTCCAGGAAGGTGGTGGGGCATACAGAGGGCAAAGTTATGAAAACTCCGTAGATATAACCAAACAGAGGGAATGAGGCCTGTGGCCTCAGGATCATGGTCTCAGACGCCTAGGTCAACTGGCACCATCCATAAAGACAATGACTATTCTGCATCGTATTTTGGTGAGTAGTGACTGGGGTCTTAGAAGCTTGTGAGCAGCCGGCTAAGGTGCACCTTTTGGCTTCTCGTCCACAAGGAAGAATAGTGAAGAAAATAAAAGAAACCTGGAAGCAATTAGTCCATTGGACAAGTGGACCCACACAAATGTCCCTTCCGTCTCTACAACCCCGAGATGAGAAGAACTAGATGGTGCCCAGCTACCACGACCAACCACTTTGAAAGGGATCACAGTAGAAAGATCTGGATGGAAAGTGGGAGATGTGGAACAAAAGTCAAAATCATAAAAACAATGGAGCTAACTGGTCACAAAGCGACTGGCAGAGCCCCCGAAACTATGGTCTTTAGTAGCCATTAAGGCCTGGCAGTGCCTTCAGCCCCATGACTGTGCACCAAACAACAGACAGGACAGGTCTTAAGGGGGGACAATAGCTCTAGGGAGGCATGTACACCTTAAAACAACTCTTGAGACCAAAAGGGCAGCATTTATCCACAAACAAACTCCAGAGGAATTAGGGAAAAGAAGGAATGGAGACAGGAGACAGGGTGGAAGTGGGGTAAGCCACGCTACAGTGTGAGGATTGCAGTCAATGACAGGAAACACAATGAGGACTGTTGACTGTATTACGCGTCTGTAAACTTAGCCCACCCCAAAAGGAAAATGATTTACATATGTGTGTGTATAAATTTTTAAATAGCCTTGAAATCCCCTGTAGGGCAGTTCTACTGTGTCCTATACAGTTGGCTATGCTCAGCAGCACTGGCTTTGGTTTGGAGTTTCTGGGTAGTTTGTCATCAGGAAAGTTAGAAGTGATTATGTATGAAGTCCCAGACATTGAATGGAAGACTGTAGTTATTAAAACATATTACAGGAAAGCACCTAATTACAGTACCAATCCAAACCGATTGCCATGGAGTTGATGCTGACGCATGGTGACCTCAACATGTGTCTGAGTAGAACTTCTCTCCGGGTTTCGGTGGCCCATTTTTCAGAAGTAGATTGCCAGGCCTTTCTTCTGAGGGGCCTCAGAGTAAGCTTGCACACCCCAGCGACTCCGAATCTACGTGCCAAGCAGTGAACTAAGAACTGGATGGAAATCACCTCTAGACCGAATCCCCACAGTTGGTTTTACTAGCCCAACTTTAGATCAACCGAAGGCCCAGGGAGATGAAGAAACGGGTCACTTGCCCTAGGTGCGCAAATCGAAAGTGATTGGTCTGTGACTCCAGAGCCTGCCTTTACTACTTTTCCTTAAATTTCCCCTTTTTGGCCCAGGAATTTGCAACATGGGCAGGCACTGCCAGAAGTATCTCGGATTTGTTACACGTTTGATTTTGAATTAAATGTTGGTCGTTGCCAGTTCAGAAACCTTTTACTGTTACAAACCTTTCCCCACATTCAGTTATACGGCCCCATAAGGGGTTTAAGAAGCTTTGCCTAGAACATGGAAAGATGTTGGAAAGGTTCCACCAAGTTCAAAAACGGGGGACAAATAACCCTTGTCTAAGACCAGTATGTTCATTGTTCATTTTCAGCAAGTTGCTACTGGGCCGGAAAGCCTAGGAGTGCACACTTCCTGAAAAACCTGGTTGAGATGAAATGCCTGTGGCTCTTCTTGGGAAGAGGTTGATGACCAGGGGACAGCCAGCCAGCAAGAAGCCCGACACCTGCCCCCATCACTGTAGAACTAACTTCACACTTACCCTTGGGCCCTGTATTGCCGATCTGACCCACAGCTCCCACGATGCCAGGAATCCCCCGAGAGCCAGGGTGCCCATGGGGTCCTTGTTTGCCTGGGTACCCAGGGGGGCCCGGGGGCCCTGGAGGGCCCATCATTCCAGCTGCACCCAGGGCTTCCCGCTTGGCACTCACAGCCACCTCTGCCAGTTGCTCTGGAAGGAAGGGGGTAAGGAGAGGGGTCTGCTGGTGTCACTTCCAAGTCCAACCCCTGCCCTGGGTTTGCAGCAGAAAAGCCCATGCTCCTTCGCGCCCTCCATCCCCAGGCTTCCTGCTACTGAAGTCAGGCCCAGAGAGGGCTGGGCTTGTGCAAGATCTCACAGCTACTGAGAGGCAGAGCTGGGATGAGCACTCAGTTCCCTGAATGAGGAGGACCACAGGGCGAGGGAGAGACTCCTGCCAGGTGGACATGCACTGAAATGGTGTGGGGGATGGGGGTAAGGGACTTCCCCTCACCTTGAAGCATCTTCAGCACCACGTCCACGATATGCTGGTCACTGGCATCTCGGCCCTGAGAGCAGAGGGGCATTTCAGGATGCAAGTCAGCCCTGAGCTGCCAGCCATGACCCCATTTCAGGATGCAAGTCAGCCCTGAGCTGCCAGCCATGACCCCGGCCCCCTGCTCCCATGGGGGCATCAGGGAGCAGGCTCCTCTCAGGAGGGTCTTTCCAATATCAGACCCCTCTTCTCTGATCTGGGCCTTGGCACCAACCTTAGGGAAGCCAGTCAGCTTTGAGGGACTCCTGAGCCTTTGGGGAAAAGGCAACACCCCAAAGACAGGTTTGGAGAACCTTTCGTGGGAGGGGGCGCCCTCCCCCTCCCCTCGAGGAACTCACCGCCACACCCTGTCTCCCAGGTAGCCCCGGCACGCCTCTGTCGCCAGCCATTCCTCGAGGCCCTGGGAGTCCAGGGTAGCCCTGTCCGCCTGGGGCGCCAGCATCCCCGCTGGGTCCAGGGTAGCCAGGTTCTCCGCGGATTCCTTGCTGCGAGGAGGCGGAGCGGGGCGGGTGCCACCGTGGGGGGAAGCCACTCAGTCGGGAGGGGAGGTGCGGGTG
>NW_022111357.1:3048698-3064097 GCF_000313985.2 Echinops telfairi | reverse complement strand
TGGAGGGGAGGGGGAAGCGGGAGAGCTGCGAGCCCAGACTCGCAGGACTCACCTGTCCCTTGGGCCCTGGCTCGCCAGACTCTCCCTGCAGACCCAGGAACTACGGTGAGGAGGTGGGGCCCCCTTCTCCCACACCGCCCGCCCATCCCCTCCAACCCCCTGCAAGCCCACCAACCTTCTCGCCTTTCTCTCCAGGGAGGCCGGCCACGCCCGGGTCGCCCTGCGGAGAAAGGACTAGGGTCGGCGGTCTGTCGCCAGCCGATGGAGACAGGGCGAGAAGGGGGCGGCCCCCCACGGGAGACTTGTCTGGGAGGGGGCGCGATGTGTGCTGGGAAGGCGATGTACTCACCACGCCGCCACGAGGGCCCGTCTTGCCCGGGGAACCCTGCAGAAAAGAGGAGTGAGTGGCGTGGGGCGCTCCAGGGTGTCCCCCGACCCTGACCCGGGCCACACCTCTGTCTGTAGGGCTGGCCCTAGGTCACCTGTTCCCCACATTTGGAAATCCGAAGAGGGCCCACTGAGCACCCACGTCCCTGAAGCAGTTTGCCTTTGTTAAGGTATTGATGTTTTAATGGCCCCCCCTCCACCTCCCCACCCCTGGCTCCTTCGGCCTCATTTGATACCTTGTCTCCCTTGATGCCTGGCAAGCCTTGGGGCCCTGGGATTCCAGGGGATCCCTGCTCTCCTTTGGGGCCCTGAGAGGGGGAGGAAAGCATAGGGTTAAGTAAAACGGTGCCCAGGTGTGCTCCCTGAGCCCTGACCTCAGCCACCTGAACTCACCTGCCGCCCTTGCAGGCCGGGCTGCCCTACTGGCCCCCTCTCGCCCTGATCGCCCTGAAAGGGAAAGAGAGGGTGGTGCCTGGGTGACCAGCGGGGGCAGCCAGCCCCCAGCCCCTGTGTCCTCCATGCCAGTCCTCCATGCCTGCTGTCACTGGCCTGAGGGCCTTTTGCTCCACTTCACAGACCAGCAAACTGAGGGTCAGACTGAGGTGGCCTGCCCTGCATTAGGAGGGAGGGAGTGGGCCTTGGTGCCAGTGAGGGGACCCAGAGCGAAGACTCAGCAGTACCAGCTGGAGCACAGTCCCCAAGGGAGGGATCGCTGTGCCAGGCACTTACCTTCTGTCCTATGATGCCTCGGGGACCAATTTCTCCTCGAGGCCCTGGTTCTCCCTGGGGGACAGAGAAACCATAGTCGTCCTCCTAAGACCCTCCCTCTCACACGCTGCCAGCCCCACCCTCCCCCTGGCCCAGGACGCATATGCTCAGGAGCCTAGGAGCTGAAGCACTCTCAATGAGTTGTCCTGTGCACTCTTACTTAACGTCTGTTTCTTCCGCTAAACTGGATGCTTCCTGTGTGTAGGGGACTAGGTCTGCCTGAGTATTTAACACACTACAGGGCTTTGGTACATGTTCACAGAAGGAATCAATGAATGAATGAATCGCTCTGTTGGGCCCCAGTCAGCCTGGCCATCTGGGCAGGCCTCACCCCAAGACAAAACCAGCTCCACTCTCCACTGCACTGTCCACAGAGAAACGGGGGCTCAGGGAGGAGAAGAGTGTCACTGGATTAGTGGGGCAGTGACAGAGCCCAGATTAGCACCCATGGTCCCTTGCAGGCTGGGTGGAGCTCTACTACACCCCCACCCTTACCTCCAGCCACACACAGCCCCATGTCAAGTGCAGGTGGAGGCATTCAAGGTTCTTGGGCCTGCAACGGTCTATGTCAGTAGACTGGACAATGACTTACCTCTTTGCCAGGGGGACCAGAGAATCCAGGGAGGCCTTGCTGGCCTGGCTCACCCTGCAGGAAAACACAGTTCTAAGGTTAGTCTGGGTGGTCCAGACAGGCTCTTTGAGGAAGCCCAATGGACTCGAAACAGACTCGGGAACCATCTGAGTTGGGGAGAGGTTGTTCTTAGTGGATCTGCTGATTTTCCATGCCACTGGGGCTCCCCTGACCTGCGCTGGCAGAGGGGAGGGGCTGTTAGACCCCAGGGTTTGTGGCCAGGCTGGTCACTGAGCTTTGGATGAGGCCTGGGGTTTTCCGTCTTTAAGCCATGCCCCTAGCCCCTCCAGGAACCCTTGTTCCAATAGGACCAATTCTGGCCCCAGTCTTGAGTCACCTCACCTTGTCTCCAGGGCCCCCTTTTGTCCCAGGCTGGCCTGGCATACCCTGCAGGAAGAGAGGGGACATCAGCTCTGACCCCACATGGGGCCCTCCGTGTCCCATCCCCATCTTGGGAAAGCTGAAGAGCAGACGGCCTCATGAAGCTGGCCGGGCCCTCCACTCAGGGTCTCCAGAGCCCAGGTGGGAGAGGAGCGGGGTACAGGAGGCCTGCCTACCAGAGGTCTGCGAGGAAAAGATGCATAGACTGCTGTGCTCACAGGCACACGGGCTCACACAGGCACACATGCAGCCACTCAATCAATGCCACCTTCGTAGAAGGCGTGGGGCGGAAAAGGGTGTCAGAGATGAGAAGGCACAGAGACAGGGAAGGCCATTTCAAGCAGGGAGACCTGCAAAGGCAAAAGGCTGGGGATAGAAAAGCCAAGAAGGCACTTGTTGGGAGTGTGGAGAAAGGAGCACCACCGTAGAGAGCGGACCGGTTCCCTGGAGAAAGGGGGGGTGGGGGGTGGGGGGGAAAGCCCTGGGCGAGGTGGATTGACCCAGTGGCTGCAAGTGTAGGCTGTGAGGATGGTGCAGGACTGGGCAGTATTGCCTCCTGTGTGCACAGGGTCGCTACCAGTCAGAGCCAGAGAAGGGAGGGAACGAGGAGGGGCTGGGGCTGAAGGAGGAGGAGGTTGGGGTCAGGTTTTAGTAAGCCTTGGATCCCAAGATGAGCTGTAAGGACAAAGATTGTCTAACTCTTGTTCATAAATAATTTTCCGTCACTTACGAGCCCTGGTGGGGTCATGGGTACACGGCCTGCTGACTGCCAAGTGAACCGTGTGAAACCACCAGGCGCTCTGTGGGAGAATGATGGGCCTTCTGCTCCCATGAACAGTGCCGTCTCAGAAACTCACAGGGGTGGTTCTACCCAGTCCTGTAGGGTCGCTGTGAGTCGGCATTGACACGATGGCAGGGAATTTCTGGCTTTGGAGTTTTAGATATATGTACCTAAGGCACTCGATAACTGTTGGAAGATGGAAGTGAATGGCAGTTTCCTGGAGGCCAGGGGAAGCTATGGAAAGTGCTTTGGCAGCGTAATGATCGGATTCTACTTGGGCAGCACGGAGGGGGTGGAATGACTGGAGCACTTATCCATGGATGTGGGACCCTGGAGGTGGTGAGGGGTCTGAGGGAACAGCCGCCTGAAAGACTCCTGTAGCCAGCGGATTTTAACCTCATCAGCTGTTCATGCCATCGCGGGGAAGGTGAGCACAGAGTGCCTGCTCTCTTGGAGACCAGGGAGGAGAAGCAATTTGGGGGATGTGTGACTCCACTAGATACTCACCGCTAGACCTTGGTGGCCCGGGTTTCCTGGCCGCCCCACCTGTCCTGCGCTGCCCTGGAGAGACAAAGAGCTCAGATTAAGCTCCAGTCAGAGGGTTGCCACAGAGCAGGTAGGGAAGCTGAGGCATTTCACGGGACACGTGATCCAAAGCCCATGGCCACAGTGCGATGGGGCTCCTGATGCTGATTGGGGGGAGGGGGGGTCCTGACCTTTACCCCAGTCCCACCAGCCACCCCCACTCGTACCTTCATGCCCGGTGTGCCTGGGGTCCCATCCTTGCCATCGATGCCTGGGGGACCCTGCTCAGGAGGAAAGTTCAAGGAAACTCACAAGGGGGCGGTGCCTGGGTCAGGCCGCCCCCACCTGCCTACTGCCCTCTGTACCGGTAAGCCTGGGCTTGTTGGGAAGCCCCAACAGGATGAGGGGAGCTGCCGTGTAGGAGGGACTGCAGGGGAGGAGCTTTGGCCCTGCCCCGGCCAGGGACGGGTTTCTCAAGAGTGCTTCGCACTTTTGTTTCCCTAGGTCATCACGCCTCTTTTACAGGTGAAGAAACTGAGGCACAGAAAGGGATTGGCCAACCCACCCGCCTGCAACCGATTCCTGGGCTCCTCTTAGAGGGGGTGTGACCCAAGTTGTCCAGGACCTTGCCCCCTGCCCGCCGGGCGTGGGCCTGGCACTTACAGCAGCTCCTTTCGGGCCTATTAGGCCCTGGGGTCCTCGAACACCTTGACTGCCCTGCAAAATAAACAGATGAGGTCATCTTCAGGCCGTGGACAAGAGTGAACTCTGCGTCCCAGGGTCCTTCGGCACAGGCCACACTACAGGGACTGGAGGAGAAGGGCCCAGGAGTGACCTTTCTGGCCTGGAAACAGCTGGAAGGAGTAGGGGTCAGTTGGGCCAGGGCAGGGGTGGGAGCCTGAGTGCCATTCTTGGTAGAGACAAAGCAATTAAATGCAATGTGTCGGCTTTGTTCTGAAAGCAAGACCAATAATAGATTTTGTTTTTGTTTAGCTAAGGGGGAGCAAAAGGAACCCAGACTGGTGAAGATCGTTGTTGATTGGATTTTGATTCAGAGAGGCCCCGGGCGACACAGTAGAACTGCCTCTAGGTTTTCTTGGCTGTAATCTTTATTAGCCAATCTTCCTTCTTCAGAGCTGCTGGTTGGCTTTGAACCCCAACCTGGTGATGAGGAAATTGTTAATTATGCCTGGTGGCCACAGTGTTAGGCGTTGGGCTGCTAACTGCAAGGCCAGCAGTTCGAAACCACTAGCAGCTCCTCAGGAGAGAGATGAGGTTTTCTATCCCCATCAAGAGTCCATCTTGGAAACCCAGAGGGGCAGTTCTGTAAGGTCTTTCTGAGTTGGCATCCACTCGAAGGCAGTGAGATTGGATCCAGTTTGGTGATAATGATATTGTATTATCCAAGAAAAGGTTCATAATTTTTGGAGATACAGAAGTAGGTGTGTGTGTGTGACATGATATTAAGGATTTGCTTAAAATATCAGAATAAAACAATACCAATCAAGCAAAGGAAGGACGGCAGGAAGGAAGGAATGGTTAAACTGAGAATGGCAAACTGTTCCTTCTGGAAGCTAGGAGGTAGGTGGGTGCACGAGGCTTCTTTCTGTTCTACGTCTGTGTGTGTCTGGTGTAACAAGGAGCTTACAACAAGTACACACAGACTGGAGAGGCCTGGGATCCAGACCAAATCCAGTTAACCTCATGAATGATTTGCTGGCATTTCATTGTCTGGCTCCAGTGACCATGGCACCGGCTCCCATGGCCTCTCCCGGAGTGTGATTTTGATCAGCAGCCAGCTGGTGGTGGAGGGGCAGGGGTTGGTGGGGTTGATCAGGCAGCCCAAGGCTAAGGTGACCAGATTTTAACATTGGTAAAGTGGGACACCATTGATAAAACTCATATCCTGGCGAAATAGCCACATGGCAGCCGAAAACCATATACCCTAGCTTGTCGTGCATTCTTTCCAAAAATTGGGACTTTTTAAAAATGCTGCGGGACGTGGGAAAATTGTTAAAAATCAGGACTGTTCTGCCAAAAGCAGGACGTCTGGTCACCTTACCCAAGGCCTCCACGTAGACAGTCCTCCCTGAACCAGTCCTCTCTCTCTCTCTCTCTCTCTCTCACACACACACACACACACACACACACACACACACACACACACACACACACACACACACACACACACACACACACTCCCTTGTGAGTAGGGGTGAGTCCTACCCAATAGGCCCCCGGATCCCTGGATGAACAGGGGTGGCTGAGGACTCACCACATCGCCCTTGTCCCCAGCTCGGCCCGGGGGTCCTCGTGGCCCCTCTTCACCCTGGCAGGAAGGACAGTAGGGACCCAGGTTCCGTGAATCAGAGAGAGGGGCACTCCCTTTGCAGGCCCAGGAGACCCGGCTGGAGGGGGGAGGGGGGCGGCTGGACAGGAGCAGACTTACCGGGGACCCAGCAGATCCAACGGAGCCCACCATGCCTTTGTACCCCTGGGGGCCCTGGGGGAGGAAAGGGCTGCAGGTCAGACCTGGCTGGGCCCCAGGGACCAAGTGACCTCTGACTCCAGACAAGTAACAAGTGTCCCCAGAGATGGCGGCAGCTATCGCAGGACACCCCCAGCCTCACCGTCTCTCCCTTGGATCCTTCCATGCCTGGGTAGCCCCTGATGCCCTGGGGACCCTGTCAAGACAGAAAAGTGACAGTGGTGGCAATTAGAAGGCTCAATTCATGATGCTTCTCAGACTCTCCTCTTCCATCTTCGCAAAGCTCCTCAGGTTCCCAGCCACCGCAGAGGAGACAGTGCGCCTCCGAGCTGGGGTGGGGCTCTTCAGGATCAGGCAGAGGGACCTGGACCTCAGCTGGGTCCTCTAATGGGCATCCTTGGTCCTGTGTCCTCATTTCTGACAGCCCACTGCCTCCTCCCCCACCCAGTCCCGGTTGTACACAGGAGTCTCTTTTATAAGCCAGAGCAAGGAAATAACTTAACTCTGCGAGGACGCCCAGGAAGAGGGGGGAGAGGGGAGGCCTCTCTGGGAGGTGAGCCTTACCGGTGGTCCAGGGATCCCTTGCTCTCCAGATGCACCCACATCTCCTTTGGGGCCCTAAGGAATAGCAATGAGCTGTCAGACGGAGAGTCAGGTACACAGGTAACTAAAGACACCCATTTCCTTCCCCACCAGAAGCAGACAGAAACCAGGGAAAACTGAGGCTCACTCAGGAGAATGGACTTTCTTGAAACACAGACCAGGAACAGAGGCAGGCCTCTCGGGTCCTGGCTCTGCCCCCCACCCCACCCCTGGGATCCCTAGGGGAAGATGGAGACCCTGGTAGGATGTCCTCCAGGTACCCTCCCTCGTTCCCTCCCTCCCTGGGCCCTCAGCCCACATACTCACAGGCTCCCCCTGCCGGCCAGGATCGCCCAGAATCCCGCGCTTTCCAGGGTGTCCCTGTAAGGAAGGAGAGTGCAGGTGAGGCCACTCCTGGGCAGCTGTGCCACTCTGCAGCGCCAAGGATTAGGAGCGCTCACCTTCACGCCCTGCAGCCCCTGGGGGCCTTTCACACCTGCCGGACAGTTGGCTGGACACTGGGAAGAAAAGCATACGGGCCCATTGGTCACTGTGCTGCCCAGGCTAGCAGGACAGTGCTCAGAGCACCCATTCTCCTGCAGCTGCCCTCCCCACACCTGGCCCTATCTCCATGGCTGCCCCTCTCCAACTGCCCCCCCCCTCCCGCCCCCGCCCCTGCTCACCAGGAAATCCGCGCTGCCCTCCAGCCCCTGGATGGTTCCCGAGCGGCCCTGCGTGGATACGTGTGATGTGTGACGTGTGATGAAGTTTGTGACCAGCGCTTCCCCACCCCTCCTTGTGCCAAGGACCCTTCTCTTCCCCCAGGGCTGAGGACACTTACCGGCTTCCCAGGGGGCCCTGGAGGTCCTGATGGTCCTTCTGGTCCGGGGTCACCCTGCACCAGAAAGGGCCCAAGTCATAACCCTCTTCCACCCCTGCCCCCTCCCTCTGTGCCTGCCGCTGCCCCGCCCTCCAGGCTACCTGCCTGATTGGCAGGGGATGGCCCCACCCCTTGAACTTCCTGAAAGACCTACTGTACGGTGGTCTAGCAGGAGGGGCGTTTACTGGCACCCTGGGGGTTAGAATGGGCTTGGGGAGTCCCTGGAGGGAAGCTGGAAGGGTTGGGGGGGGGGATGGAACTCCTTGCCCGTGTGAGGTGTGGGGGTGGAAGGCACTAAGCAGGGTGAACAGAGGGGTGCCAAGCTCACCTTGGGGCCTGGGATTCCAATCTCACCAGGGAGGCCAACAGGTCCAGGTGGTCCCTGGGGGCAGAGACATCCATGGCCCGGATGCTCAGAGGGTCAGCCATGCCAGGCCTGAAGGAATGCATGCCAAAGGGTACCCGAGCCCCCTTCTCCACTTTTACCCTGTGACTAGCCCTGAGAGACTGACCCATTGGGACTTTAAGAACCAGCGAATTCCAGAGAGGGTAGACAGACCTAAAGTGGGCTGCCTCGGGGCATCTGGTGAGTCTACCTATCCCTGATGCCATCACAGTGACCTGTTCTCTACCCCCCACCCCCCACCGTGGACATTCTGTCCTTCCCTGGCACTCCTGGGACCCCACTCCACCCTGAGGACTTACAGGAGGTCCAGCGAAACCAGGGCCCTGGAACAGAAGGGAAGGGGATTGGCTTCATGGCTCTCTCCTTCCCCCCACCCCCCTACCCACAAAATGCCCCTTGAAGCCCTGTGGGTATACTCACGGGCAGGCCTGGGGGACCTGGGAGCCCGGGCTGGCCCTGCAGAAACAGTAAGAGAGGCTCAGAAGGTAAGGTATCCTGGGCCCCTGCCCTCCTTACTGTAGCCCCTCCTGATCTCTGGCCCTCTGTAGACCAGGCTGTGGTCCTAGCTGGCTACCTACCTTGACTCCAGGGATTCCCAGGGGGCCAGGCTCTCCCTTGGCTCCAGTTAAACCCTTTGGAAGGAGTAGCTAGGGTCAGTGAGGGACAAAGCCCCTCTGACTCGCAGGGCAGGGCCCAGACTCCCTTTCACCACACTCTGCAGGTCCGGGGACCTGAACAGCACCCCTTCCCTTTCCCCCAGTTCCCATAGTAATCTGGAAAGCAGGACAGGCTAAGAGTCTTTGGGAAGAAACCAAGGTCAGAGACGTACCATAGGCCTCATGTGTCCCCGGTTAGGCTTCTCCAAGACCTAGACAGGTCTGTCTACCCTTGGCAACTTTCTGAGAGCTGGGGTTGTCTTCTTGGTTAGATTTGCTAATCCTGCTCACCTGAGTGGCTGTAGTAGGAAGCACTTTGTAAATTTGGGAGGGTGTGGGTGGGTGTGGAAGAGTCTAGGGCAGTGGTTCTCAACCTTCTTAATGCTGCCACCCTTTAATACGGTTCCTCATGTTGTGATGATCCCCCAAACATGAAATTATTTTCATTGGTACTTCATAACTGTAATTTTGCTACTGTTATGAATCGGGCAACCCTTGTCAAAGGGTCGGTTGACTCCCAAAAGGGTCACGTCCCACAGGTTGAGAACCACTGGTCTGGGGGGCTGGTCACAGTCCTGGCCCCACCTCCTGAATCAGCATGGCAGAGGTAACTCTTGGGGGCCTCTGCTTCCTTCTGCCTTTATTGACTGGCCCAAGGGGGCCCCCAAGCAGATGGCTGCCCAAGTGGCCCTGTAACTGGCTGTGTCTAAGAGCCCATGATCTTGGGGGGTCCTGGGGGTTCTGTGGCATCAGTTAATGATGTTTCTCTCCAGGGCTGGGTCTGGGGGCCAACTGGCTGGAAGGAGAGAAGAGAGATCTGGAGACTGAGCACAGGAGCTGTCCCCCCACAGAATGTGATGCTTGGAGGCCAGAAACGTGGCTGCTGCAGATGACAGGGCACCCCGTGAAACCAGACACCCCTCTTGGCCTCCATTTGCATGTGTGTGTGGTTCCAGGGGATCTCGGGTCACATGAAAGTGAGGGGGGAGCTCACAGCTGCCCAGCTCTGCACAGAACAGTGAAGATGCCAAATGGCCAAGAATGAGTGGAGCCTAACCAGCCCCCCAGGCACTCCAGTACTCACGGCGATCCCAGGCTTGCCATCGGGCCCATCGGGCCCAGGCCGGCCAGGCTCCCCCTTAGCTCCCTTGAAAACAGAGGAGAAGCAGACTTAGCAGGAGGAGGGCGCACAGGAAGGGTCCAGGGTCAAGGGGGGAGCAAGCACTCACCGGAGGGCCAGGCTTTCCAGGGGGTCCCTTGTCACCCTGCAAGATGAGAGCTGTCAGACAGCATTCTTCACCTCTAGGAAACCCCAAGTGGGCACAGAGAGGGCACTTGCTGTCCTGTCTCAACTGCTTCTTCTCTTCAACTGTCTTCCCCTGTAACCTGCATCCCCTCAGCCTTGCCCTTTTGAAGAAAACAGCCCTCTTTCCTTAACAACAATCATAGCTGGGTGGAGACTAACCCCAGGCGGCCATGTGAACAAGATGAATCAACATGTGGGTGGGTCTGAGACACCAGATGTTGATGAGAGACTAATTATGACCCCTGCACAGGGGGCTGTGGCCACCAAGTCCCCTCCAGAGCTGGTGTCGCAGATTCGGACAGGTGGGGGGCGGGGCAAACCTAGACCTTTCAGGGGAACTTGCAGGAGGTGAGCTACCTCCAGTGAACAGCAGCTCTCCTCTGGATCGCAGGACTGGGTCAGTGTCCAGGGACTAGGGGTCCATCAGGAGGCGAGTGGTTTGGGAACCTAAAAGGACCCCTGGTGGTTTAGTCAGCAAGAGCAAGGTCAGCAGTTGGAGACCACCCCCAGCTGCTCCGTGGGAGAAAGATGAGGCTTTCTACTTCCATAAAGAGCTCCAATCTTGGAAACCTGCCGGGGTAGTTCTAGTCATCCTGGGGGGCGGGGTGGGGTGGGGTGGGGCTATGAGTTAGAATCCGATCTCTGGCAGTGAGGTTGTTGTTTGGAGGAGTCCTGGGGGCACTGTTAAGTAAACCTTGGACTGCTAACTGCAAATTCAGAGGTTCAAGTCCATCAGCCACTCAGAGGAAGAAATGTGAGGCTATTTGCTTGATGCCAGTGGGTTTGGTCTTTTGGGTTTCAGAGGGGCCTTGGGGCTCCATGAAGGAACTCGTGGGCTAGTGAAGCAGCAGGAGGAACACAGAGGCCTGTAGGCATTTCGCATTCTGCAGCAGCCAGGGTCTGGCCTGGACCCAGCCAGCATCCTGTGTTTGGGGGTGGGGGCCCCAGGTTGAATAGAAGTCTGTCCAGGAAAGTAAACATCTGGAGCCGCCTCCAGAACGGGGTGTTTAACCCTCAGCATGCTAAAGAGACCAGGATCCAACCCAGAGTTTCTAAATTGGAATTTCAAAAGCAAAGAGAAAAGACTGTCCCTAGCTGGTGAGCCGTCTAGCCAAGACTCCCAAGCTACCTGAAGAGCGTCCAGGCGTACCAGGGACAGAAAGAGGAATTCGGGCGTCTCCTCCGGGAAGGGAAGGGAGGGAGGAGAGGGGGATAAGGATTCGTTGTGAGCTGTGGCTGTCGTTCGAACAGCAGCTCCTTGTCCACTGGCGGCTGAGTCGGGCTCAGCAGCTCCGAGACGGTTTGAGGATTTTGCAGAACAACGGACTCCTTGTGGGGAGGGCCGCCTACTGGCCACAGCGGGGCACTGCGCTTTCAGCCTCCCCCATCCCCTCGGCCGGCCGCGCACACAAAGCTGCCCTTTGTCGGCTGGCCGCCCGCCCTCCTTCCCGCGCGTGCGCTCTGAGGTCTCAGACTCACGTCTATGCCGTCGGATCCCGGCACTCCCGGCGGGCCCGGAGGACCCGGGGGCCCTGGCTCTCCCGGCGGACCTCTCTGAAAACACACGGAAGGGTGCAACTTTCAAACACTGCAGCGTCTTAGGGGCTGCAGGTACTCCGGGGAGTGTATGTGGGGGGGGGGGCCCAGGTGTGCACCCCCCGGGGGGGAGGAGCTTAGCTGATAGCGGTGAGCTTTCCTCTGCTGAGAGCCCATCCGCACACTATCTCTGTGGAAGAAACGGGTTCAGAAAGTTTTAAGGGACTCACCTGGACCCATCTGGCCCTAGAGTGCCTGGGTGGAACAAACTGCCCTTGGCTGCCAACCCAAACGTTGGAGGTTCGGGCCCACCCAGAGATGCTTCAGGAGAAAAGCCCGGTCTCTACTTCGGAACGACCAGTCACTGGAAAACCTCTGGGGCCCAGTTCTATCTGCCACACACGGGGGTCGCTGTGAGCCCGTGGCAGGCTCCATGGCAAGGGGAACTGGTCACAGACTACGGTGGCTCCAGGATTCAGGCCTAGGCCAGCCCCACTGGGGCCATGCACCCTGTCCCCCTTCCGCCGTCGTGGGGGGCACGGCTGGAGGTGGTGAGGTTCGGCTGAATTCAGAAGTACGGAAGCGTGCGCAGTCTCAGTAATGCAGGGCCGTCTTTAGCGGGATTTTCACATGAGTGGGACCACTTCTCCCCTCCCTCGTTCTCTGTCACCCCAGCACTGAAGGCCAGGGGACGGGAGACGCGGGTACTAAGTCCCAGCTGGGGCACCCTGGCCTGCCCAGCTCCGCTCCCCGACCTAGGCGGGGGTGCGGCGCGCTCTCCAGGCGGGGACGTGCGGGGCTGGCGACGCCAAGGCCAGCGGTCACCCGCACACGGCTCGGTGGGTTCTTGGAAGTCGGAGCGAGGCGGCCGCCAGCAGGCGCGCGGGGGAGGCCGGCCCGTGAATGGGCACCATTGTCTCCCCGCCACCTGGGCTCTCCTGGCTGCCAGCACCGGGCGCCAGCGCCTGTCCCTGGCGGCCAGTCCCGGGCGCTGCGGAGCATCTCCGGACAGGGTCCCTCTGGCTCCCCGGCTGCCCCACCTCCTTTCCCGGAGGGAGCCTGGGCGTGCAGCTTAGATGTCCCCACGGAGGGGACCTGCGCGGCGGGACTGCCTCCAGGGGCTCCCCCGGGCTGGGAGTGCCAGGAGAGGGTGGGGACAGACCCCTGGGCTCCAGACCCCAGACCCCGCACCCTGGACGCGAGCCCGGGGGGCTGTCGGACTTACGATCTGCGCCAGGGCGAGACCGAGCGCCTGTAGAAGGACAAGGAGGCTGCGGGCGGCCGCCGCGGCCATGGTGGCTCCGAGGGGGGACGGCGACGGCTGCACGAGCACCGACGGGCAGAGGTGGCGGCGCTGGCTGCTCGGGGACGCCGCGGGCGGACCTCCTGACTGCGGGGCGGGGGCAACAGCGCTGTCACCTGAGAGGGCCACGCAAGGGGAGGCCGGCGCCCTCCGCCCAGCTCCGCCCAGCCGCCAGTGCCCACCCTCCACCCTCTCCCTCGGCTTCCCGCTTGAGGGGCAAGTGAGGTTCCTGAGAAGGCCGAGCGCCGGCCTCTGGGAGGGCCTTGCAGGGCCCCCGCATCTTCTCTGCACCCCGCCCGCCCCATCCCTTCCACCTCGGGCCTGCGAGCCCTGGCGGGACAAGTCCAGGCTCCGCCAAGGCTCTGGCCGAGCAGCCCAAGGAGTCGGCAGACCTTGTATGAGGGTCTGTCTAGCCCACTCCTACCCCCTCCTACCTACAGTCTCCCGTCTCGCTGCCTGTAAACACACCTGGCCTCCACCATATTAAAGCACGGGAGGTCCCGTGGATACCCTGTCCTGCGTGGCCAAACTCACGAGGGGGGGAGTTTTCTCTGCGCCCCTTCTCTTCCCTGCTTCAGCCCCAGTGGAGAGATCACCCCTGTCCAGGCCTCCTGACAGGAGTCTTGGCCATATCTGCCCTTCCTTGGCCATTTTGAAGTCTTCACCCACCACTGGGCCCTCTCTTCTTTCTCCTCCTTGGCGTTTCCTCCCTGTGGCTCCCTAAGAACCAGAGGCGCCAGGATTGGGCCTTCTTGATTCCTGACAGCCCCTGCAGGGTTTTTCACACCTACCTGCTCAACCTGTCCTTTCATTCACATTGGGACAGTACTTTGGAATCTCATTCCCTGACCCCTCTCCTCAAAAAGTCAAACCCACTCTGGTCAAGTCCAGTGTGACCCATGGTTAGCCTACCAGACAGAGTAGAACGTCCCCAGAGGGTTTCCACGGCTGGAATCTTCACAGAAGCAGACGATTGTCACACCTGGCTTCTTCTGAACTGCCGAGGGGCTCAAACTGCTAACCTTGCCATCAGCAGCCTAGCACTCTGGCCAGATTGCCATCAAGACTCCTACTCCGTGACCACAGGCAACGAAAGCAATCTAACTTCCAGTTTCCTCCTTTGTAAAATGGGGTATAATACTAGTAATTCTTATGTCACAGGGTTTGGGGTTTGGGAGGGTTTTTTTTGGTAAGGATCCAATGAGATACCATATTTCTGCCCAGATAAGCAGTGTATACAGTTTTTGTAAAACTCTAAAAATGACAACCCTCTCCTATGTTTGCTTCTATGCACTGAATGTTATATCCATGTGCATGTTATTTACATGGGCACATATGTGCAAAAACATGGTAATGCCTAACCCAGCACCAGTACATAGTAAAGCAAACCAACCCAATGCAAACCCATGGCCATCGAGTTGATGCTGACTCACAGCAACTCTCTCTAGGGTTTCTGAGGCCATAAATCTTTACCAGAGCAGATGGCCGCATCTTTCTCCTTCAGAGAAGCTGGTGGGGTTGAACTGCCAACCTTGCAGTTAGCATTCCGGCAGTTACCCAACAGTACCAGTAAGTGCTAGATAAATTTCTTATCCATTGTGACTTGCTGAGAATCCACTGTTTACCACACTTGCCCAATGGGGAAAACTGGATACAAGTTTGCTAAAACAATGATGCCCTGAAATCTAGAAAAGTCCAGTCACATGGGACTGGTTAGCAAAGGGTTCTGAGCATTGAAAGATGATCCAGAACTTGAATATGGAAGAAAAGGTGCAAGAAAATGTAATTGCTCTTCCTAATAGAATGAGGAATCATTTAGAATTTATTTTAGAATAAACTTGTCTATATATACAAAAATAACTTGCTTCAATTTTTTACAGTAATTGTATATAGTCTGTAGTCCAATTTGGGGAGAACTGACATCTTGACTATGTTGAACACTCCAATCCATGGACATGGTATATCTTTCCATTTAATTAATACTTTGGCTTTTTTCATCAGCATTTTGTACTTTTCAGTATGCATGTTGTGTATGTGTACATATTCTGTTAGTTTTATCTTTAAGTGTTCCTTTTTCTTAGTGATCTTAATGGTGTTTTAAAATTTGATTTCCACATATTCATTGTGCATATGCAGAAATACTATAGATTTTTATATGTTCAACACATTGCTGAACTGGTTGGTTCTAGGAGTTTTGGGTAGATTCCTTGAGGTTTTCATGTCATCAGCAACTAGGGGTAACTTTGCTTCTTCCTATCCAATCTGTATGCCATTTATTTATTTTCTTTTATTAGTATTATTTTTTGCCATTTATTGCTTTTTGCCAAATTGCACTGACTAGAACTTCCAGTACTGTGTTGAATAGGAGCAGACATTCTAGTCTTTTCTCAAGCGGTCTCCTTTACTCTTCACGGAGGCTCAATGTCTTGCGAGCACCGACCCTCAAGTTAGGTTTTCACCGGTGTTCTTTATCGAGTTGAGGGAGATCTTCCTTCTGGTTTGCTGAGAGTCGTGCTACTGCGACGATCAAGTGGTTTGTCTCCTTTAGCCTGTTCGTATGATGCATGCTGTCCCTCCCTCTCTCTCTCTTTCTTGATAAGTATAGAGAGTTAACAATTTTGTTGACTTTGTTAAAGAATTAACCAGGTTTCATTTATTTTTACGAGGTGGCTTAAACATTGTGAAACATTTTTATTATCTTTTCATTCACTTTTTCACAAATTTTGGAAGCCCCCTCATATTTGTGCATTTTCTATGTCATTTCGTTCT
>NW_022111357.1:3045450-3046920 GCF_000313985.2 Echinops telfairi | reverse complement strand
GCACCCTGACTGGCTCATCTCCTCCCCGAGACCCCTCTGCAAGGGGATCTCCAGTGGCCTACTAATGGGCCTTGGATCTCCACTCCGCCTTTGAACCTTCTTAAGGTAGATGCTTAGATTGTTGATTTTAGGGTTTTCCCTTTTAATTTAAGCATTTTTATCATGTGCGTTTTTAAAGTTTTTAACATGAATTAAATGAGAGATGAGCTTTCTTTTTCTTTAAAGAGTTACAGTCTTGGAAACCCACAGGGGCAATTCTACCCTGTCCTATAGGGTCGCAATGAGCCAGAATAAATCCCAAGGCAGTGAGGTATTTGTAGAAAGAAGCCTGGTAACAGTGGTTTAGGTTTTGGGCTGCTAACCGCAAGGTCAGTGGTTCAAAGCCACTGATTGCTCTGAAGGAGGAAGATGAAGCTACCTGGTCTGGCAAAGACTGACAGTCTCAGGAAGCCTAAGGAGCAGTTCTATTCTGTTTTACAAGGTCAGAATTAGCTCAATGATGGGTTTTGATTTGGTTTACTTGTGAATGTAATGTAATTTGGAATTGGTTTTTTTTTGTTATGTTAGAAGCAGCAGTCAAAAGATCAAACATTATATTAGGTAAACATGATGCACAAAAGCTCTTTAAAGTGTTGAAAACAAGATGTCACTTTGAGGACTAGGTGCGCCTGATACGAGCCAGGGTACTTTCAGCTGCCTCCTGTGCAGGGGAGAGCTGCACATGGAATAAGGAAGATTGAAGAAAATGTGATGTGTTCGGTCTACAGGGCTCGGGAAGAATATTGAAAGCACTGTGGACTAGCTGCCAGAAGAACAAACAGATCTTAGAAGTACACCCAGAATGCACCTTAGAGGTAAGGGTAACGGGGCTTTGTCTTGTGTACTTTGTTTTCTTTGTTTGCTTGTTTTTCCAAATCATTTTATTAGGACATGTCCAGACATCATACCATTCAATAGTTTGATCACATCAAGCAGTGTCATACAATCACTACCACAATTTCAACATATTTTCTTCCTTATTACACTCCTTGATGTCAGCTCCCCATTATCCCCTTCCTCCCCTCCCATACCCCCCAGGAACCCTTATTCTAGTTATTGTCGCTATAGATCCACCCATTCTGGGTTCTATATACTGAAAACCATAGAACACGATGCTAACAGAGAGTCAAGAACACTAGCAACATTAACAAAACAAAGCATAGATAAGCCCCAATCCAGAAAAACAAACAAAAAAACCCACAGAAAATATTAAAACCCAGATCAAGCTCAAAGTGTATCTAAAGGAAGATTAAATGACAAGGTTTTAACCGTTCAAGTCAGATTTATCATTAAAATGTTCTAGAACTGGCTCTCCGATATGCTCTCACAATGAGGCTTTTCCCATTTCTCACGTATGGTCAGAGGGGACTCACCAGAGACATATTCCCCGTGTAGATCCTTCTAATGTATTTTGGGCTCCCTCTGTCATCC
>NW_022111357.1:3044047-3045058 GCF_000313985.2 Echinops telfairi | reverse complement strand
AAAGTGTTAAAGAACGAAGATATCACTTTGAGGACTAAGGTGAATCTCACCCAAGCAATGGTATTTTCAGTGGCCTCACATACATGGGAGAGCTGCATAAGGGATAAGGAAGATCAGAGGAGAATTGATGTCTTTGAGTGGTGGTGTAATTGAAAGCGCCCGGGAGTGTCAAAAGAACAGATACACCCGTCTTGGAAGAAGTACAGCCAGAATGCTCCTTAGAAGAGAGGATAGAGATTCTTTGTCTCAGCTACGTTGGACATGTTATCAGGAGAGCCGGGCCCTGGAGAAAGTGAGTTTCCCCCCTAAAAAACTGGCTGCCATTGAGATGCGACTCATAGTGGCCTTATAGGACAGGCTAGAACTGTTTCTGTGAGTTTCTGAGACTGTCACTCTTTATGGGAGTAGAGGAGCGACTTGTGGTTTCAAACTGTGAACCCACTCTGCCACAAGAACATTATGCTTGGTAAAGTGGAGGCTCATCAAAAGAAATGAGGACCTAACTGTGGTAGCCATTGTACAATACTGTTTGATGTGCTTGAACTATGGAATGGTATGATATCTGTATTAACTCCCAATAAACTGGTTTTGGAAAGAAAATAAAAGAAGACAAGATGAAGACCTTTGGTGAGATGGATTGATACACTGACTGCCACAAAGAGTTCAAACATGACTCTGGCTCAGGGCAAGGCAGGGGTTTATTCAATTGGACACAGCGTTGCTATGGGTCAGAACTGCTTGAAGGCACCTAACAACAAAAAGAAGCCCTTCTTAAGATGGGAATTCTGGCACTCTGAGATGCTTACCTTCCAGGCATGATCACTGAAGACAATGGGTGCACAAGCAAATGTGAAGAAAGCTGATGGTGCCCAGCTACCAAAAGATTTAGCACCTGAAGTCTTAAAGACCAGAAGATAAATAAACAGCCATCTAGCTAAGAAACAACAAAACCCACATGGGAGAAGCACACCAGCCTGTCCCAACTCAATCGCTGAGGACAAAGTGGGTGCA
>NW_022111357.1:3040003-3041948 GCF_000313985.2 Echinops telfairi | reverse complement strand
ATTTTTAAAAGTCATACATCATTTAATCTTTGATATTTTTCTGCAAACAGTGTGCACACGATATGATTTTTGGGAACCACGCAACCCTTTTGTGTGTTAATTTCCTATTTGCATGATTCAGGGTATATGTGCATATGCATTATTCATGGGGTCACGTTATCTGTGAAAAATACAGTACAGAGGTCCTAGAGTCAGTTTGTGCGAGCACTTTGCAAAAATGGTTGCACTTGTCTGTCCAGGGCGCAGAAGCATGCTTTCCGAGAACAGTCTGCTTTGCCATCTTCCCTCATTCACTTAAGACAGAGTCATCTGCTCTCATGAGATTGGCCCAAACACCTCTTCTGTTTGATAGTACATGCCCGCGAAGTACTTACCCTGATGCTCAGTACACATACATGCGTGAGAAGGAGAAGGAGGATTTGGACATTTGTTTTTGGTAGAAGAGATTATATAAGCAAAGGCCGGGGCAGAGGAGAATAGTGGGAAAAGAGTCAAGTAACTGGTGGATCCATCTGGGGAAGAGCGGGCTCAGCAGGCCAGGGCTATGGAACAAGATACAGGGGCGAAGCACCTGTTCTTATTGAGAGGGCTTGAGCCACTCCCTGGGAGCCAGCTGCTTACCCAGCCTGAGCCCAGTCCTAAACAGGATTGCTCACCTGCACTCTGCCTGCCCCCCTGTGCTTGGGCAGAAAATGCCAATCATCAGCTCCCCACTTCTGCGTCCTCCTCCAGATACCACGCATCTCCTCTGCATTGGTCAGTCATCACTTGGTCCTTTCTGAGGCCGGATTCATTCTATCTGATGATTTTCCAGTTTGGATGCAGCATTGATAAAGTAGAGTGCTGGCTGCCATAATGCTATATACCTCTTTGGCTTTCCTCCGACCTTTGACCGTTTCCTTCAGGGGCCTGTGAAGAGATCCACTAAGAGGGCAATGAATGTACGGGTGCGCTTTACACAATTGATGTGTGTATGGATTGTGATAAGAGTTGTATGAGCCCCTAATAAAATGATTTTTAAAAGACTAGAATTCTTAGAACCCCAGCCATTTCATCTTATACTCTCCAGATTGCTAAACTAACCTAGATTTCTCATCCTGTCCTTCCAGCTCTGATAAGCAGGAGTAGGAGGAAGGGCAGAGGGAGCCCCCAGGATCCCCTGCCACACCCATCCTCAGTTCAACCCCTTCAAAAGTGCAGTTAAGTGAACGGTTTGGTTCTCTAGGGCCACCTAGTGGCTCTCAGCCGCACACCCCATGCTGAATACCTTGACATGTTGCCTAAAGCTTGCTGTGGGGAGAAGCAGTAAAGGAGATAGAAGAACCACGCTGGGGGAGGGGAGTGCTAACATAAGGTTTGTGGTTAGACCCCACCAGTTGTCTGGTGGGAGGAAAAACGAAACAAACAGCAGTTCTTCTTTGTCCTGAAAGTCACGATGCGTCTGCCCTAGTTCCATGGCACACGTACAGGGGAGATGAGCTATGGGGAGGTGGATAAAGCATTGTGGGAGTTCAGGGAGGGTAGGATCATGGCTTCTGGGCAAATAGGGTTTAGGATTTGCATTCATTTAACTCTGGATGCTGAGTCTACCACATACTAGTGTGTGGTCGTGTGAAGGTCACACTTTCAGCCGGATGTGTCCACTGAAGAGAACAGCATCTCACTCATCGGGAGTGAAAGGAAAGTGAGCCTTGGGGAGGAAGAGTAGCACCTGCAGGTGAGTCGCTCAGACAGACCCTCTGCTATTGGGGCCGATTCTGACTCTCAGTGACCCCATGGGGCAGAGCAGAGCTGCTCCCTAGGGTTCCCAAGCCTGTGGATTTTTATGGAAGCAGACTGCCTAACCTTTCACCCTTGGACCGGCTGGTGAGTTCAAATCTCTGACCTTTCCTATGGCAGCTGGATGCTTTAACCACTGTGCCACCACAGGCTCTCCCATTGGGCA
>NW_022111357.1:3022461-3023550 GCF_000313985.2 Echinops telfairi | reverse complement strand
ATAATAGCAATGTATGAAACACAGATCTAGGGAGAGTGGAAGTCAACAGAAATGAAACGGAATGTACAAAGATTGATATCTTAGGTATTAGTGAGCTGAAATGAACTAGTACTGGCTGTTTTGAATCAGAAAAGCATATGGTTTACTATGCTGATAAAGACAGATTCAAGCGGAATGACATTGCCTACATCATCAAAAAGCACCTTCCAACATCTTTCTTGAGGTACAGTGCTCTCTGTGATAGGTTAATATCTACCCACGACAAGGAAACCTAGTCAATACAACTATTAGTCAAATGTATGCACTGTGGTAGTTACATAATTTCATGTCAATTTGAAGATACAGAAAATGTAGGTGTAATATTCAACTTGTCAATCAGATCACAGCCTGAGGGTGCCTCCTTGTGGGCATGGCCTTCTCATAAGGAGGGCCTGGGAACCTCCCCCTTCTCGCTGCCTTCCTCTTACTGCTGGTGGCCACATGATGCTTCCACTGCCATGGGATCCACATGACTTTACGCTCACCAACCTGTGATCTTCCTTCACCAGTGCTTGTGATTGTGTGAGTCTAAAGAGGGACTTAGGGGCTAGTATCAGACTCATAAGTACAATTTGAATTGGATTGGACTGGGATGTTTTCCTGGTATACAATTACTTCTTGATATAAAACGTTTTCTTATGCATATATGAGTGTCTCTGTATTTGTTTCTCTAGTCAACCTGGCCTGACACATGCACCAACCACTAAAACGAATTATGCAGAAATTGAAGAATTTTACCAATCTCTTCAATCTGAAATTGATCAAACACACATTGATAGTTATTGGTGATTGGAATGCAAAAGTTAGAAACACACCTGGGGAGAGAGGCAGGTCTGTCCAGACCACACAGGAGAGAACTAAGAGAGAGAGAGAGAGAACCTCACCATGGCCCACCAAGCTCTGGGGATAAATTCCCTGCTTCGAACAGCCAATGCACGGAGAGGACCGCAGGGCCAGCCCCACCATGAGGCACAACTTTACGACGTTCCCTCACGGACCCACAGCGCTACGGGGGACAGCACTGGAGACACTGTGTGGAAAGTGTGCCTG
>NW_022111357.1:3010982-3021905 GCF_000313985.2 Echinops telfairi | reverse complement strand
TATGTTAAGTATTAAGATAGCAGATGGACTTTGGGTCTCTACTCAAGGCCTCCCTTAACACAGGAACACCGTGTTCTAATGACCTGGTACTCTTTGATACTCACCTTCCCAACTCGATTGCTGACAAAATGGGTGCATGAGCAAATGTGGTGAAGAAAGCAGATTGTGCCCAGCTACCAAAAGATATAACGTATGGGGTCTTAAAGGCTTGAAGTTAAATAAGCAGCCATCTATCAGGTAAGCAAATAAGCCCACGTGGAAGAAGCACACCAGCCAGTATGATCATGAGGTGTCAATGGGAGCAGGTAGTAGGTATCAAAAGATCCCAAACAAACAATTATATCGATGTGAAAGAGGGGGTTGTTGGTGTGGAGACCCAAAGCCCATCTGTAGATGATTGGACATCCCCCCCACAGAGGGGTTACAGGGAAGGGATGATTCAACCAGGGTGCAGTATAGCACTGACAAAACACACATCATTTCTCTAGTTCCTGAATGTTTCTTCCCCGCCACTACCATGACCCAGGTCTACCTTACAAATCAGGCTAGACCTGAGCACACACATTGGTACAAATAAGAGCTCTTGACACATAGAATTCAGGGCAGATAAAACCCTCAGGAACAGTATTGGGAGTAGCAATATCATGAGGATAGGGAGATGGGTGGGGGTGGTGGGGAGAAAGGGGGAACCCATCACAAGGTTGGATATATAGCCTCCTGCCCAGGGGGATGAATAACAGAAAGGTGGGTAAAGGGAGACAACAGACAGTGTAAGACATGAAATAACAACAATAATGTATAATTGATCAAGGATTCAGGAGGGTGGGAGGGTGGAGTAGGGTGGGTGTGGTAGTTACATAATCTGTTGCCAATTTGAGAGGATTAAGAGTGAAGGGGTGAAGTCTAGCCTATCAATCAGGTCATAGATTGATGGCCTAATTTGGAAGAGCTAAGGAGATAAATAGCTTGCTGGAGTCGGGACACACACTCACTCCCTGGGAGACATTGCAGCTGACAAGAAATTAAGGTGACCAGACATCCCGTTTGTGGTGGGACAGTCCTTATTTTTAACAATTTTTCCCGCGTCCCGCGGCATTTAAAAAAAGCCCCAATTTTTGGAAAGAATGCACAACAAGCTAGAGTATACGTTTTTCGGCTGCCATGTGGCTATTTCGCCAGGATATGAGTTTTATCAATGGTGTCCTGGTTTACCAATGCTAAAACCTGGTCCCCTTAGACAAGATGCCTGGAGCTACGCTAGTGCCCTGAGCTGGAGGAGCCACGTGGAGAACGCTGCCAGCACTGAGATGCTTGCAACACCACTGGATCCACAAGACGTCCCACCCACTGGCCTGCGATCTTCCTGAATTCAGCATCATTGCTTGTGTTTCGTGAGTCTAAAGAGGACTTTATAGATTGGTATTGGACATATGGCCTTGATCTGGATTGGACTGTTTTCTCAATATTCAATTGCTCTTATATATAAACCTCTTTCTTATACACTTATGAGTCTTCCTGGATTTGTTTCTCTAGTCTAACCAGACTAACACAGAGGGGGAAAAAAGAAGAGCTGTTACCAAGGGCTCAAGTAGAAAGAAATTGTTTTGGAAATGTTGATGGCAACATATGTACAAGTGTGCTTTAAACTTTTTTTTTTGCTTAATATTATTGAGTGATGGATTGCTACAAGATTTATAAGAGCCCCCCCAATAAAATGATTAATTATTTAAAAGTAAACACAGAGGAAGGAACAATAGTTGCACAAGTTTGTGATAAAAACGAAGTGGGAGATGACATGATAGAAGTTGGAAAGACCAGTGACTTCTTCATCACAAATACCTTTTTCTCCAATGAAAAAGATGTGGATTTCTCCAGATGGGTTGCACAGAAATCAAATGCACTCCATCTGCGGGAAGAGAAAAGGGAGAAGCTCAATGTCAACAGCTAAAACCAGACCAAGGGCTGACTGTGGAATAGATTGATCAATTGCTCACTCACATATAAGTTCATGCTGAAGTTGAAGAAAATGAAAACCAATCCATGTGTGTCTCACACTGGAAGAAGTCAAGGGGAAAAAATCAGACCGAAGTTACAATATTGAAGTCTATGGGCAAAATATCAAACAAGCAGGAAGCATCAAAAGAAGATGGAAAGAATACATAGAGTCATTGTGCCAGAAAGAACCAGTTGACATTTAACCATTTCAGGAGGCAGCATATGATCCAGAACCAACAGTACTGAGGGAGAAGTTCAAGTGGCACTGAAGGCATTAGAGAAAAACAAGGCTCCAGGAATTGGCGGAATACCAATGGAAATGTATAAAAATGCTGCAGAAGCACTGGAAGCACTATGCCAAGATATTTTCCAAATTATCGGATTAAAAGAGACCCCATCCCATTCCATTATTTATTCATTTATTGCGTGTTCACTTCTGAGTCTATAAAAATGGATAAATACATGTAATTCTCTGTGAGTTTACCATCTGGTGTTGGAGAAGATGGTAAGTAAATAGGCAGTTACTAAGTTAAGTGCTAAGACAGTGGTTCTCCACCTTCCTAATGCCGCGACCCTTTAATACAGTTCCTCATGTTGTGGTGAACCCACCCCCCCACCATAAAATTATTTTTGTTGCTACTTCATCACGGTCATTTTGCTACTGTTATGAATTGGGCGACCTCAAAGGAGTCGCGAAGCACAGGTTAAGAATCACTGTGCTAAAATGAGGGGATTATATAGTGCGGGGGACACAGAGAGGTTCCATTTACCTTGACTCGGGCTAACGGGGTCAGAGAAGGAAGAAATAAGTTACAATTCAGCTACAACTTACAGATAAGCAGGAAAATGTTCCGCTGATTCCCATCGGTGTTTCCGGCAGGCCATTAATTTGGCACTCACTTAAGCCAATGGTCTTTAAATATTAATTCAAAATTTATTTAGAGGAGAGAATGAATACTTAATAAGAGGTTGAAGATGGAGGCCTGTTGGGGAATTACTCCCTTTCTCATCCATTATCCTACCTAGACAATTCAACTCTGGCCTGAACTTGCAAAACAAAAGCCCCGTTAGCAATGAGACTCACCCATCCTCCTGAGAAAGCAGTTGCATGACCAGCGCAAGCCTTTAGAGGTCTCACATCCACCCAATAGTTATGTACAAGATTCTTGAGAGAATTCTTTTTTCTTTTTAAACTTTTCATTGAGAATTAGATGGGTTTACATTTCAGATAATTTCGTATTCGATGACTTAAAGACTTATCAAACAGCTCAATCTCTCCCCCTGCTCCCTTGGATTTCCTTTCGCCCTCTTGTAGAATGCTGACTTTCCCCTTCACGTGACACCTGTCTACCCTTCAGTCTTTTGCTCCACCTCCATGCTCATTCCCAGCACCCAGTCACCAGCAACATTTGTTTCTGTAGGTATGAAAGGCTTTGTAATGGTTTTCCTTTATAACCGTAGTCTCACACAATAGTTGTCCTTTTGTGATCGACTAACTTCATTCAGCATACTGTTTTTGTTTTGTTTTGTTCGTTCTTTTTTTAAAAAATTTAATCATTTTACTGGGGGCTCGTTCAACTCTGATCACAATCCATCCATCCATCCATTGTGTCAAGCACATTTGTACCTTCGTTGCCATCATCATTCTCAAAACATTTGCTTTCTGCTTGAACCCTTGGTATCAGCTCCTCATTTTCCCCCTCCCTTCCCGCTCCCCCTTCCGTCATGAACCCTTGATTATTGATAAATTATTATTATTTTGTCATATCTTACACTGTCCGACGTCTCCCTTCACCTAGTTTTCTATTGTCCACCCCTCAGGGAGGAGGTTATATGTAGATCCTTCAGCATACTGTTATAATGTTTTCCAAGTCCATACATGCCGTGAGGTACTTCACTCTTGCATCATTCTTCATGAATGATGCCTGGGATGCCGCTGTGAGTATGCACTAAAGTTTATAGACTTCTCCATCAATGGGCGTTTAGATTGTTTCCGCCTCATTGCTACTGTGGGTAATGCTGTGAAGAACATGATTATGTATACATCTGTTCGGTGCATGGGCTCTTACTTCTTTAAGTTCTGTGTCCAGCAAAGGTTCACCCAGGGTTTCTACTCCCAGTTGCTGGAGGAAGGGTGGGTTCACTTTCCACAGTCCCACCAGCAGGGTATGGAGCTTCCAGTCTCTCCACTCCCTCTCCAGCACTGGCTGCTTTGTTTTGTTTTTTGAACTCGGCTGTTAATGCTGATGTGGTTTTGACTGGCATCTCTCGAATGGCTGGTAACGGCGACTGCTTCTTCCTCCATGTGTGCTGGTCTCCTGGGTGTCTTCTTGGATGAACTGTCTGATCATGTCTCCTCTGCCCATTTCTATTTGTTTGTTTGTTTGTCCTCTGCCCATTTTAAAATTGGGTTATTTGCCATTTTTCTTGTCGAGATGTTGCAGTTTTCTGTAAGTTTCCAAGATTAGTTTCTTGTCCTAGGTATTGTTGCTGAAAACGTTTCCCAGTCTGTGGGTTCTCTTTTGATGTACATCATTGTCTTATTTGTAGAAGGTCCCAGTCCTCTGTTTTGTTTTCTCCCGTGTGTTTCCACTGTTCGGTTCTATGTTACGCCCTGTGTTAAGACCCTGACGCTTGTCCCTATTTTCTCAATGATCATTTTTATAGTTCTAGGATTTACACTTAGATCTTTAACTCAACTTGACTTGGTTTTTGTAAAATAGTTTATGTAAAATATTTATAAAGTTTATATTTAACTTTGTCTTCTTGAGCTGCCCTTTGAAATGTTCTGTTCAGGTTTTCTACTTCCTCGTATATGAGTTTGTTATGGTCTACGCAGCTGAATGCCTTTATATAGTCAATAAGACACAAGTAAATATATTTCTGATATTCTCTGATTTCACTCAAGATCCAGCTGACATAAGCAATGATAACCCTTGTTCCACGTCCTCTTCTGAATCTGGCAGCTCTGCCAATGTACTGCCGCAACCTTTGGTACAGGTTCTATAGCAGCAGTTCTCAACCTGTGAGTCTCGACCCCTTTGGGTGGAACGACCCTTTCACAGGGATCACACAATTCATAACAGTAACAAAATTACAGTTATGAAGTAGCAACAAAAATAACTTTATGGTTGGAGGGTCACCACAACATGAGGAACTGTACTAAAGCGTCACGGCATTAGGAAGGTTGAAAACCACTGCTCTATAGCAAACTTGTACTTGCATGTGATATTGTTCTATAATTTGAGCATTCTGTTGGGTCACCTTCCTTTGGGATGGGTATGAATAGGAAGCTCTTCTAATCAGTTGGCCAGGTAACTGTCTTCCAGATTTCTTGGCATAGACAAGTGTGTGTTTCTAGTGCTTCATCAGCTTGTTGATGCAGAATGCAGACTGCAGGCTGGTGGTTGCACAGTCGTGTGGATCCAATGTCGGTGGAAACATGGCAGGGCTGCAGCAACTCTCAGGGGTAGAAGCAGAGAGGGAGGGAGAAGGTCCGGGGTCCCCCTTATGAGAAAGCCACACCCCCAAGGATGTGACTTCAGGCTGTGACCTGATTGATAGGTTTGACTCCGCCCTTAGCCAGGAGTGTCTCCTTGACATACAATCATCTGACTACCACAATGGTCAACGCCACTTTGAGAAGGCAGCTCTTTCTTCAGCTCTCTGCCACTGTCTGTGACAATGTTCGCCTGCTATCTATGAGGCTTTCCGTATCTGACAGTGTCCCACTGCTATTCGTAGGTTTTCAGCAGCTAACTCCTCAGAGGTGGACAGGCTATTTTTTCTTTGTCATCTGTTCTTAGTCTGGAAGTTCTGCTGAAACCTGTTCACCCTGGGTGACCCTGCTGGCATTTGAAACACCAATGACATAGCTTCCAGCATCACAGCCACACACAAACTGACAGAGAACTGCTGGCCCTTCTGTGTTAAAGAAGAGAAAGAAGCAAGCATGGAAGGAGAGAGAACTCAGTCCCACCAAGAAAAATGAACTGGGAGTGAGCAAGTTCTTTGGACCTGGGGTCATGGCATGGGAACCTCCCAGACCGGGGGAATATTGATGACCAGCCACACGCAGATCTTCCAGGAGCACTGGATGTAGAAAGAAGACCAGGATCTTCCTCCAGAGCCAACAGACACGGAAAACCTTCACCTACAGCTAGTGTGAGGAATGAGGGTTTCTAGCCTCTGAAACCATGAAAGAATACATTTCTGTTTGTTAAAGCCACCCCATGGTGGTATTTCTGTGATTGGACTAGATCATTAAGATCTGTTCTTTCAAAAATATGGATAATGTGGTAGAGAAAATGATCACATATAATTCTTCATGGATTTATAGCATAGTTTCTTTTACAGGGTGCTAGTGTATCCAAGGTCAGTGGACACTTGGCAGGGAACCAACAACTCCGAGGAGCAGTGGCCGAGTCTCAGCCAGCAGGAAGGTGAAGGGCAGAGAGAAAGGACAGTTCCCTGTTTTCTTCCGTTAGAAGAAGGCCACACCTCCAAGGAGGCATCATTGGGCTGTGACCTGATTGACAGGTTGGATTCCACCCTTACACTTTTATACATGTTCAAGTTGACATGAAATCATCTAACCACCTCAAACACCATGCTTGGTAACGTAGAGGCACATTGAAAGAGAGATGGATTGAAGCAGTGGTTACAACAATGGGCTTAAACCTAAAACCAGTTGTATGGTGGGTGCAGGACTGGGCAGTGTTCCACTCTGTTGTACACGGGTCAGCCCGAGAGGGAACTGATGTGATAGCTGTTGTTGGTAGGTGCCCGTGAGTTTATTCAGACTCCTAATGGTCCATGTGACAAAGTGGGATTGCTAAGTAGGCTTTTCTAGGCCCTACTCTTTATGGGAAGAGACTGTCAAATGTTTATTCTGCAGGGCCACTGAATGGTCTCAAACCATCAACCTTTTGGTTAGGAGGCAACCACCAGACTTTCTGTTAGCGTGTGGCTACAGTGGTTCAATCAGTTAAGCAGGCAAGTCTCCTTGCATTGGGGTCAATGCTGACTCATAGCGACCCCTGGTCTGTAACTGTCTTCAGGAGTCGAAAGCCCAGTCTTCTCTCGAGGCATGTGCAGTGTTCTAAGGCAGGTCGTATGTATTGCTGAATTGCTCTTTAGAACGGGGTGGACAAATTGCATGACACCCTTCTCCAGCGACATAGAAGACTATATGCTCTCCAGGTCTCTACCTAAATGTAGCCATCATTATTTGAAAATATTTGTCAACATGATGGGTTAAAAAAAAAAAAGTATTTTACTATTCGGTTAATTTGTATGCCTTTTATTCCTGTGAGAATAAGTGCTTTTCATATAACTGACCAGTTTTCTTTTGCATTAAAATGCCTACTCTTATCGCTACCTTATTTTTCTGTTGGGACGTTTGCTTCTTAAATTCTCCCATAATTGCATTTCTGTGCATTTTTCTTAGATACTATTTTTGCTTTGTGTTGTTCGTGTTGTTGCTACGTTACTTAATGAATAGTTTCATGACTTTCAGTGATAAAACCAGAGTCGAAAAATAACTCGCTATTCAGAGTTAATAATGATGATGGTTCCACTTGTCAAGCACCTACAATATGCCAGACACTTCTCATATATTACTTCTATTTTTTTGTAACACCCTTTTACCCCCATAGTAGAGATGAGGAAACCAAGACACGTAAGGGGCTAATTACCTTGCCTGAAGTCATGCAGTTAGTAAGTGGCAGAGTTTTCAGTATTTTTAATCCTTCTGATAATGTGTATGATATTTTCTCTGCAGCCCAACGGCCGTTTACCATTCTCACCAAGGGCATTTGAAACGGAGGGTTTTCTTCTTCTTGTCTTCCAAGCACCCTGGACAGTTCTTTCTCGGCACCAGGGATTTTTTCCCTTCATTTTAAAAAAAACTTTCTTTTAATTTAAAACTTTACAGAGTAAATTGGTTTTCCATTCAAAACTTCATATGTAGATTGCAATCCCCAAGATGTACCAGCACGCTTCCCACTTTCGCCCTTCCTGTGTTTTACCATGATTATTCATCCTTCTTTTCTGTTCCGTCTTGCTTTTAAGAGTTTTTATCCATAAGCAAATGCTGTCCTTTTTATTTGGTACCCTTGATTGTTCTAAGAAGTGCATACCTCTTGGATGTTTTCTTCCTCTGCAAGCCTGTAGCATGTGACCTCACTTGCCATTAGCCGCCCCCAGGGATTCCTGCAAACGTTTCCCTGCGGCCAGTGGGGTTCCCTCGCAGGGGCTCCGGCTGCACTGGTACCAAGCACTGGGCACAGTCCTTTCTCTGTCCTGAAGGGTTGGACTAAATGAGTCCTGATAGCCTTCCTAGCAGGCTTTTCTTTCCACACTAGCAGCTCTCTAGTGTCCAGGAGTCCACCCTTTGTCTCTCAGGACAAACGTATCCTGAGCCATGGATGGGCGTGTCCACCAGGGGTCAGTGAAACGGGGATTGAATCCCGTGGTGCCTCAGTAGGGTGTGCGTTGGTACTGGCTGTCGATGAGGGCACAATAGGGTGAATCTTCATGCTCCTTGGTGCAGGGGGTGCATTAGACTCACTTGACGGAGGATGGCTGGTTTGTAGCTGTGGACTCCACCGTCGCGGCTTCTGTGTCCCAGCCGTGGGCAGTGCTCGTTCACAGGGAAGCTGAGGGAGCTCTGGATTGGGATTTGTGGCCCTCCACATAACTCTTCCAGGTCAGACCCTTACCTCAGACCCACTCCCCTCTCTCCTTTCCTCATATTCCTTCCAGCCTTCCACTATCCCACCCTGAGTATCTTCTCCATCTCCTGGGGCAGGAAGCTGTACTCTAGTTCTCATATTTCCTTTTAAATATTCCATATTTTTTAAGAGTATTCACTCCTATATCTTCCTGAGGCAAATACATTTGACACCCCCCTCAAATTAATGGAGTGGTTCAGAGGGTAAAAAGCACATTAGGACAACAGGGATAACCTCTCAAGAAAGAAAAAGAAAGAAAGAAAAGGGGGTCCCACATTGATACCCTGCTCAGAGCAGTCAGTCATGGCAGGTGGGCACCATCTAGTTTTTCTGGTCCCAGGTTAGTGGAGGATGTGGTTTATGTGGTCCATTCGTCTTTTGGACTAATTGTCTTCTTCATTCTTTGACACACCGGATGGGGAAAGACTGCTGGCCTTAGATAGCCACTTACTTTGAAAGCTTGTAAAACCCTGAAACTTTGGCTCATGGACTTTGAACACGTTGTCAGGAGAGACCAGTCTCTGGAGCAGGACCTCATGCTTGCTCACGAGGAAGGGCAGTGAGAGAGAGGAAGACTCTCAACAGGACGGATTGACTCAGCAGTCCTAACAATGGGCTCAAGCGCAGGAACAAGTGTGAGAGTCGCACAGGACCAGGCAGTGTCTTGTTCTATGGTCTGTAGGGTCACTATAGTTTGGAACCAATTCAACGGTACCTATCAACAACAACAGCAACAATTGGCTTACTTTTGATAAGCCACTGGAAAGACCAACTGCCGGAGCAGCAGATCATGTTAGGTAGAGTTGACACTGTTGGGAGGTGCCATCAAGTTGGTTCTGACTCGGAGTGACCCCATGTAGAGCTGCCTGGTCCTGCGCCCTACTCACAGTGGCCATTTGGTTTGAACCATTGTTGCAGCCCCTGTGTCACTCCATCTGGCTGAGGGCCTGCCTATTTTTTGCTGACCCTCTACTTCACCAGGCAGGCTGGCCTTTCCCAGGGACTGGTCTCCCACGACAACATGTTACTAATGGATGTTTGCCGTTGTTTCTTCTTCTTTTGAGTTGTGCCCTATCAGCAAATCAAACCTGTACTTCATCCACACCAGTCAGATGGCCTCTACTTTGAGGAAGCTGCTCTCCTTCCCGCGTGTTTGAGTGCCTGCCAGCCTTCTGACAGTCCCTCTGACTAAACGGCTCATCCCTCAGAACTGCACGGCCCATCTCTTCTTCCCAGCTGTTCTTTGTCTGGAAGCTCCACTGAAATCTATTCACCAGGCTGGTATTTGGAAAACCTGTCGCATAGCGTTTAGCATCACAAGCCACTACAGGATGATAAACTGACAGAAGGGTGGATTTGGTCAAGGGCAACAAAAGTGAGGACAGTTCTCAAGGAGAAAGATGGAGACCACAGCCACCACATACCAACCATTATAAGAGGATCCCGGACGAGGCAGCATTTCGTTCATGATACAGAAGGCTGCCATGAGTTGGGACAATGAAAGTCTGGTATGGATCGATTTTGTCCTCGTGGTGAATAAAATATTTAACTTCTAACTTAAGGAGATGGTTCCTGAACTTTTTTGGAGGGGGTTGGGGGGTGGTAGCATGTAGCAGAGCTTCCATTCTGAGCATTAGGTTGGTGGAAGGGTGTGGTTTAGAGTGGGAGTCCAGCGTTCATGGGTGTCTCCCCAAGAGTCAGCCTCCAGTGAGTTCCTTCTGACCATTGACCAGCCCTGTGAGGAGCTGGGCCCTCAGGCATCGTGCGCATAGTGGGCTTGCTTTCACGCCCCTGGCCAAGCCAAGGAAGGACAGTGTAGCCCTCAGGAACCTGTCTAAGAGTGACCTGGATGGCAATTGGGGTGCTAGGCCTCCAAGGTCATGCGTCACACCCCTGAATCAATCTGGAAAGCCTTTGTTATCGGTAGTAGTGTGTGGCACTTCCCAGGGAGTCACGTGCTGCTGTGCTCCAGCTTTGATGGAGGGTCGGGGGTCCCTTCCCCAATGGTCTTCCTGCCTGCAACCTGATGATGTCACGAGAGCGAACCTCAGCTATTTTACTGCTCGCGGAAGAGTTCGGTCTCAGAGCATAGTCTCAGGGGCATTTTCGCCCTGTCTGATAGGGCCGCTGGGAGTCAGAATCAGTGAGGTGGGGTTGCTGTTTTTTTCTGTGTGTCATGAGCACTTTTTTTTTT
>NW_022111357.1:3008242-3009359 GCF_000313985.2 Echinops telfairi | reverse complement strand
TACAAAAGTGCTTGACACAATGGATGGATGGATGGATTGTGATAAGAGTTGTACGAGCCCCCAATAAAATGATTTTTAAAAATTGCCCCGGTGGGTTTCCAAGGCTGTGATTCTTGACTGAAGTTCATCTTTGTCCCTCAGAAAGGCTGGTGGCTTCTGTACTGCTGACCCTGCACGTAGTAGCCCAGTGTGCAACCCCTATGCCAGCGGGATCCTCGATGACACGCTAGACTCCACTCTCTAGTTAGTCAACACGATCTCCTGAGACTTCAAAACCTCATTGCTCTGTTCGCTTGCTCATGGTCAGCAGTTGTTTGCTATGGTCACCCTGGAACCTGGGTTAACGTAAAGCATCTATACATGGCTCCTCAAAGAGTAAATTAGTGTTTAGGGATTGTGATTTCAAACATGATACTACAAGGACAGCCTGTATTACTATTGGTCTCCTGGCTGATGTACACCTTCTAAGACAAAGTTGTTTTTTTATCTCTAGCTTGAAATGAATAAATTGACTGCAAAAGGTAGCTAGATTGGGGACGAAGGGGTCGTCTCCACCGAATTCCTACGCTAAACAAAAATTAGCTGTCCACGCCGCAATAAAGGGTTGGAAAGAAATCAGGTACACTAATGAGCACCTATGGGAAAATCCAGAGCTGAGCATGCTCAGACCCAAGTCATCTAGGCCCAGGTTGGGAGGTCCACCTGGGAGCACAGACTGGGCACCTAAATGCAGCCAATAAGATTAGCCATACCGTCAACCACGCCTCCCCCACCAGTGGGGATGGGAGGGGATGAAAGCAGTCCGTGGGCAGGTCCTCCTCTGCTCCAGTTCCGGTGCCCTGCAAGTGGAAGGGAAGATCCTGCCTGCGTGAGGCATGCGGGTGCACACACGCCGGGTGCCCTCTCACAGCCAGCTCACTCTCTGGCATTTCCTGCTCTCAGCTCCACGTGCTGGCTCCATGCTCCTCTCCTGGTATACCTTCCACGTGTTTTCCCGCACTCCCCTGAAATGGCCATTTTCAGTCATGAACTTTCTCACGACACCCCCCACCATATGGCCTTGCATGCTTTCTAGGGATACCGTGTACTTTTGAGACTGTAATATCTGAAACCTCTC
>NW_022111357.1:2993637-3007339 GCF_000313985.2 Echinops telfairi | reverse complement strand
CCCAGGACACAAAGCCTTCGTGATCTGACCTTTTGCTCTGTTATGAACTTAACTGTATTCCCACAAACTATGCATTGTTAACCCTGGTTTAGCCCACAGAGAGGCCCCAGAATTCAACCATAATCTAAAGGGAGCATTTATTAAGTCTTATACCGGACAAAGACAAAGACACATCACCCGGATGAGAGAAACAATTAATGGAACCAAATGAAGGGGCTGGCTGAAGGCCCTCACAGTAGAGGGGTAGACTCAGCATTCAGTTTCTATGTTATTAACATAGCCGGAAGATCGGTGGGCTAATTCTCCAGGACTGCCTTGTTTCTCAAACAGGTTGGGATTTCTGGGAGGCAGTACGTTACTGACTCTCCGAAAATGTTGTCTAAGTTGATGGCATTCATATTCAGGAATACAATCTATAGTCTTATGGCCATCAGCGCCTCAAGGCGGGCTTTTGGTCCTACGTTTTTACATGAACAATGTACACACTAACTCAGATGCCTGGTACCTTCCCTGGAGGAAGGGGCGGTCGGGTTTCTGCCGTTGCCTCGCTCATCTCACTGCCAGCCAGTCGATTCCGACTCACAGTGACCCTGTGGGACAGATGACAACTGTCCTAGTGGATTTCTGAGCCGGGACTTCTTTAAGGGAGCAGAAAACCTCATCTTTCTTCCTAGGAACGGCTGGTAGTTTCCAACTGCCGACTATGCCGTTAGCAGCCCATGGGAGTCAGATGACTTCATGCCAATTTGACTTTTTACGACCGTGTCAGGGTAGAGTCCAGCCTGCCATGCAGGTCACAGCCTGCGATGGCTCCTGAGAAGAAGAAACTGGGAACTTCTCTGTCTCTTTCTCTCTGAGACTTCACCTTTCTGCTCGCTGGGACTCGGCCACCCAGCCCTGAGACTGTTGGTGCCCTGCTGTTTCTACCACCTTTGGATCCATGTGGCTCTGCACCCACCTGCCCGTGACCTTTCCTTCCCAGTTCACCGTTCTGCATCACCAGCATGAGTCTGAAGAGGGACTATTTTGAGTTGGACTGGGCCGGGATACTTTTTTTTTTTATATAAGATTACCTGTTGATATCAAGAAAGCTCTTTCTCATACACAAATGGATTTGTTTCTCTAGACAACCCGGATTAAGACACAGCCCCGCTAGTAATCCACTATGTCACCAGCGCTCCCTTTCTGCAGTTGCAGGGAGCTAAACCCTATCCACGCATGTCTGCTGCGTTGATCACATTTTAGATGTTAGTTCTGCAGCTGCAGGGAACTACAGTCTAAAATGGGATCGATGTAGCAGGCATGTGGGAATTCATTAAAGATCCCTCTCCATTTGCACCAGGCCATAAGGATGCCCGAGGTTTTACAGCTATGCATCTTCTTAAATAAAGCATGGAACACAAAGGAAACTGTCATACATTCATGATTGGTGGCACATCAATATGTCAGTTACAGGTGGGACTACAGAAGCAGGAACAGGGCCATGATTGGGATGTACACAATGTTAGATTAAAGAGTTTAAAAGATCGGTTCCAGGCCTTCTTACCAAGGCGGTGAGGGCTAAAGACCCCCAGTATAGTGCTCTCCATCCAGGGCACCCCCAAGCAAGCCCAAAGGGAGACTGCCCCTTCCAGGGAGACTCCCTGGAAGTGGTGGGGGTGTAGTTAATCCACCTTCCAAGCACTCTGCCCGAGGGCAAGACTGTTCACACCCTAGGTCCATGGCCAGAAGGAATTCGGTTGAGCTTCATCCTTGTGGGATGATTTCCGGTTTTCACTGTCATCTAAAGCTTTCTCTGAATGGAGTGCACAGGGATATGAGTCAGTAGCTACTCAATGGCATTGGTGTGTGGGTTTTTGCCTGTGATTATAATCCCATTTGGGAATGGGCTGTTATTATGAGGAAGAGGAGGCAGGATTATTGTAGAATGGTTTGAAACATGTTTTTAAAAGATATACCCAAACACCCACTGCTGTGGAGTAGATTCTGACTCATTGTGAAACTGGAAATCTCCAGAGATCCTCATCTTTCTCCTGAAGAGTGCCTGGTAGATTTGAACCACCAACCTTGAGTTAGCCTAACCTGCACACCTAACAGGGAATTGCCAGAAGTTCAGGTCAGATTCCAAAGAGGATGCAGAACAAGGGATATCATTACTGATGTTAGATGGATCTTGGCTCAAAGCAGACAATACAAGAAAGATGTTAACTTGTGTTTCATTGACTGTGCAAAGGTATTTGAGTGTGTGGCCCATAATACACTGTGGATCACATTGAGAAGAGAGTTCCAGAACACTTCATTGCGCTCACGAGGAACTTGCACATAGTTGAGGAGGCAGTTGTGGGAAGAGAACAAGGGAATACTGCACGGGTTAGAATCAGGAAAGGTGTGTGTCAGGGTTGTATCCTCTCACTATACTTGTTCAGTCTGTATGCTGAGCAAGTCATCAGAGAACCTAGCTCATATGAAGAAGAATGTGGAATCAGGATCGGAGAAAGACTTATGAACAACTTGTGATCTGCAAATGACAACTGTGCTTGCTGAAAGTGAGGAGGACTTGAAGCACTTGCTGATGAAGATCAAGGATTGTAGCCCTCAGTATGGAGTACAGCTCAATGTCAGGAAGACCCAAATCCCCACAACTGGACTAATAGGTAGCATCATGAGAAATGGAGAAAAGGTTGGAATTATCAAGGATTTTGCCTTGCTGGAATCCACAATCAATGCTTATAGAAGTGTTTGATTTCCGGGGTGGTTTACCTCGGTTCTGGTTTCTCAATGCTGAAAGAATCATGCGGCAGAAGGACTTTTGTAAATCCAGGTAGCTTTTATGAGGGAAAGGGAAGTTTCGGGTAATACAGTCTCAGGTAGTACACGCCATCTCTGGAAATTGTGCAGGGCCGTGGGGAAGTTCACAACTGAAAATGGCCACTTCAGGGGATCGCAAAAAACCACATGGAAAAATGGCCCTTACGAGGAGCCCACAGAACCAAAGCGGAGTTTGAGAACCAAAAAAAGAAAAGAGAGTGCAAACCCTGAGAGGGTTTGCTCGGGCGCACCACGCACGTGGGGGAACCCCCACTCTGCCTGCAAGAGAGGGATCTGGAAGAAGCAGTGGCTTCCCCTCAGTCTGGAGCCCCTCCTAGGCCCACTGGCTGGGGAGGCGTGGTTGAGTGTATTGGCTGATCTTGTTGCCTGAGTTCAGGCGCACCTGTGTGATATCATATTGCTGGTGCCTAATGTGGGTGTGCACAGGTTGGCTTCCACCTGGGCTTAGGTGGTCTGGGTCTGCACATGTCCAGTTTGGATTTTCCCATAGGTGTCTTAATGTGCGCCTGATTTCTTTGCAACCCTTTATTCTGGCATTTGGTGGAGAAAACCCCTTTGTTCCTAATCTATCTACCTGACAGAAACACCAGTCAAGAGACCAAAAGACGCTTGGCATTAGATAAACCTGCTGCCCAAGACTTCGGTAGAATAGTGAAGAGCAAGGGTGTTACTTTGAAGACTAAGGGTGCCTGACCCAAACCAGGGTATTTCTCACTACATCATATGCATGTGAAAGCTGGGCACTGAATAGGAGACTGTAGAAGAATAGACACACTGAATTGTGGTGCTGGAGAAGAACACTGGAAGGACCCTGGGCTGCTACTAGGACTGTGTTCGTCTGGGTATTTTCGAGAAACAAATCCACAGAAACTCATGTATAAGAGAGAGTTTTATATAAAGGTTAACTGTGTATCAGGAAAACATCCCAACCCAGTGCTGTCTAAGCCCACAAGTCCAGCATTAACCTATATGTCCGACACCAATCCACAAAGTCCACTTCCATCTCACAAAACACACACTATGACGCCGACTGCAGGAGGAAAGCCGAATCAGTGAACATGTAAGTATCTCAGCGCTGGCAGGGGTCTCCACCCGGCCGCTCCAGCACCCAGGGCTGCATTGGGGTAGGTCCATGTGGCTTCTCCTCAGGGATGTCATGCAGGAAGTGAGCCTTGCCAACTGAAGCAGAGAACTGGCTAAGGCAGCTGCACCCTGGTCCGACCATCAGAAAGCAAGAGACCAGAGAACTTGAAAGGCGAGGCTCACCGAACCATTTATCCTTCCTCCCTTCAATTAACCCCACATGTGTTTATTGGCCAGGTTGGCACAATAGCTACCTCAAGGACAAACTGATCTGTATTAGAAGAAGTAAGGCTAGAGAGCTCCTTAGAGGCAAGGATGGCAAGACATTGTCTTAGATACTTTGGACATATTGTCAGGAGAGACCAGTCCCTGGAGTAGGACATCATGTTTACTAAAGTAGAAGGGAAGCGTCAAAGAGGAAGGCCTCAACAAGATATATTGACACCGTGGTTCCATCAATGGCTCAGGCATAGGAGCACTTGTGTGGCTGGTGCAGGACCGTGCAGCTGTTGTGTATAGGGTCACTATGGGTCAGGGCTGACTCAATGGCACCTCACAAAAACAACAACGACAACACACACCGACCTCCAAGGATCCCCTTTGAGATATGAAAGAGATGAAATGCAAGCTAGCCAGCAGACGGGAGAAGAAAGAAGCCACATGAAGATCGCCCAGAAGCAGAAGCTCAGATGATACAAGAGCCGACAGAGAACAGTCTTCCCCGAGAGCAGGCATCCCTGAATTCAGACTTCTAGCCTCCTACACTGAGAGCAGGAGCCCTGGTGGTGCAATGGGCTAGGGATTGAGCTGCTAACCACAATAGCAATGGTTCGAACCCATCAGTGGAAAAAGGTAAAAGGAAAAAAAGGTAAGACTGTCTACCCCTGTAAAAGTCTCAGAAACCTACAGGGCCAGTTCGGCATTGTCCTATAGGGTCACGGAGGTGGAATTGCCTCAGAGGCAGTGGATCTGGGTCTGAGAAACTGTGAGAACATAAGCTTTAGTTTGTTCCAACTGTCTCCTTGTGGCATTTCTGTTCCGGCAGCACTAGATAGCTAAGGCACTCCCTCTTCAGCTTCCTTTCTCTCCTAATTTGCACCAAACACACCCTCTCCAAAGCAGTTCCCCTTTCTCTCATCGGTCCTCTCTCATAGAAGAATCTTCCTGCCTGGGATGTTTCCTCCTTGATTGCCTGGAAACGGAGTCAACTCTGTTAGGGCAGAGCGAAGCACTTCTGTGTGTGTGTGTGTGTGTGTGTGTGTGTGTGTGTGTGTGTGTGATTTGTACAAAAACGGGCATTCTGATAAGCTGTTTGGCTAATGGAATCAAAGCAGCCACAACGCCAAACCTCTACATTAAAATGTAAAAACATATTGGCTTGCAGTCAGTGTTGCAAGACAGGAATGTCTGCCCCCTCCCCCTCTCCCCGCTTGTTCCTTCTGCTCATTCCCGAAGGATAGAGATTCTTTTAGCCTAATGAAATGTCAGAGCCATTCCATGGGCGGCAGATACTATTAACCAGAATGAGATGTTTATGTCTGGCAGAGCATCCCATCTGAATAATCTGAACATTGCAAGTCCGCTGTTGTTGATGAATGTCACGATCTTCCACCGCTCAGTGGGTAGAGCCAGAACGATGCTGTCATACCTTAGCACCACATTGTCTGCTCACTGTACACAGCCCCCTTCCTCCTGCCGCTGCCTCCCACCCGCGAGGCTGGACAGCTAGATACATGATTTCCTGCCCGCCTTTGTAGCTAGGGGTGAGCCATGTGACTCAGTTCTGGTGAATTGTAAGAGGAAGTCTGCTGGGAGCTCCTGGGAATACTTTTGCTTTTGTGGCAAAAGGAACAGCCAAGGATGAGGAAGCTTCTTCCCCGCTTTCCTGCACTGAAAGAGGCTGTGATGTCTGTGTTCCACTGACCACCTTGTGACCATGCGGTGATTAGCATGATCGGGGATTCTCAAATCACCTGATCGCTGGTCCCTATCCGCAAGACCCTCAAGGACATGGATCAACAGCGTGTCTGCCACCTGGGCGCAAACAGAACAACAATTGTGAGGGTGGCACAGGCCCGGGCACTGTGTCCCTCTTTTCCACAAAGGATTGCTGTGAGTCAGACCTCATTTCCTGGCTCCTCGGAACAACATCCCTAAGATTTTGATTTAACAGGTCTAGGGTGGGCCGGAGCATTTGCCTTTCTGATACATTTCCAGGTGCTGCTGCTGCTGGTCCGGGGAGCCAGCGTTTGGAGAACCCCTGCGCATAAAGATCCGGATTATCTGGATGCTGGTAGTCTTGCAAAGAAGCTGACTCAACGTAAGCGAGGGTCCTACCCCTGGGTTTCTGGGTCCGTGAGAAAGCGAGCCTCTCTGTGTCAGCCCCAGTTCGTTGGATTCCTTATGACTTACCGTGGAAACCATTCTGCACGTAGCGAGAAGTGGACGGGCCGTGGAGGGAAGAGACCAGGAATGGTCACCTGAGCCTGACTCCCTGTGCGGTGAAGACGGCAGCGCGGATCGGTTTGACCTCATTCCTACGGCAACGATTACCATCTATTTCACTGCACACGGGTTGATCAATATGAGTGTGTGGCTTTATCGAAAGTGAATTTTACAGTTTTATCCAAGTGAAACATGGGCGTAGTTTTAAAAGGCAGCTCATAATGACAAACAATGTGCCCTGTCTCAGCCCCTCTCCCTCTGGCCCCCCTCCTCTGAGTTAACTGTTTTCTTCTCTTGTAGCTCTTTCTGTCTGGAATTTTCAAGTTTCCCTCTCTACTTCTCAGTGGGTGCGCACCACTCCCATGACTGCCCTGTGCGGTTTGATTCTTTACTCTCTGCCATGGAAGATAAGGAGTTTGATTTCTCTAAATACACCCCCACACATTCCCTCTTTTCCCACTTTCCCCCAATATAATGGAATGGACCCTTTTGGTGATTAGTAAATTAATATTTAATGCTTATAATATTGTGACTGCAAATGTTTCTCGGGGGCGAGTCGGGGTTCAGGTAGAACTCTTGCTCTCCACGTGACTTCGCCTCCTGGCCAGCCCCCCTCGGCGAAGCCACCTCACCCGGGTCAGGAGAGGTGTGTGTGTGTTGCTGCCGTGCTCCACTGATTTCAGCGGCACTTTTAGACTAAAGGAGAGCAGGGGGAAGACCTGGTGAGCTCGTTCTCACAAATCACGAATGAAATGCCTGTGGATCCCAAAGGTTCAACGCCACTGCCAGGAGCCAGGAGAGACTAGATGGCAGCTACCCATAACAACGGCTACTTCCAGCCACTGCTTGTGCTTATTTATTTATTCCGTTAGGATCTAGTTAAATATCATCTTGACCTCAGGGTCAATAATTCTTCCATTTAAAAATCTGATTCAAAATCTATGATTTAAAAATTATTTTAAAATCAAAAGTTGTATTGTGACTTAAGTGGAGGAGGGTAATCCGCTATGATTTTTCTATGAATCTATGATTCATTCATCCCAAGTCTCTGCCAGAAGAGAATGTCCTCTTAATCAGGTCAGATGCATCAGCTAATCTATAAATTTCTTTTTTTTTCCTTGGCACTTTCCACTCTGAAGCTTCTGCCCTCCTGCTCCCGTCTGTACCAGGCATTCTGTTACATAACAGTCACCCTGGCATTTCCTTTCACTACAATACGGGGAGTAGCCGTCATCTTTCTCCTGTGTTGACGGTTGTCTTCCAGATGTTGTTTTTTCCTGTTTCTTGCTTTAATCTCTCACTTATGATAGTGTCCATGGGAGGCGAGTCAGTCAGCAGTCCAATGGGGGAAAAAACCCAACCCCAAATTCATCGCCATTGAGTTGATGCCCACTCGTAGCGACCTTATAGGACAGAATAGAAGTGCTCCTGTGGGTTTTCAAGACTGTAACTGTTTATGGGAGTAGAAAGCCCTGGATTTCTCCCGAATATGGCCAATTCCAAAAAGGAAGTTGAAGAGCTTATTGAGCAAACAAATCATTTTCCAAAGTGTGGGTAGGGTGAAAGAAAACCAGCAAGGGGCACGAAAGAGGAAGCTGTTATCCATGAAGTCTGAAAGGGTATAAGGGGAGAGGCGATTGTCAGAATCTAGCGTGAACCGTAGCTCTAAGAGACGGGCTGCCAACAGGCACTCTGGCTATCACTTGAGGAATGCAGAGGCTCTGCCAGGCAGGGAGCGAGCAGAGGAAATAAATAATCCAACCTCTCTCTTCTTCTGCCCTCTGGTTTTCTGCTTATGCCTTCCATTGGCTGCATCTGATCAGAAACCAGGATGCAAGGCGTCTGGGTGGATGCACTCCACAGATAGAGAGATGGCGACTCTCCGGGCACAGAGCAGGATGGAGAAAGATGGGAGGTGCATCTTAAGATTTTGTCACTTCCCTCAGAGTTCTACTATTTCAAGATAAAACACTTTGGCATTTTTCTAGCATTATGCTATAAGGGTCCCTGGATTAGGTGCTGGACAGGTATACCTGTGGAATGTCTCTATGCCCTGGAACTGTAGACAATACTAACACAAGTGCCCAGTCTCCTGAATCATTACACTGTTGCATTAACAACCATGAATGATAACCCTAACCAAACTCACTGCCAGTAAGTCAATGCTGACGTCTAGTGACGGACCCCCTGTGGGCTTCAGAGACTGTAACAGGGTAGGTGGGTAGAAAGCCCAGCTTTTCTCCTGAGGAGCTGCTGGTGGTTTCAAACTGCCCACCATTCAGATCGCAGCCCAACTCATAACCACTATTCTGCCAGGGTTCCTACGTTCATGAATGCTAGCTGGCCATTATTATAAACCTGTGGATAATGCAGGAGTTGCAAATGGTGACTACGCTCTGGCTAACTGAAAGATGGGTCCTTTGAGTTCACTCAGAAGTGGTTCAGAAGAAAAGTCTTCCTAGCTACTTCTGAACAATCAGGCATTGGAACCGCCGTGAGGGACAGTTCTACTCTGACATGCAGGCTCCTCAGGCCCTTGGAATTGGACCTGAGCCCCTATGGATAGGGCAGAAGGCACAAATTTTCCAAACTTTGCATAAGAAAGACTTTGTGAGACTTCACAGGTATTTTAAATATCACATCACTCCTCTTATAAATGAGCCACATCCCAAGTCATCTGCTCAGAGTCACACAGGAGGAAGTAGTAGAATTGAGGATTTAAACTCAGGCATTCTGCCTCTATCGTCTGTGTGCTTAACAATCAGACTGCTTCTCCCTTGGCTGAATTTTTTTGAAAAGCAACATCATAGAAGACAGAGAGTCTTTGAAGTCTTCTAAGCGAAAGAGTGTGGGAGCATAATTCAACCAGCTCTGTCACTGATGATGGTGGGAGGGACTGATTTAACTAGGGTTAGACCAAGACAATGAAGCTATCTGCACAGTAAACATATGGAGATGAGGAGGATGTGAGTTAAGGCACAACCATCACAATTAATTGGCTAATCTTGGGCCTCTGTTTCATTAACTGAAAAATACACAGAATATCGAGGTTGATGGTTTATTCTGAGGATTGCAGGAAATGACATGAGCAAAACCCCTGACAATATTAAGGTTCTACTATCCTAGAATTGCTGGGCACATCTGCTATACAAGACATCAAAGTGTGGAGGAGCAAGGAGGTCACTTTGAGAACGAAGGGGCTCTGATTCAGACCATGGCATTTTCTGTGGCCTGATGTGCATGTGAAAGTTGGACCATGACTAAGGAACACTGAAGAAGCATCGACATATTTGAATTACGATGTTGGCAAGGCACAGTGAGACACAGCACAGACTGCCAGAAGAAAAACAAATCTGTCTTGGAAGAAGTAAAACCTGGGTTCTCCTGAGAAGTAAGGATTTTGAGATTTTTGAGAATATCATCAGGAGAGACCAGCCCCTGGGAAAGGATAGAAGGTCAGTGAAAACAAGGAAGATCCTCAATGAGATGGATTGACACGGGGGCTGCAACGTTGGCTCAAACAGAACAACTACAGTTAGGACCGTACGTACCACTCAACAAGACCGCGCCTCGTCCGCACTGGGCTCAACTCGACACATCTAACGACAACAAAAACAATCACAGAGAGCGGGTCAAAATCCTAGTTTTGCCTCTTACGAAATGGCAGAGTTGTTTATTAATATTTCTAAGTTTCTGTTTGCTCATTTATGTTATGGGTATTAAAGTAAGAAAATTACGTTAGTAAAAGAAAAAGAAATACAAACTTGTGGGTTGAGATCATTGGTTTGGATGAAGCCAGAATTCCTCCTAGAGAAAGAACTGAGGTTGTGTTTTAGAAAAACACCTTAATGAACTTGAGTATTGATGAAAGTCAAGTCTCTCTGGGTATAACTAGAAGGAAAGAGGTGGAGGAGAATGAAATGTTTCTTCTTAATAAAGCAATAGACAATTTTAGCTTTCCTCTGATGCCAGGGGGATTTCGAGATCTTGGAATCAAAGAGATGGAGTCAGGAACCATAGAGGTGCTGTGTGACTAAGCATTGGGCTGCCAACTGCAAGGTTGGAGGTCTGGGGTTCAAACTCACCAGGCACCTGGCGAGAGAAACATCGTCCCACTCCCTCCAGTGAAAAAGAGGTAGACCTTCAACGACATGGATTGACACAGTGGCTACAACAATGGGCTCAAGCATAGCAAAAGTTGTGAGAAGGCACAGGACCAACAGTGTTTCCCTCTCTTGTACATAGGCTCACTGTGAGTCTGAACTCAACTCACTGCCATCAAGTTGATTGTGACTCATAGTGACTCTAGAAGACAGAGGAGATCTGCCCTGGCCTCATCTGTCTCCCATGGAGCAGCTGGTGAGTTTGAGCTGCTGATCTTGTGATTAGCAGTTCAACATGTAACCAGCCCTTTGGCATAGTGGATTACGAGTTGGCCTGCTAACTGCAAGGTCGATAGTTGGAAACCACCAGCTGCTCTATTCCTGTAAAGATCAACAGTTCTACTCTGCCTTGAGAGATCACAATGAGTCAGAATTGCCGGAGGGCATTCATTTTGGTTTATGAGTTATGAATCAGAACTGACTTGAAGGCACCTGACAATGAGTTGCATTCTATTCCACGGCATTGTTTTCTTTGTTTGTTTTTTTGTGTAGGCAGTCTTGCCATCTTTCACGATCCAGTCTATTTCTCCTGTGGGAGCTAAAGTGATCTTACAACCAGGATTATCTGCCCAAGGTTTTCTCTGCTTCCCTAGTATACAGTAGTACCTGATGCTTAGACATTTTTTTTAAGTTCAAGGACTGTTTGTTGGCCTTTAGGAGTGTTTTCCAGTCCAGTCTGTTGGGGCGCCAAGCCCTGGCCCCAAAGTCTATTTTTGGTATTCCCTGGGGACTTCGTTGCTCTGTTCCCTTGCTGTTCTATTGTACACCCTTAGTGTTTTGCCTCGGTGTGCTGGGATCAGATGGGGCAGAATTCCCACACTGTGTCTCCAGTGTTGTCCCCTGTAGGGCTATGGGTCAGTGAGGGACGTCGTGTCTCATAGTGGGGCTGGCCATGTGGTCTTCTGCCTAGACATTTCTTGTTAACACTTGTGGAATGAATGAAGGGATGATTGCATAAACGATCATTTAAACCCGATGACAGGTTGATTTCTAAAGAAAAGGACAGCCACTGAGAAATTCTCCAGAGCAGGAGTGGCTTTGGACACATATGTTTCCTATTCATTTTAAAGTAGTTGCCGTTCTGTGCTATGCTGTAACCACGCTCCCTCCCCCCACCCCTCAGCAGCCTTCAGCAAAAGTCTGTTACTCACAACTGCACCTTTTTTGGGGGGAGGGGGGGATAAAGGAAAGAAAGTGTCTAGAACCAGGCAAAACAAAATCCAAAATGCTTGTCGCCAGAAGAGGAAAGCGAATGAACAGGATCACTCAGCAGAGCAGGTGCTTTTAAGGGAGAGGTTACCAGATCATCTGAAATGTTAGGGAAGGTGTGATGCTCTCCTTATTCTGGGCTAGTCGAGGAGCCCTGGTGGTGTAGTGCCTATGCAACTGGGCTGTAACCTCAAGGTCTGCAGTTTGAAACCACCAGCTACTACTCTGTGGGATAAAGACGGGGCTTTCTACAGTCTCAGAAACCCACAGGGGCAGTTCTACGCTGTCCTATGTGTTGGAATGGACTCGGTGGCAATGAGTTTGAGGGTTTTGATCGTGGGCTCTTCTAAAGGAAAGAGCAAGCTGGAGGACTTTGGGACACCTAAGGATGTTAATCAGGTTGGTACCTGATTATTAGGTCACATCAGGTTACATAAAGGCTGATAAAGTTTTGAGGATTAATTGAGACAACGCACGAAGAGCGCTTGGCAAAGTGCCTGGCACATAGTAAGAGCTCAATATATGTTAGCTGTTGCCTTCCCTCCTTTCCTTTTCCTCCCTCTGTTCCTTTTCTACCAGGCTCCATTCATTCTTTTCCAAGGACATGCTGGGGGCGTGTCCACTGCTCCCACCGCCCACTCGGCTAAGCCCCACCCCTCACTTCTCCCGCGATTGGCTCATGAGAGGCGGAGCCCCGCGAAGAGCCCACTACTAAGTGGTAGGGGCGGGGCGCATGCGCGGGCTGGGCTGGGTGGAGGTGGAGAGGAAGAGCTGCCGGAAGTAGGCGGCGGAGGTGGTGGCCGAGCAGGCGGCAGCTGCCAGGGAAACCGAGCCGCCGGCTGGCGGACGGCACGACCAGCAGACAGGCGGGCCGGGGGGCTTCCCTGCGTCTTGCCCTCAGGAGGACCTAGAGCGCCCTTCGCCTGCGCGGCCGGTGCCCGGTCCCCAGGCTGCTCGGGTCTCGGGCCTCCCTACATCCGCCAGGGGGCGCCGCACGGAGGGGCTGCAGCGTGGGGGTCGGGCGGCTGGAGCCAAGGCAGGGGCGCCGGACCCGTCGTGCCGAGGGTGCTCTCCCCCGCTCAGGAGGTGCCCCTGGGCGGGGGGCCCGGAGTCCTTTCACCCGGACGGAGACAGGGGCATCTGGGGCGAGGAGGGCGCACAGCCCCCTGCCCCTGCCGGCACCCTGGCCATGACAGGCAAGTCGGTGAAGGACGTGGATCGGTACCAGGCGGTCCTGGCCAACCTGCTGCTGGAAGAAGATAACAAGTTTTGTGCGGACTGCCAGTCTAAAGGTAGCGCATCTCTGGGCAGGCGGGGGAGGGGTCCGGCTTTGGGGCCGCGCCGTGGGGGTGGGGTGTGTGGGCAGCGGGCTTCGGCCGCGGAGGCCGCCCCGGGGGTCTTTAAAGAGTCACGAGCTGCCCCGGCGGGGGAGCTGCTGGGCGGTCTGCAGCTGCGGGGCTGGCGGGGGCCGAGGTTGCGAGGGCGAGTGTGTGTGTGTTGGGGGGGAGGCACGGGGGGAGGGCTTGGAAGCGGCGTGATGTGTGTTGGTGAGAACGTCCGTCTGTCTGTCTGTATTTTAGGGCTCTGAAGGAGTTGGCAGTCCAAAGGTAGCCTCGAGCTTTTAGCCGCTCATTTGCAAACCTGGGGCGAAGTGTGTGTGTGTGTGTGTGTGTGTGTGTGTGTGTGTGTGTGTGTGTCTGCGCGCGCGTTAAGAAAGGAGGGGGAGGACGGAAGTGAGATGATGAGGACAAAAACTGCTTAGATGGTTTTCAAGGGAAGTGATTGTTGCTGCCTTGCTCTGGTTTAGCAACTACTTCTGTCATGAACAGGCTTGCGACCGCCGGCAGCGCTTACATGACTGTGTGCACAGGATGTGTGCACAGGCAAGCTGCCTTCTGCGGCGACACAGTGCGCATTTCTAGACAGGGTATGGAGAACGTTGGAGGCTGTGTGTGTGTGTGTGTGTGTGTGTG
>NW_022111357.1:2972677-2993537 GCF_000313985.2 Echinops telfairi | reverse complement strand
TGTGTGTGTGTGTGTGTGTGTGTGTGTGTGTGTTGGTGGCAGGAATGAGCAGGTTTTGCACCGAGTCGGATCCATTTAGTCGGTGGAGAGAAAGGAAGCCAGAGATGCACCCGTGTGCGTTGCTTCGTGGTGCCTTTACTTGTAAAGGTGAAATGGCATCATTGTAAATTGGAAGAACCATTGAGTCTGTTTTCTGTGTTCTCAAAGATTTCAGAGTTTAATACAGCTAAGCATCATCATTATGATCAGAAAACTCGGTTATTAATGAAATGTGTGCATGCAAAATTTATTGCTACATAAATATCTTAGATACGTATTTTGTTTTCTATAGCCTTGCTGAATACTTGGGTATATAATGGGAGAGTTATATTTTGAGGACTGTTGTCATTTCACTTCTGTTCATAATGCAGTGGCTTTGCCCGGGTTCTTTGCCATAAAGCATATTGGGTATATGGCATAAAACAACGATTCAAATGTATGTGTACTTATCTGTATCGAGAAAGGTGTTACACACTTAATATTTATATTTAATCACCTTTCACTTCAGAGAAATAAGGTTATGCAAGAAAACTGGAGAATAACACATTGATTCAGACACCTAACAGTATTTTTTAGTGACCTCTGTCAATAGATAAATGGCATGCTCTGTCAATAGATAAATGGCATGTGTCCAACAGAAAAGCAAGTCTCCAAGGCTTCTTTCTGGAATTTTTGTATTAGCAAGAATTCATTTTAAAAAGTAGTGTGGAGTTGAGTAGGTTTTATGGTGACCAGGTTTGCTTCTTATAGCTGATTCTTACTAGATCTTATTCTAGATCTGTTGGAAAATTTGGCTGAGAATTTAAGAGTGTACTTGCTTTTCTCAGTCTCTACGCTCTCAGGTGGACATTCATAGGGAAGCAGCCCATTGGTGTAAGCGTGGCTGCATTTGAAAAGTCAGATGCCATTTTGATTGGTATCCCCCATTGCTGATCTCACTCTCATAGCTACTCATAGCCCAGTATAATCGAGCATGTGGAAGAGGGCGGTTGATTTCCCACTTCTTCCTCCAAATTTTCCATTGCTCTTTATCAATAGCATTACTTAATTCTAACTTAAGCACTAGTTAATCCTTAAGGAGGACTAGGAACTGCTGATTTGTAAACTTTATTAACTGCTGTGATGGTAGAATACTGGTACCCAGAATGATTTCTTTTCAAAAATCAGTTTTAAATTTTAGCATGTTGACTTCAGTGACTTGGCCATTATGTCAAAAATGAGATGACAATGCATTAGTCATTTTTCAGTTCAGTAAGTCGGACCTCTGTTAAGGTCACCGTTCATACTGTTTGTGAATTGTCTAGCCCCTTCTTTCATTCTTTCAAATCCTTGAATCACCCCCCCTTCTTTCTAATTTTTGTTGTAGTGATCATGTGAACAACTATCCTATCATGTAAGAAACACTTTCATTGATCGATTCAGTTACCTGTTAGGTCTGGTAAAAAAATACATTTAGTTGGGACAGAAATTTTAAAACTATTGCTAAAATGAGACTTATGGTTTTATTTATGTTTATAATGTCCATTATAACTTAGAAAATTGAAATCTGGCTGTGATAAGTGGTTGGTAATCCATTAAATCAGATGATGTAGCCCTAGACTAAAGGCTGATAGACAAGTAGTTGTGTAATGTTCCCAAAATAAATCTTTGGCAGTGACTTTTTTAAAAATCTTGCATTTGTTTTAAGATGATATTTCTACTAAATGCTTCATCAATTTGAACTTCAGAATGAAAAATAAACTTGTAGGGGGAAGAACAACAGAAAACATGGGGGGAGCGAGACAGCAGTCGGTGTGAGAGATGAAAATAATAGCAATATACAATCTATCGGGGGGTTATGAGGGTGAGGGGGGAGAGAAAAAAAGAGCTGGTACCGAGGGCTCAATAGAAAGTAAATGTCTAGAAGAGAATGAGGGCAACATATGTACAACTATGCCTGATTCAATTGATGTTTGGATTTTGATAAGGGTTACACGAGCCCCCAATAAAATGATTAAAAAAAAGAAGAAAAGAAAAGAAACATGTATTCTCTTTATGGTTAGATATTTTACTGGCTCCGGGGTGTCTTAGCATTGCCGCAACAGAAATACCACACGTATTTTCTCACAGTTTAGGAGGCTAGAAATCTAATTCAGAGCTTCATGGTGGCTACACTTTAAAAGGTGAAATGTATAGGGGAGGAGGGAGAGAAGAAAATGTTCTAAAATTGATCGTGGTAATGATTGTACAGCTGTTCTTGATGTGATTGAACTATTGAATTGTGATATGTGGATTAAGTGCCAATAGAATTGTTAAACATTCTTTGAAACAATAAAAAAAAGGTGAAATGTAATCATAGGTGAAGGTGTGCTTTCTCTGTAGGCACCAGAGGAAGGCTCTGTCTCTTCACCTGCTTCTTGGTTCCTTAGAGAGCTCCAGCTGTCACTTTCTATCTCACCCCATATTTTCTTGCTCTTGCTTTTAAAATTTATTTTATATTTCAAGAGATTGATTTAAGATATACCCTACACTAATCCTGTATCCTGAACATAACAAAGCCAAACCATTCCTAAATTGAATGATTACAATGGGCATAGAAGTTAGGATTGACCGTACATATTTTTTTGAGGACACTATTCAACCCATACCATGGGCTTTTAATTTTCTTGAGCTCATCTGTTTTGAGACCTTTAAGCAGTCAGAATGATTCTAGTGTGGGAAGGAAAGCTATTTTGATACTGCCTAAAAAAAAAAAAAAGATATCTCTTGCTCCCACCACTCATCTGACGGTTTGTGGTATTGTGGTGGCTTGTGTGCTGCTATGATGCTAGAAGCTATCAAAGACCAGCAGGGTCACCCATGGTCAACTGTGGGTTTTTAGACTAACACAGGTGTCAAGCTTAACATAGACTTAAAATCCACCTGTGAAAAATTGACCAGTGGAAACCTTATGTATAACAGTAGAACACTGTCTGATACAGTGCCACAAGATGAACCTCTCATGTGGTCTACTGTGTTGGGGATGATATGTTGGAGAGGAGCAATGTCACATTTATCATCAAAAAGAACATTCTAAGATTTATACGGAAATAAAACACTGTCAGTGATAGGGTGGTATCCATATGCTTATAGGAAGACGAGTTATTACAACTGTTATCCCAATTTGTGCACCAACTATTAATGTCAACGTTGAAGAAACTGCAGACACTTGCCAACTTCTGCAGCACAAAGTTGATTGAATCTGCAATTAAGTTGTATTGGTAATTACCAGTGGCAGGAATGCAAAAGTTGGAAACAGAGGAAAGATGAGCAGTTTGAAGGTATGGTTTTGCTGATGGACATGAACCTGGAGATCAGATGATCAGAGTTTTGCCAGACCAAATGCATCTTCATTGAAAATACCTTTTTTTTCAGAAGTATAAATGGTGACTATACACCTGGGTCTTGCCAGGTAGAATACTCAGGAATCAAGTAGACTACATTTGTGCAAAGAGACAGTGAAGAAGCTCAAAATCATTCGGCAGAATTAAGTCAGGTGCTATCTGTGGAACAGGCCACAAATTGTTTATATACAAATTCAAGTTGGAAGTGAAGTAAATTAAAACACATTCACAAGCGTCAAAACACAACCTTGAGTATAACCCATCTGAATTTAGAGACTATCTGAAGAATAGATTTTACACAGTGAACACTAATGGCCAAGAGAGAGGAATTGTGCGATAACATCAGGCTCATCATATATGAAGAAAGCAAACTGCCATTCAAAGAAAGAAAAGACCAAAAGGGATGGAAGAAGAGCTCTGAAGCTAGACTTGGAACATAAAGTAGCTGACACGAAAGGAAGACATGATGGAGCCAAAGGGCTGAACAGATGATTACAAAGGGTGACCTGGAAAGACAGTATTATAATAATGGAATGTGGGAAGATCTAGAGTTAGAAAACCAAATGGAAGAACATGCTCAGTATTTCTCAAACCGAATGAATTGAAGAAATAAAAAATTCAAGCCCGAGTTGAAGTATTGATGGATCCTGTGGGTAAAATATTGAACACAGGAAAAATCAAAAGAAGATGGAAGGAATGTCCAGTTGTTACATCAAAAAGAATTGGTCAATATGCAACCATTTCAGGAGGTAGCACAGAATCAAGGAATGATGCTACTGAAGAAAGAAGTCCAAGTTGCCCTGAAGGCACTGGCAGAAAAACAAGGCTCCAGGAATAATGGAATAGCAATTCAGAAGTTTTAATAAATGGTTGTTACAATGCTGAAATGCTCACTCATCTGTGCCAAGAAATTTGGATGACAGTTACCTGGCCAACTGACTGGACGAGATCCATATTTATCCCCATTCCAAAGAAAGGTGACCAGTGGAGTCTGGAAATTATCTAACAATAGCGTTAGTATTATCCATAAGTAAACTGTTGCTGAAGATGTGATATATTTGAATTATACATACATACACACACATATATATATATTTGATTTGCCTTTTACTTAAAAACATCAACAAGAAACTTCCAGAAATTCAAGCCAGGTTAGAAGAAGGTATAGAATGATGGATATCATTGTTGTCAGATGGATCTTAGTTGAAAGCAGAGAATACCAGAGAGATGTTTTATCAACTATGAAAAGACATTTAACTGTGTGGCTCTTAACAAATTATGGATAATATTGCAAAGAATGACAACTCTAGAATACTTATTGGGCTTATGAGGAGCTTGTACATAAGCCAAGAGGCAGTTGCTTGAACAGAACAGGGAGATACTACATGGTTCAAAAGTAGGAAACGTGTGTTGGGTTTGTATCCTTTCACCAAGCTTATTCAATCTGTATGCTGAGCAAATGCTATAAATACTGAAGTCAGTTATTTCAATTTACTAGGGTTCACAACATCCATGGAAGCAGCGGTCAGGAAATAAAATGACCTACTGCACAGGACAAATCTGTTGCAAAAGACCTCTTTGAAGTGTTAGGCAAGGATGTTACTTTGAGGACAAACCAGGGTTTTTTAGTTGCCTCATGTTTGTGAAAGGTAGGCAGTGAGTACGAACGGTCCGAGGAGAGTTGGTATCTTTGAATTAGCGTGTTGACCATAGTGTTGGCCATCGCACGGACTGCCAGAAGAAGAAGCAAGTCTCTTGGGGGAAGCACAGCCAGAATGCTCTTTGCAAGGAGGAAGGCAAGGCACTTCGGACATGTTTTCAGGAGGGACCAGTCCCTGGAAAAGGACAGCATGTTTGGCAGAGGGTCAGCCAAAACGAGAGATCTTCAACAAGATGCATTGACGGTGACTGTGTCAAAAGGCTAAAACATAGCAATACTTGTGAAAATTGAACAAGACCAGGCGTGGATTATTGTTTTATACACAGGGTCTATGTGTGTTGGAACTGACTGGACAGCACCTAACAGCATAGCTAACAACAAATCACTTGCTCGAGGCCCACGGATGCCGTTTCTTCTTACTCAAAGGCCTCACATTAATGTGACCTTTGAGGTAAAATTTTTAACTGATTTAAACAGTGATAGAGTATAAACATACAAAAAAGTTTAGCCGTGTCAATGGTAACTCTGGCTAGTTAAGGTCAAAGTCTGTTTGGCGGGGAGACCCTTCGTGGGATTATATTCATTATATTGCTCCATGGTTTGGTCTTTTTCTCTGCAGCCCCAGATTTTATCCATTTGCCTGGAATGCCTCATAAACAAATTCTTTTGAGACTATGGTTTAAACTAGACACTATTTTATTTACCATTAAGGGATCTACTTTTCTCATGACCTGAATACTTGTGTCCCCGATTGGGATTGTCCTTTCTTGACATCAAAGTTTGCAAAGAAATAAGAACTGGTAAATGAGCAGAGAATCCGAATGGAAGAAGCTTTGGTGGTCTTGAAGAATAGTTCTTTCAGGCTGTGAAACATGGAATTGTTGAGCCTGACAAAAACCTCGTACTAATGTTTTACTTGCCATCTATTCTACTGCATCCTGTCTCTGACCCCTCTGTCGTTTCACCTCAGATTACCTGACCGCTGCTTCTATTCTAGCTCCCATTAGTCCTGTTGGATTTAAATGTACTTTTTGATAAGAGCATACTTTTATGCGGTTCAAAATTCAGTAGGTCCAAAAGGGAATGTGTACTGTGAAAAGTGGGATAGCTGTCCCACATCCATAGCCACCATTTTCCCTCTAAGATTTTTTTTCCCACATTTCAGAGGCAATCTATGCATATACAAGCAACTCTGTTTAACTATAGTTCTCTTCAGGGCTTTTATGCAAATAGCATATTACCCGTAGTTCATGATACCTGGTGTTTTCAGGCAACAGTATAACGTGGAGAGTTTTAAAATTTCCATGTGCACTGAAGAGCTTCTTCATTCTTTCACGATGTTTTCTAAGGCTGTACTGAGGCTATCTTAAGTCGAAAGATGAATTTTATGATGTAGTTAAGTGGTTTGGAAGACATCTGTTCTCTGTGAGGGTACCTTAGAAAGTATCCTTGGTCCACCCACAGCACACAGAAGCCCAGCTTTTGAAGTAGCAAAGCAGAGGAGTGGGGGGCTCTGTAGACTTGTATCCAATTAAACTCTCTTACCTTACTTATAGCTGAGTGACCTTTAGCACACCTAACTTTGTTAATTTTCCTCTTTTGAAAAATGAAAATGCCTTGTCAACTATACAGATGCAATCATTATAATTATAATGGTGGATCTCATTGATTTTATCTTGATTTTTACTAGTTTCACATTCTGACATGCATTCTAATTTAATTCAGAGTGACTCTCTGGAGGTAACAAAGAACTTAGGTGCTGTAAGGTTTTCATAGTTCCTGTTGGCATTATATTTACCCAATGTGTCGTAGATGGAGACCTGGATTTTTGAAAAGTCAAATTGAGGCAATGGGAGACTGGCCTTGTACCTGCTGCTATTATATATTTAAAGCTGATCAAATAAATCAGCTCAACTTGTGAATAAATCAGCTCATCTAGCAGGGAAGCAACAAAGTACACATGGAAAAAGCATACCAGCCTGTGTGATCATGAGGTGTCTTTGGGAAAAGGTATCAGAAGTTCAAAAACAAGCAACCAAATCAGTGTGAAGGGGCAAGGATGTAGTGGAGACTCCAAACCCATCTGTAAGATAATTGGACCATCCCTCTCTGAAGGGCCACATGGAAGGGATACTAAATCCAGGGTGCAGTATAGCACTGAAGAGAACCACATAACTGTCCTCTAGTTCTTCAGTATTTCCTCCCATTACTATTATGTTTTTTATTTGTTTTACCTCATTAATCATGTTAGATTTACATAGGTTCATTTGTATATTTAAGATTGTTTGATACATGAAAGCCTAGATAGATAGCCCTTCTTAAACAGTAACAGGAGTAATGATTCACAGAGGGTATGGGAAGGAATGTGTGTGTGTGAAATAGGGAGCTGATAGCATTGATGACTGTATAACCCTACTCAATGGGATTGAACAACAGAATTGTATGTGAATGGATATATTGGATGTGTAAGATATGGCAAAAATATAGAAATGAATAATAAATAATGGTTCCTGGAGGGCAGGGTGGGGTTGGGAGGGGATAAAGGTGAGCTGATATCAAGGAGTTCAAGAAGAAAGAAAATGTTTTGAAACTGATTGTGGTTGCAATTGTACTATACTGCTTGAGGTAATGGAACTGTTATGATATCTGTAAGAGCCCCCAATAACAGGATTACAAAAAAAATCAATCAATTGGCTCACCAATTCAGAGCTTTGCTTCCCAAATGAATTTTAAATAAAGTTTTAAAACCAGTTTTTCCCCTTAAAATCCTCTGATCACTGAAAGCAGCACTGAAAATGACTTCCTCAGTAATTCCTTACTGTTTAAGCCCAAACCGTTTCCCCATGTGGAGGTTTGGGCATTTTTGCAAGCATTATACGGTAACCTTGAAGATAGTCTCTGTTTGTTTGCTGACTCTCCAAACTTGTGCAGCGATTAAGTCAGGTATTTTCTTTCTGTAGAAACTTTCTACTAGTAGTCCTGAATTTTTAATATTTTAATTTTAAATTATTTAAATAAATTATGTATTTCATCTTAAATAATTAAATTATTTTAGCTGTATCCTTGGCACTTTTTGAGAGGTAAGGGGCAGGGGGAGGGGAAGCCACGAGAAGGAGTTCTGCTTTCATTTCCCCCTTTCCCAGCCAAATCAAATCATTTTCTGGGATTTTATAGCGAGTGCACTTTAGCGCTGACAGTTGTAGTGCAGTTGACACAGTTTGACTGAAATTAACTTTCCAAGTCCCCATTAGGTTGCCTTTTCATATCAGTGAGCTAAGCCTGTTCCCTGGGAGATCCTTTCGCATTTGTTCTCGTGCTTTAAAGATCATTTTGTGGCAGCAGATAGAGAAGACAAAAGGCATTTGCCTTTGCCCGTCTGAGAACCCGTACTACTAATGTTCAGAAACTGTTTCTTGAGCGTCTGCTCTGTGTCAGATACTGTCTCAGAAAGCTGCCCTTGTCAAGTAGGTTCCAGCTTGTCCAGCCCTGGCCACAACAGAACAAAGCCGCCTCACAGTGCCCGCTGTGTTTGAGCCATTGTGTCAGTCCATCTTGTCGAGGGTCTTTCTCTTCACTGCTGGCCGTGCACTTGACCAAACATGATGTCCTTTTCCAAGGACTGGGTACTCCTGATGACACCTAAAGTATGGAAGAGGAAACTTACCACCTTTGCTTCTTAGGAGCATATTCTGGCTGTACTTCTTCCAAGACAGAGTTGTTAGGTCGTCTGGCAGCCCATAGTATATTCAGTATTTTTTCCAACACCACACTTCGTAGGCATCCATTTCTCCTTGGTCTTCTTTTATTCATTGTCTCACTTTTACACGCATGTGAGGTGATTGAAAATACCATGGCACGGACCACCTTAGTGCTCAGAATGCCAGCTTTGCTTTTGAACAGTTATTTTTGTGGCAGGTACGCCCAGTGTAATATGTACTTTGATTTCCCGATGGCTGCTTCCATAGGCCTCTACCAGGATATATAGATTAAATGATAGGGTCCTTGGTCTGAAGCACTTTACACTTTAGTGGAGAAGCAGATGTGTAAACAGAAAAATGGTGCAGGATAATAATTATTATTATGGCATTGTCTATAGGGAGAGATGAAAGCTCTGAAGATTGTGGCAAGTTGACCTGGGAAGTCATGGCTTTCAAGACACAATTAGACTGGATCTTAAAGGATGGACATGAGTTTGCCAAATGAATTTAGGGGACTTTGCAATCTAAGCAGAGGAAATAGAATGTGTAGAGGCTCCAAGCAGCACTGTGTTGTGGTTGTGCGTGTGTGTGTGTGAGAGAGATAATTCTTTAGTATATTTTGACTATATGTTGGGAAGTGGCAAGAGGTAAGGTTTGACCGGTAGGCAGGAGCCAATAAGGGTAACACCCTGGCCCTGCCGTTCTAAGTATTGCAGACCTGCAGTGCTTCCTAATTGCTGAGCAGCAAGGAAGGTCTAAGTGCCGTGCCTGCCAGAGTGCCTTGGAAATGTCTTGAAAACCTCCCTGGGGACCTTAAATTAGGACAATCTAGTGAAATGCCAACAATAGATATTATGTCATCTGTGAAGTTGATTGGAGCCCTGGTTGTGTAGTGGTTACAGTTGGGCCGTGATCCGCATGGTCAGGCAGTTCAAAACCACCAGCTGCTTATCAGGAGAAAGACTAGACTTTCTACTCCCATAAACAGCTACAGAACCAGAAACCCGCAGGGAATCGATCGCTGTGAGTCAGAATTGACTCAATGGCAGTGAGTGAGTAGAGTTCATGGAGGAGCCCTGCTGGCATAGTGGTTATGCATTGGGCTGCTAACTGCAAAGTCAGTGTTCGAAACTACCACGTGCTCCACAAAAGAAAGATGAGGCTTTCTACTCCCATAAAGAGGTACAGTCTGGGAACCCACAGGGCAGTTCTACTTTGTCCTGTAGGGTCACTCTGAGTTGGAATCCACTCAATGGCAGTACGTTTGGTTTGGTTTTGGAGGGGCGTTGAAGATGTTGATTTTTGAAGCTGCCCGCCATTTTGTATGTTCTTTGCACGATCTTGGTTGCTCTGTGCTTAGGATGCATGCCCAGGAAGCTGGAGCCACATCTTCCAGTACGGTTTTCAGCAAATATATTGCTTCCATGTAAATCAGAGAACTCCTTTCTTTCAGCATTTTTCATCTGATGTAATTATGGTGTGTAGGTGGTAGCTTTCTTGGGCCCACTTGTCCCTATAACTGTTTGCCACATGAGTCATGGCTCTGCTCTTCTACCTGAAAATTCCATCTGGGAAACAGTGTCGTGCCTTTGGTGACTGTAACACTGTACTCACATGGAGAGTGCTGCTGCGTCGCATGCTGTGTTGATAGGTAGGTTCTCCCGGTGCCATCGAGAAGGGATAAAGGGACCCAATGGAGCCAGACTTAACTCCTCCAAATGATATCCACCATAAAAAAAGGGTACCAAGCAAGGTGCTGTCCAAGAACAAGGCTGTACGGCCTAACTTTTATCCTTGCTCCTGCTTGATTCCTCATCACAGTGGTACTCCTGGTCGGGCAGGAGGCCAGTGTCAGTAGCTGATACCTTTGAAGCAGTTCTGTGTTGGTCCCGGGACTGTGATAGTTCAGCTACCACATTGAAAAGGGAGGAACCAAGTCTGTGTGGAGGAGAACATCCTAACATGCATGCTTCCGAATGGCTCTCTTGTTAAAGCAATCTTCCTTTATTGCCTAATTTTGGGGGATTGTAATTTGCCACAGCCGACATGCCCACTAGAAAGCAAGCCCCACGGAGCAGGGGTTGGTGCCTGTCTTGTGCACACTGGTGTTTCCAGCACCGAAATCATTGCTTGGTATTGAGCAGATTGTGTGTGTATTCATCTGAGTGAATGGATTTTGTCACATATAAATCGTTTGTTTCTCATTAGAAGAAGTTTTTCGCAGGGTACCCGAGTAATTGTTTCGTTCTTAGGAAATCTGTTAGTTTTCTGAAGAGCAAGTTCAAAATATGTTTTGAAAGCTCTTATCCGGCAGGGAGCAGTCAGGGAAACAAAAACCAACGTAGTTCTTAGAAGCAGATGGAATTCAAAATAGGGAATAGGTTATTTCGGACTGGGGAGGCAACACCCAGGAGCTGCTGTGCCCCTAAGAACAGGAGCAGGTGCTAGTGCCACTGTAGGGCCAGAAGCCTGAGCCAGAAACAGCAAGGGGGCTGGTGGCAGCTAGAGCCCAGGCAGAGCCAAAGCAGGAACATACGCTAGCATTTCCCTTCTTCCTGTGCTTTATCCTCTTCAGTCCTCCAATGCCCCCATTTGGCTGACGCAGAAGTCAGTGGGCAAGGGAGCCTGGGAAATGTAGTCCCCTGTAATACAGAGAGAAGCAAGGGAGTCTGAGCACAACAAACAAAGGCTTGAAAAAATGAAAAGAACTATTACCATATTGAGTTGATTTCAACTCATAATGACTGGTCCTATAGGACAAGGTAGAACTGCCCCATAGGGTTGCAGAGACAGTAAGTCTTTACGGGAGCAGACAGCCTCACCCTTCTCTCAGGGAGGCTGGCTTTGAACTGCCAAACCCATAGTGAGCAGTCCAGTGCTTAACTCACCCTTGGCACCAGGGCTTCTTACAAAAATTTCTTAAGATGTAATTCTTTCCCCTTATAATACTTGAAATGTCTTGGACAAGAGATTAGAGTTTTTTGGTTGGGTTTTTTCTTTCTTTCTGGTCAATACACCCTCAGGTGCTTCTGAAAGATCTTAACTGTTGCTGAAACAATCATCAGTCCCAGGAAATACTGTAACAACCTAGCTGCACCCTATATAGCTAGGCCTATATAATTAGCTGCAAATCGGCTTCTGTTAGACCTACATTTGACTGTTGGTGCCGTCAGGAGCAATTATCATTTGGTTACTCAGAAAATTAGTTCCCACCCTGTCAATTCTGAGAAGCCTTAGGCACGATGCAATATCTTTTTGTCCCATCTACTCCATCTGGACAACTTGAGTCAGCGACACTTAGGATGTACGAGGAGAATTTTGACGATTGTATCCTTAAAACACTACAGCTCGGTCTTTCCTTGATAGTTAAAGTAGCTGAGTTAGAAGAAATATTTCTCACCCCACATACCATTTAACCCCTTCAGGTAGGTTGGCAGTGGGAGAGGGAAGTGAGATTCTTGGGTGGTGGTTCTCCCACACGGGGCCTACACAGTGTGTTGTGCAGTAAGGGAGGTTGCTGCTGCTGAGTTCAAAGGCAAAGCTTCCCAAGGTGTTTCAGTTACTTTTCTTCTTGATTGTAAAACCGTGTAATGAATTAGATGATAGAAGCTGAGCACTTTCTAGAGTTGCTTTTTTAGTCAATCGGGTCACCTGCGTCTGGGCCCTTGCTACGTTGCTAGAACGGAACTAGGCCAGCAGAGGTTTTTGTAGTGTGTGAGTGTGTTTGTTTGTAGGCGATACTTCGTGAAGGCCACAGAAGAGGGGCCGACATTGTTTGAGCAAAGTTAGGAACTGTAAGCTGGGTAGAGGTTTCGTCTTTTTCTTCTCCCAAATTAACTTCTTGGCAAGTTATATTTTCATATATGTGACGTTATATTCCACAGATGTAATTACAATGTAATTGCTTATTTCAAAAGGCATATACAGCTGTTTCCCAGCACAGCAGCCCTTTTTAGCCAGTCTGTTTCAGCTGAAGAGGTACAGCTACGCCTTTTTGAACCCTTGTGTCGAATGATTATCATATTCCCACACTGAATTTGATGCTTCTCTTTCCCACACTGTCTCTTTTCCCTCCCCACTCTTCTGGTTCCTGTGTTTCCCCACAGGCTCTGTGGATGCTGGTCCGTTGGAGACTGAAGCAGGGCTCCCCCCCTGCCCACCTCCAGTGGGAAACCCCCTGAGAGGAGCCACCTCTACCTCCAGCTGTGGCCATCCATCAGCGTAAGGCTGCCCTGCCGCCTGTCTGCAGGTTGTCCTACTTCTTCCTCTACCGCCATGCTCCTCGTGCATGGCTGGAATTGCCCTGACATCCCACCCTTGTCACATTTTGAGTAGTATGGGATTTTACTTATTGCTTCTGCTTTTTACTTTCAATTAATGTTAAATAATGTCTGTAACAATGTTTTACTCACCACAGCCATCTCTCCCCCAAATTTGGTTCCTATCTGGTTATTTGGGTATTCTGTTTAGCTTTTCATTATATATGGAATATGGTTTATTTAGAAATTCCTGGCTTTCATAAAAGGAGCCCTTGTGGCATAGTGGGTTACATGATGGGCTGCTAACTTCACGGTCAACAGCTCGAATCCATCAGCCACTCTGTGGGAGAGCAGTGAGGCTCCGCTCTCATCAAGAACCCCCAAGGGCAGTTACACCTGTCCCAGCGGGTCTCCCTGAGCTGGAAAGGACTCATCGGCAGTGAGTTTGGTGTGTGGTGTTTTTGGCTTTCATAGACCCACTTGGCGAATGCTTTTAACTCTCCTCCACCACTCCCACTTCTGTTCTTAGCTTTCAAAATGAAATGTCTTAATCGGAAGTAGTGAAAATCAAGTCTCCTCAAGCTTTAGTTTGTTTCTTCATCCAAAACCACAAGTATGTAAACGTTCTCACTTTGTTAGGTATTGAGAGCAGTGAAGTGGAGGCGTGAGGCCTATCCTCCACTATAGGTAATAAGCCCACCTGGCTTAGTGCTTTTGAGCAAATGGAGCACCTTTTCCTCTTTTCAAATTGCTACGCTGCCTTTTGAAGCAGTTGCTAGTGATTGAGAGGACACGAGTCCCTACGTCTCTAACCTAGAACTTACCTGTTTATTTTTTTTCTCAAATATTTTACTGACATATCTTACTCATTCCAATATTTCGCTTCCCTTCCCATACAGTTCTGTTGTCAATCCCATTGGGTGGGACTATACGGTCATCAATGCTATCAACTGCCCTCTGCCCGTAGAGCTTACATATTTAGATGTGGTTTCAGGTCAAGCATACAATATTACCTCCCTCCTTTGCCTGCGGGGCACACACAGTGCATTTTTAATGTCTTCCTCTTTTCTTGCCTGCCTGGAAATCCCCCAATATGTGCCTTTAGAAATGAATTCTCTGCCGTTTCTAGCTTTGAGTTCTGAATCCTCTCTTAAGATGTATTAGTTAGGTGATTATTTTTTGTCTTGGGCCTTTGAAAAGTAATTTCTGAGGGAACTTTTCAATAGAACCGATCACATCCGCTGCCGTCTGAAGCTCAGGGCGCTGGTGGTTGTGGTAACTTTTTTTTTTTTTTTGGACACAGCTCTCAGATGAGAAATGGGAAGGAAACGCCTTGTTCTCACCATGTTGCTCTTCTCTCTCCCTCGCTTCAAAATAGCTGTGAACAACAGCAGCTGACTTGCGAAAGAAAGAATTGAGAGTCACGCCGTTCTGCTGTGCTGAAAAGCATTTTCTCTAAAAGACTAGTTGTTTGGAACTGGGGTTGAGCGTGTCTTTCTGAAGGTAGGCAGAAGTTTGGTGAAGAATAAGTACTTCAGACCAACGTGAAATTTGAGAAAATGTCTGTCCTTTGCACGCCATGATGACTGTATTCGTCCCTGACGGATGCTGTCACTGTTCACGTGTGTGCTTGCCAACTCTTGAGTGTTTGGGGTCTTCCCTATTATAAACAGTCATCAAGGTGTTCCTCGAGGGGGCGGGGGCCTGTGGGGATGGTTTTGCTGTAGGAACTGTCGTTCTGAACTGCTTTATTGCGGGGAGCATCGATTGGGGTACAGAGTAGAGAGTTGGAGAGAGTCTAGGATTGATCATTAAGGACAGTGTTTAGGACATGATCACAACCAGACGGGCCAGTACTCCCACGCTATATGCCTGTGTGTAGAAATCGTGTGCAGCAAATACTGCTGTGCTATATTGTTAATTAGCACCTTGTGTTGTCCACACAGGCTTCCTGCATTAAAATCCAGCCTGCCAGGACAGTCGATTCGAAGCACCCTGTGTTTGTTTAGTTTTATTTTTAGACAAAGGCTTTCTTAGACTCTAAATTCCACGAGGATGGGAACCACGTCCCGTGTGATCTGTAACCAGAGTGTCTGGAGCGGATCTCCCGTGTTCCCTTCTTGGAAAGTATTAGTCTGGGCTTGTGTGTTCATGTCAGATTCCTTTGTTATGATCTTGACAGCCACTCAGTTCTGTTCATTCAGAGATTTGACAGGCCGTGCTATTCCAGGAAGCTGGGTGGTCTCATAGTTGCTTGGTGGCAGTTGCCTCTTGGCGGCCATTCATTTGTGTGCTTCTGGTATCTGTGCCGCATTGAAAGCTGGAGCCAGTGCTGAAGCTAGAGCTGTGCCCGCTCAGTGGGAGCTTGGTGTGCTACATCATCTTGGGAGAAATCGAGCAGAGGGTGTGAAACCGGAGGCCAAAATAACAGCCCTTTAGCCCTTTTGTAGGATGGGAGTAAATATTTAGACACTGTTCTCAGGTGCCATAGAAATGAATAATAGCCCAGCAGCAGTTCCGGATGCTTTCCATGTACCCACTAGGACAGGTTTGTTGAACTTGCAGAACCTTACTTTGACTCTTTCAGAAGCTGTGACTTTTTTCCTAGACACCTGCCGAGAGCTCTTCTGCATAATGTTTCTTTTGCAGGATCTCCTGTCCACCTGGCGAGCGTCTCTGCCCCACTGCCTCTGTCCCATCTTCTGAACTTGCTTCTCACTGTACCCAACTCTGAAGCCGTCCCTCTTATGTCAAGAAACACCTAGGTTTCGAAACATATGGTGAATGTTTTCTCTTTGAAAGGGCAGGTAAGCTTCCACCTTTGGCCCTCCTCCCGCAGCCAGGGCTACTTCAGTGACGAACATTATGCATGCCCCTGCCCTTTGGTCCTGGATTTTGGCCTCAGAATCCATTTCTCTTCTGCTGTTTGTTTAGAAATGAAAGGTCTTCAGTTTGTTTGGCTGTTGTGTGATTCAGCTAAACTGGCACTGATTTTTTAGACTGTTTGCCGTGGCTTCTCTGTTGTGTCCTGAAAGCTGCTGCAATCTGCTGTGGGGAGACGTTCACGCGGACAAGGGCTTGCACAAAGTCGGGTTTGCGGATTCGGAAGGTTTCGTGAAACCTTTCTGCTTGGATGAAAGGCATGAACTTTCCTTGAAGCAACAGAAAGGCGAATTTGTCTGGCCACTGGTTACAAAGTGAGAGAAAAAGCGTCTCTCCTCCACAGAATTGGTATATTCTTATATACCACTTTTTGCTCACATGCTCTAAATGAAATGGCTTAACAATGGTTCCTCTAGAGCGGCGTTTCTCAACCTTGCACGGTTGGCATGTTGGGTAATTCTTTGTTGTTGGGGCCTGTCCTGTATATTTTAGGGTGCTTAGAAGGATTCCTGGTTTCTGCTTACTGGATTCCAGCAGTAACCATGCCCGCACTGGTTGTGACCGGCAGACAAGTCTCTAGACACTGCCATTGCCCTGGTGGAGTACCAGCGCTTCCGAGGAAAGGGGCGATACTGTTGAGTGTGAGCTGCCTTTAATGTCCGCATTCACACCATTGCTCTACAGCTCATTGCCTATTTATCAGCAAACATATTTTAATTGCTGATGATATGTAAATGAATGCCAACACTTGATTATGTGGGAGTTTAATAATAATGGCAAGTTTTGAAATATCAGGGCCACCTGGCACACTGTGAAATAATTGCCTTGCAGTTAGCTGAACCCTGCACATCAGGGCTTCGAACCAGTTTGTACTGGTTCAATTATGGCTGAAGAAGCAAAATTGGACAAAGTTTAAAAATTTGGGTGATCTAGAATGCTCATGGAGACGGGAGAAATTGAAGCCCTGGGATGAGAGACGCAGAAGGGGTGTAGTGAACTCATTCAGGAGCCACGTGTGTGACACATTCTGAGCAGTGTGGTTGGCTGCCATCTTTGAGCTGGGCACCATTTGGTACTTAGCCTGTCAAGAGATTTGGTTGTTATGCAATGAACATGCGTGTTGCAGGGCTTCAACCCATAGTTTTTCCCCATTCCGGTTAGCATTCCAGTTTACCCACATTTAACACTCAGGGGCCCGTTCCTGTTGCTCCTTCATCTGCCATGGCCAGACTGAAGCCTGCTGTTAGCTGTTGAGGTAACATTTGACATCTATAAAAGCATTTATTTGCAAAGGTTATCAGGTCAGCCCCAGGCTTTGTGAGCTGTGGACCAGGACCGAGTCTTAGACTTCTAGAATCCAGTGGCATGGCACTTCTCCCTTCCACTGCTTAGAAGAAATTAATCCTGTTGTCAGTGTGACGAGGGCAGGGTGGGGGTGCCGTGGGGAGAGTGATTGTGCCTAGGACAGAGGATGAAGAGCAATCACCCTTCGGTAGTAGCTTCTTCCAAAGATGCTCCCCTAAAGTAGGCAGCCCGGCTGACACAATGGGTTAAAATGCTGGGCTGCCCGGTTGGTGGTTTGCACCCACCAGCCACTCCATGAAAGAAAGTGAGGCAGTCTGCTTCCTTCAAAACCCTCAGGAACAGTTCTACTCTGCGCCACGGGTCACGGTGAGTCAGGATCAAGTTGAAAGCAATGGGTTTGGGGTCTTTGACATAGAAAGTTAACGTGAAAACAGATCTCGTGAGTGTTCCTTGTCCCCTGGTTAGCCCATGGTATTTTGGTTCTCACCAGTTTGCTCTGCGCAAAGATCCCGCTTAAAACATGTATGGATAAGCTAGAAGAGTAGCAGCTGAGACATGGCTTCTCGGAAAAGGGGAGGAGGAAACCAACATAGCTGCTCTCATTGGGGCCAGGCAGGAGACTATTTCATTACAGCTAAGCAGGGAGACTGTCTCGGTATGAACAATTGTTTGGCTTGAAGTCTCCGTGAGGGTAGTTACTCCAGCAAAGGCTCAGTTGGGATGGGACTGAGAGCCTGTCAGGACTCAGGGATAGGGACTGATACAGGCTTAAGTGTCTGACTCGTAGCTCCGGGATCCCAGCGCATCATGGTAAGGATGCTGTAGAACATACTGTCCTCCAATCAGCAAAGAGCACCTTTCTGAACTGGGCCCAGTAGAGATGACTATCTCAATGGCCAACAGCAGACTCTGGGGGGAAATAGGTATGTGGGGAGGGATTGCTAACACCTAGGAAACCATTTCATAGTCTGCATGGTGGGCCTGACAGTTCAGAACTTGACCTCATTGTTAATTTCCTACTGGAGTCCCTGGAGAGTGCAGATGTTAACATGCTCAACTGCTCACAAGAGATTTAAGTCCACGCAGAGATGCCTTGAAAGAAAAGACGGGTGATCGACTTTCCAAAAGCAGCCATTGGAAACCCTGTAGCGAAGAGTTCTATTCTGACACACACGGCGTTGTCGTGAGTTGAAACTTACTCAATGACAACGTTTTCTTCCCCTATCACCCATGGCCTCACTGTAGGTAACAGATGTTATGGCTAATAAAAGTTATTTTCTTTATCCCTTGGGGTATTTAGTTCTTTACATATTTTTAAGTTACTTCCAGTTAAAGATTTAACTTCCTCTTTGCAACAACCAACATCTACTCATAATGGGGGGGGGCGGGGGGCAGTGAGGAGAGGAAGGAGACTGAAGATGCAAAGTGAGCCGCCTACTTCGATGCTGTGAGGGCGCTGTCCAATTGGTTCCCACTCAGAGCAACCCTACATACGTCCAGCAGGAAGAAGCGTTGCTGGTCCTGCGCCAGCCTCACGGTTGTTCTTATGTTTGAGCCCATGGGGGCAGCCACGTGTCCCTCCATCTCCTGGAGGGACTTCCTCTCTTTCGCTGCCATGCTACCTTACGACGCCTGATGTCCTTCCCCGAGGACTGGTCTATGCTGACAATATGTCCAAATCCAGGACCCGAAGTTTCACTATCCTTGCCTCTGGGGTTCTACTTCTTCCAAGACAGATTTGTTTGTTCTTTTGGCAGTCCTTGGTACATTCAGTATTTTCCCCAAGCACTGTAGTTCACATACATTGATTCTCCCTCGGTCTTCCTTATTCCTTGTTCAGCTTTCACATGCATATGAGGTCATTGAAAATATCATTGCTTGGGTCAGGTACACCTTACTCCTCAAAGTAACGTCCTTGCTTTTCAATGCTTTAAAGAGGTCTTATGCAGCAGATTTACCCAGTGCAATGCATCACTTGATCTCTTCACTACTGTTTTCATGAGCATTGATTGTGGCTCCAAGCAAGGCAAAATCCTTGACAACTTCAATCTTTTCTGTGTTTACCATGTTACCTACTTGTCCAGTTGTAAGGAGTTTTGTTTTCTTATATTGAGTGGTAATCCAGACTGAAGGCTGCAATCCTTGATCTTCATTAGCAAGTACGTCAAGTCCTTATATCGCTTTCAGCAAGCAAGATTGTGTCATCTGCATATCACAGGTTGTTAATAAGCCCTCCTTCAATCCTGGTGCCACACTCTTCTTCATATAAGTCAGGTACACTTGTTATTTGCTCAGCATACAGACTGAATAAGTATGGTGAGAAGGATGCAACCCTGCTGCACGCTCCTCCTGATTTAAGTCATGCAGTTTGCCCTTGTTTTATTTGCACAACTGCCTTTTTCTCTGTACAATGTTTAAATCACCTTTGTGTAATTCTCTAATAAGTGACTTAAACCTAAGAAAAGTACTCATATTAGCGTAGTTTTGTGCTTTTAAAGTATGCTAAAATAGGCAGTTATTCCCTTAAGGAGCTACCCAAAAAACCCAGAACCCAAACCAATAGACAAAACAGCTATAGGTGAGTGCCACAGAGGCAACAAGGTGCTTTGGGAACCAAAATAGGAAAGAGAGAAAGTTTCATGGAGAAAGTGGGTGGGGAAGATTTGAACAAAAAGACATTTTGCAAATAGAGTAACTCTCAGAAAGCTATTTCTGAGAGATCATAGGTTAATCAAGGAAAGTATAAGTAACTCAGTTTTCCTTATTGGTCAAAATCTAGAGCCTCCAAGTATGAATTCAGCCAGGACAATAAACAAGGAGAGATGATCAGTTGACCAGTTGGCCCCAATCCTGCCCTGCCCCTCCTCCCCACTTTGGGTTGCTCTGCCTGGATTATTGATGTTTTTCTCACATTACTGCTTCTGCTCTAAAGCTTTCACTCAGATGTGGACACTCATGACCTCTCCTGGCACACGTTTCCTGTAGCTTCATTGAGACCATTCATTCATTCTAGTACGAAGGGGGGACCAGGAAAAGGAATTTTCACAAACTAGAAGAAACTGAAATGTAGACACCCTTTCGCAGTCTAGGTAGCTGACTCTGCCTTTGGCTGCTCCTGTCCCTATTCCATGCCATACTCCCGACGTCTCTGTCCTAGCACTTCAGCACCAGTTTGCTCTTAATCTTGCTTGATTCCTTTTGTACCTTACATCATGCCTTCCGTATGAATGGTGCCATGGAATGATGTAGAAATTTACTTCCTGTAGACTTTTCCCTGAAGAAGCCAAACCAACCTCCTTATCTTCCTGCTGTCTCCCACATGTCTCAGTAGATAGGCACGCAGGGTTCTCCTCTGACCTATGGCCTTGATGAGGCAGCTCAGTCTCCGCCTCCTCAGGGAAGCATTTGACAAGAACCACATAATGTTTCATTTAAGAGAAATTTTTATTTTCACTGCATAAAATTTAGAAGCATTTAAACAGCAACACGTGTTCTAAACAAGAGACCGAAACTTAAAGAAGAAATGAAAAATCAAGAAACAAATTGTTGTAAAATGTCAGCTCTCCTGAATTAATCTATGAATTTAGAACCTCACTGAGAAACGTAAAGTACGACTTTTTCAGCTGGGTTGTTGTTTTAGGTTTATTTGCTTTG
>NW_022111357.1:2970334-2971108 GCF_000313985.2 Echinops telfairi | reverse complement strand
TTTTTTTCTCTAATTACTGTTTGATCCTCCCAAAAGTTACAGATACAGGTTCACAAATACTAATGACCATAATATTATTGCTGAACATGAGACAGTTTGACAAGCGCAGCAGCTATAGAGACACTGGCAGCAATGGAAACAACTGCGGGGTGTGCTGGTAACACGGACAGCTGAAGCCATGTGAGTCAAAGGGTCATTGTAATTGAGTGGTAATGACAGCCCTGGCCAAAAGTACTGAAAAACACTGCTGTCCAGAGCACAAAGAAGATGCAAAAAGCAAATTAACACAGAGTTTCAGCCATGTAGGTATATTCGTACACGTGAGCTGAGCTTACAAAACATGTTGTTATTGTTATAACTAACTACGGGGATATTTTTGTTTAAAAAATGATCAATTTCTGTCGCAACACTGCACAAGATTTTTCTGACAGTCATTTTGGTGTCACTCCCCCTGGCAGTGTCACCCAGAGCACACTCCTCACCACCCTGTGCAGATGCCTCAGCGACCCTCCCTCTTAGCTGTCTTTGCTCCGCTCTGCCTTTGTGGGGATCGCAACTTCTCTGGCGTCTGAGCGAGAGCAGGGACGAGAGAGCCACTGGGCTTGAAACTCTGCTTGAGCCAAATTTTGTCTCGAGATCATTTTTTTTTAAGCTCCCTGAGCTTCCTCTCAGCCGACAGAGATGCCAACCAACATTCTTGAGCTTTTTTCTCATGGGACAGAATCCGATTTTGATAGCAGGAAGTGGTTCCAATTCTTCCTCTGGTTTTTGGCT
>NW_022111357.1:2958138-2967212 GCF_000313985.2 Echinops telfairi | reverse complement strand
TTCCTGGATTCCGTGTATCCTGAGCTCTTATCTCTTATCTGTACCTGTAAACATTGTCGGTCATTTTTAGAGAAGAGTTACAGTGGCCTCATGTGAAGAGGTGGGCTTGTTCAGAGTTGTAGTAAATGTTTCTGTATAGTCAGTGCTTGTAATATTGGGAAACTGTCCACAAGTAGAGGGGACTTGAGCTCTTCATTGCCTTAGGTTCTCAGTCTAATCTTCTTGCTGACGTTATCATATTCTTTAACCAGGGCAGGAAATCTTTTGGCTGAATCTTTTTGTCTCTTTAAAATATGTTGACTCTTTACTATAAAAACAATCATAACAGCATGGAACAGAATTTCCTGGGGAAACCAAGAAATCTGGGCTTTTTGTCAAGCTTTCAGATAGCAGCACTGGAATACCATACAAGCGCTCCAGGATGGACAGGAAAGACATTTTCTCGTGGCGGCCAGGAGTTTCTCCACGACTCCAAAGGACACTGCGGTTCTGCCTCTGATTGTCAGTATCCTGGGGCCACAGCTGACCTCGCAGAACTCTGTGGAGAGGGCCACCTCTAACCCAAACAAGCGTTTGTTAAACAGGACCACCACACCAGCAGTGAGGCTGAGGAAGGGCAGCTGGGTCCTTTAAACTAATCTCTGTTGTTGCTCTGCTCTCTGCACAAATAGAAAGTGGTATTACCTGGGCAGTGGTATTATTTGGGGAAGAGCAAAGGGCTGACTGCAGCCAGAAACCAGCGTGGCTGAACTCAGGCCACTCTAGGCCCTGTTTGGATATAGAGAACAGAGGCGCTGGCAAAGCTTGGTGGGGAAAGGAGGAGGTAGCCAAATGTCCTGAAGAAGTGAGAAGGGAGATTTTATTTTTATAATCTATTGATTTATTTTAAAAAGAAATGACCATGCAATTTGAAAGTTTATCACTTGTTTCTTAAATAAAACCATTCAGACGTTGTTGGGGCTGAAGACAAACAAAAAGACTGCAGAGCACTGTAGTTGGGGCTCGACGTTGTAAGTGGCAGGCACATGACTGGAAGTAGCACAAGTCAAAAGAGGGGTTTAAAGTAAGAATATTGAGGTAGCCCACAGAATGGCAGATCTGCAGGATCCACGGCAGCCCCCAGACACTTGAGACTCTGTTTGTTGGTGTCTGTGGATGGGTAGAATTTACCATCTTGGGTTTCTCCATGTGGCAGAAACATAACAGCTTTCTTAGGGGGAACGGATGTCATTGTTGGCATATAGAAGTGAGAATAATCAGAATTGATTCTAGAATAAGGTGACCAGATTTTAACATTGGTAAAGCGGGACACCATTGATAAAACTCATATCCTGGTGAAATAGCCACATGTCAGACGAAAACCGTATACCCTAGCTTGTTGTGCATTCTTTCCCAAAATTGGGACTTTTTAAAAACGCCGCGGGACGTGGAAAAAATTGGGACTGTCCTGCCAAAAGCGGGCCCTCTGGTCACCTTGTTCTAGAAAGGCCTTGTTCATGGTGGTAGTGAGGGTCCGGTTGTGTGTCTTTGAAAGGAGCAGTGATATTTTGATCACATTTCTTTGGCAGAAAGACCTTTTCAGAGTCTGTAGAAAATCCAGACTAAGACCTTGACCTTTCCTTCCCAAAGTCTTCTGGAGAACAGAGGTGAATAATAATGGAGGAGGTTGTTTGATGTGATAGTTCTTTGTCTACCCAAAATATTGCATAGGTAGACATTAAACCAAAACAAAACCCACTGCGTTCAGGTTGATTGTGACCCATAGTGACCCCGTATGACTGAGTAGAATTTCCCCATAGGATTTTCAAGACTGTAAATCTTTATGGAAGCAGACTGCCACAGCTTTCTCCTGCAGAGCTCCCTCATTAAGCTCCCCATGTACACATTAGTTACTATTAACTGCTGGGATAGACAAAAAGGAAGAGTTGCACTCCAATTTACAATTAGTCCCTCCCCATTAATAATAAACAAGGGAAATAAGATTGGTGTTGAGCTAAAATTTACTGAAAGCTAATCTTTAATCGTCTTTTAATCTTTTCAAAGAAACTCAGTGACTTTTAGAGGTAGAGTTGCTATCCTTCATGAGTGGATTTGATTTCAGAAGCAATCTAGCCAGGTTGCCACCACTTGCCTGTCAGTTTGTGGTACTGTGGTAGCTTGCATATTGCCGTGATTGTTGAAAGCTATGTCACCAGTATTTCAAAAACCAGCCGGGTCACCCAAGGTGAACAGACGTCATCAGAGCTTCCAGACTAAGAGCAGACTATGAAAGAGGAATAGTCTGCTCCTTCCTGAGGGATTAGCTGTGGAAAATCATAATGATAGTAGTGGAACCTTGTCTGATATCGTGAACAAATGACACGTTGTAGTGGGCACATCTGCTGCACACGACCTCTTTCGTGTGTTGAAGAGTAAGGATGTCACTTTGAATGAAGACTAAGGTACGCCTGACCCAAGCCACAGTATTTTCAGTTGCTTCACTGGACAGTGAATAAGACAGATCAAAGAAGAATGGGTGAATTTAAATATAGTGTTGGTGACGAATAATAAACGTGCCATGGACTTCCAGGAGCACAAACAAGTTTGCCTTAGAGAAAGGACAGCTGGGCTGCTCGTTGCAAGTGAGAACGACAAGACTTCGTCTCGTGTCCTGGGGACATGTTATTAGGAGAGAGCAGTCCTTGGAGGACATCATGCTTGATAAAGTTGTAGGGCAGAGAAAAATAGGCCCTCAAGGAGATAGACTGACACAGTGGCTGCAACAGGCTCTTTTCAGCTGTGGCCCTCTCTTGCCCAGTGCTGAGCAAAGTCAGGGCAGATCCACTGTGTAAGCGTTGGTAAGTAGCTGAAGGGAAATGACGAGGGTCTTCTTCCGTTCTTCCACCAGACCCCAACTGGCTTCCTTTTTGATCTCTGAGTGTTACAGGCTTACCACCTTTAGAGAAAAGCCATTTTAAGTCAGTTGCTGAGATGATTTTAGATGCGGATCAATTCATTCTTTCATCATCGAATACTTAGTAGCGTTCTATTTTAATAACCTCCCTTTTCTGGTTACCTTGCAGGAGAATTATGTTGCTTTGCTTCACCTGTAATGATGTGGTAGCAATCCGATTGCTACATCTATTATGTGCAGGGCTTCCAAGTGGTTTGAACTGGCCTCAGACATGGCCAATGAAGTGAAACTGGAGCAGATCTGAACTTTTAAAATGTGAGCGATCTGGAATTCTAACTGGAACAGGAGAGCTTACTGGGCAGAACCCTGTGATGGAAGACTAAGAAGAGGTGTACTGAGCCCTTTTAGGAACCTGATGCATAGCATTGGATTTTTGCCAGAATTATAGAGGGTGACACACATTTAAAGAGGTGCGGTGAGGACACTTTTGAGCTGAGCGCCCTTGATTTCAACTCAGCAGGTCACGAGATTTGATTGTTATGCAAAATGTGCGTGCTGTCCTTGTTTTATAAGAGAGAAATTGGGTGTCTAGCAGGGCTTCTGTTCCAGTTATTCTAGTTAACTCATATTTTCCAAATTTGGGCCTGTTCCTTTGTTGCTTCCTTGGTCATGATGAAGCCCTGGTTATATCATTATCTCCTGGATTCAGTTGGCTCAACTGTTTTAGATTTTGGTTGAGTATACGAGAAGTTGCTCTCCTGCTAGATTGCATAAACCTCCATCCTAATCTTTTACACTTGATATTTTATGTAAATATGGAAGAAGCATAGAACCAGTACCAGGAAGTAGAAGCGGCAAGAAGACAGATTACTGGGACTCTGTTAGGGAAGATAGCTCTATCTAAGAGGCGAACTGGCTTTTGAAATGTGACATAACTAATTTAGCACTAGAGGTATTCACCCATGGAAGGGGCGCCTTCAGTTAGTGGGAGGTTGGATTCAATGACTTCTAAAGTTCATTCTACTTTCTCTTTTCCAATTAAAATTCTTTTGTAAAAGTATTTACCTTTGTTTGAATTAATTTCATAAATGTCTAAATTTGCTTTGTCCCCAACATTAAAATGCTTGTCTCAAGTTTTAAAAAAAACAGCATCTTTTTTACTACATTCTTGCAAGATGGACCGGCTGGAAATGAACTTCTCTTGCTGAGCACTCTTAAGAGCAGAGGTTGATTGAGTAAGCTCTTTGTTTTGTCTCATGGTTCCTTAAAATGTTTGTCTTTCTGAAGTTCAAAGATTGTTTACTGTTTTAGAATAAGGAACTGGGTGAGTTTGCTTGTGGATAGATGAAAATTGACTGGTAACCTACTTTTCAGCAGCCCTCCGTGCTTTCTCCACGATGGCACGGGTGGTTCTGGGTATTCGTCTTTGTGGTGAATCAGGGAAAAATATGTGAACTGAAAGAATTGAAAAAATTTTTCAAAAAATAATAACAATTTATAAATTATCAAAGGTTCGTGATGGAGGGAGGGAGGGAGGGGAAAAACGAGAAGCTGATACCAAGGGTTCATGCAGAAGGCAAATGTTTTGAGAATGATGATGGCAACAAATGTACAAATGTGCTTGTCACAATGGATGTATGCATGGATGGTGATAAGAGTTGTACAAGCCCCCAATAAAATGATTAGAAAAAAGAAAAGAACTGATAGTACTGAAGGAAGAAGTCCAAGATGCACTGAAGGGATTGACAAAAAACATAGCTCTGGAAATTGATGGAATATGGATTTAGATACAATGTTAGAAAGGCTCACTCACCCATGCTAAGAAATTTGGAAGACAGCTATCTGGGCCAACTGACTGGAAAGGATCCATATATGTCAATTACAAAGAAAAGTAATTCAATGGAATGCAAAAGTCATTGAGTCATATAATTGATATTGCATGCAAATAAAATTATGCTGAAGGTAATGCAAAACAGTTGAGCAGTATATCAACAGAGAACAAGAAATTCAGGCTCGGGTCGGAATTACGGTTTTGGTGAAGAACACCGAAGATACCATGGACTGGCAGAAGAGCGGAGAAATTGATCTTGACGAGGTACAGCCAGATACTCATCAGAAGCCGAGATGAAGAGACTTGGCTTCACGTACTTTGGCTGTGTTACTCGGAAGGATCAGTCCCCGGAGAGAAAGACATCATGCTTGGAGAAATAGAGGGTCAGGGACACAGAGGAAGACCCTTAATGAGATTGACACAGAGGCTGCAAACATGGTAGCAACTGTGAGAATGGCGTAGGGCCCGGCAGTGTTTCCTTCTTTTCTTTACAAGGTCACTATGAGTTGGAACCAACTCAGTGGTACCCAACAACAGCAACAACAAAACAAAGAGCAAAGGACTCTGGGCTCTGAGCCATAGAGAAGGTAAACCATTGTCCCACCAGAGGCCTTAAGAGAGAGGACCTCGTACCGGAAGTTAAAGTGCGATAGGAGAATGGTGGAAGAAAGCCATGCCAGATAGGATGAATGGCAAAAGTAAAGCTGTGAAGACATGCGTGTCTGGCATATTTTGGAATGATGGCTCGCCCAGCACTTATAAAGCTAAAGCACAGGCCTCGAAAAGGCTTCTAGATCATGTAAAGGAGTTTCCGCTTATCCTGTAGTCAATTAGGAACCATGAAAGTTTATCCTGCATTGTTTTGTTTTGAAAATGTTTACATTGTTTTTCCTGATTACAAAGTAACACCAGCTCATTGCAGACAGTCCACAGAGTATATAAAAATATAGAGAAGAAAATACATATTTCAAATCTTATTTCCATAAATAATAGCTTTCAATGTTTTACGTACATTCCTATAGACATTTTGCTATGTATGGATGTACATGAGCATTTTTAAACAAAAATATCATTGTTACTATTTTAAAACTAGATAAAAAATTAGGTGTATATTGTGAAAATATTGTTCTATATAATAGAGATTTATATATATTGCCCCTATTATATGGAGATAAAATTTCTAGGTATAATCTATTAATATTTTCAATTTTTATAAAGACGTAGTAATTAAGTTACCTAACATATTTCTCTCTGTTTATTGGACTTGATACCTCCCTAGATGAATTCATGTAAGTGGAAAATTTACTTACTTTTAACTAAATTTTGAACAAAATTTTGTTCCTGGCTACGTACAAAAGACTGTTATGAACCTAGGAATATGATGGTGAATGCACAGAGAAATGCCTTTTCTCTTAGGCATTTATATTTTAGTGGAGTGAGATATTAAATAATCACATAAATATTTTAAAATGTGGTAAGAGGAAGAAAAGGATATAATGAAAATTGATAAACTTTAAAAAGCGATACAGGAAGCTTCAAAGAGTTTGAGAGAACTGTAATGAAAAGATCACAGAACATTCCCACTCATGTTAAGGCCCGGTACGTTCTGAGAAGGGCTTTGGTGGTGAGTGATTGCCAGTTGGACTGCGAGCCTCACGGTCAAGGTCCGCTGTAGGAGCCAGCAGCTGCTGAGGGAGAGACGGGCTTTCTAGTCTCGTCAAGTCTCAGTCACAGAGCAGTTCTACCCTGTCCTGTAGGGTCGCGAGGAATTGGCATCACCTCAAAGGCAGGGCGTTTGGTAGATCTGGTACATGCTGAAGGCTTCAACAGATAAAGTGGTATGCTGTTTGAATTTTAACTCAAAATAAGCCAGGGTGAAGATGAGGAAAAATTGCTGGGAATCTAGTCAAAACAAGTTGACCAGGAATTGATCATTCACAAAGCTTGTGGTCCTTTAGACTTTCGTTTTATGTGTTTGAAATTTCCCATAATAGTAAAAACCAAAAGAAAGTCTGGAATCATGGTGGTAGTCTGGTTTGGTTTGAGGAAGAAACATTTCAGCTTATAGGACTTGGCTGGGCTCCAAGTGGTGGATGGCGGTTGAGGGGGAGGGACAAGTACAAGATCCAGAGGAAGTACAGGTTGGGAGGCCCCGAGGAAATGAAAGAAGCCTGGTGCTCAGGAACTGGAGCTAGAGAAGTAGGAACAGGTCAGAGCATCTAGAAGGCTTTGGAGGCCACGTGAAGGATTTATTCTTTGTTCCAACAACAATAGAAAGATGGCCTTCCACAGAAGAGTATTATTATGCAACACAATGACGGCTGTTTTTGTTTACAAATTTAAGATGACCATTTTATATAAAATGGTTTGGGTTGGGTCCCAGAGAGAAGTGAATGTGAACGTGGAGAGACATTAGGGCATTCTTGGACGGAATGCAAGCAACTCTGGTGATTTGGGATTAGAGAAATAGTGATGTAGAAAAAGAGAGATACTAGCTTGAGAGACATTTTGATCATGGAATGATATGGGGATATGGGTTGAAGGAGAGAAAGCTATAAAAAATAATGCATACATTTCTGATGGATGGAGATGTAATTTTCCAAGATAAATAGTAATAGAGAAGGAGTATATTTTGTGCAAGAGATCAAGAGTTCAGTTTGGAATATTTCAAATATCTCTTCAGAAAATTTGCACCAATTTGTGATTACATGGAAGATTTACACTTAGGAACATGATCTGTATAGTTTGTGTTTTAGAAAGGTTATTCGGATGGGAGTATGGAGATGAGGCCATTACTAGTCTGTGGGCTCTTTAAAACAGGAAATCTCATCATTATTATCTCTGCCTTTTTATCCCGAGTAGGTAGCATGCAGAATGCCTGGCCTATCGTAGATGTTCAGTAAATAACACTGAAAGAATGAATGCTTAAGGGTGAGAGATGAGAAGGTCTTGGGTGGAGATGGAAAGATCGTAGAATGATTTTCAAGGTAGATTCAACAGGACTTGGATATCATTTCTCTCCTTTTCCCCATACCATCTCTACTGAAGAGGCGGTCAACTGCTCCGTGATGTTGGAAAGTGTAAATTGAAAGTTCATAAGGACTCCAACCCACAAAATGACGGACTATTAAAGGAGCTGTAGTTATTATCACAGTATCTTCAAAGCATCTGAAACACCAGTTTTCCTCTTCTCTGCTGAGTTTTCAAGCCCACGACCCTTTTAAGTCTGGAAGCTCTATGATAGGGGAAGTTTTTACAGCAATGCAAATTTGTAGGAAAGCAGTCATGGTATCTAAAAGCTGTCTAGAAATTGAGTAAGTTAGTTATGATTTATGTTTTTAAATTTTATTCATAGAGAAGTAAGCCCCACAGTTGACAGATTAAGAATACCCAAGGAGAAAGACCTGGTGATCTACTTCTGAAAAGCTGTCCAGTGACAGCCGTATGAATGACCCCTCTAGCTGGAAGACACCCAGAATGCAACTGTGGAAGAGCTGCCCCCTCAAAGTAGAGTTGACCTTAAGGACATGGTGGAGTAAAACTTTGGGAATCTTCATTTGCCGACGTGGCATAGTGCAAATGACAAGAATCAGCTGCAAGCATCCACTAGGTATTAGAACATGGAATGTGTGACATATGAATCCAGGGAAATTGAAATTTATAAAAAATGAAATGGAATAGGAATACTGGAAGAGTGATAACCTAGGCTTCAATGAGCTGAAATGGACGGGTATTGGCCACTTAGAATCAGACAATCATGCGGTATTATGCCAGACAAAATGAAGAGGAATGGTGTCACATTCATCATCAAGAATAGCATTTCAAGACATATCCTGAAATACGTGCTGTCAGTAAAAGATACTATACATATGCCATCCATGTACCTACAAGGAAGACCAAATGCTAGGACTAATGAAATTCATACGCCAACCACTAGTGCCAAAGGGGAAGAAATTGAAGATTTTTATCACCTTCTGCAGTCTGAAATAGATTAAACTTGTAACCACGATGCATTGGTCATTACTGGAGTGCAAAAGTTGGAAACAGAGAAAGGTCAGTAGTTAGAAAATATGGCCTTGGTGATATAAACCTCAGGAAAGCACATGATAGAATTTTGCAAGACCATTTCCCTACCGGAAATGCCCTTTTTTCAGCAACATAAATAGCAGCTATGCACACGGACCTCACTGGCGAAACACAGGAATCAAAGTGACTAACTACATCTGTGGAAAGAGATGGACAAGTTCAATATCATCCGTCAGATCAAGGCCAGGGGCCAGCTGTGGAACAAACTATCGACTGCTCACATACAAGTTCAAGGTGAAGCTGAAGACAATTAAAACAAGCCCA
>NW_022111357.1:2940169-2956633 GCF_000313985.2 Echinops telfairi | reverse complement strand
TTATTTTCATTTCTCACACCAACTGCTGTCTCCCCCCATGTTTTCTGTTGCTCTTCCCCCTGGAGAGGGGTGTATGGTTATGTGTCGATCATTGCTATCGGTTTCCCCTTTCTCCCTTCCACTCCCCCGCTTCTGGTATCGCTATTCCCACTCCTGTTCCTGGATTCTGTGTGTCGTCAGCCCCCACCTCTTATCTATGCCTGTGTACATGCCCCGGTCTAGTCTGAATTGAGAAGCAGCACTGGGGTCATGATAGTGGGGGGTGAGGAAGCCTCAAGGAACCAGAGGAATATTGTGTTTCATCAATGCTTTACTGCACCCTGGTTGACTCATCCTTTCCCTATGGCCCCTCTGTGGGGGGATTGTTCCATTGTCTACAGATGGGCTTTGGGTCTCTGCTCCAACCCCCCTTCCCATAAATTTTTTGAAGCCTCCTTGTATGTACCTGTCATTTATGATTATCCCTCTTTGTTAGGCACTGTGGGGTAGATATTATTGTACCTATAGGTGAATAAACTGAGGTTTAGGAAGTTTAAATAGTTCTCTGAAGGTCGCATAGCTAATCACTGATGGAGCTGAAATCCAAACCTTAATCTTTGGTGGCACCAAAGCCTGTGCTTTTAATTACTATTTCCCTGCATACCCAGCCACATAAGTAACTTTCAGCTCATGTGTTTTCCTCTCCTCTAGTTTCCGAATCTTTTATGTAGCATGTAAGACACCCAGGGGCTCACAGTGAAAGGAGACTGAGTGTCAGAAGTAGCACTGTTACTATTTCCCTGGAGAAAGAGTGTAGGAAGAGTGGTAGATGTGGGGTAGACTTGTCATGAGGATACTGTTGGCCTCTTTCTGTAATGAGGCCTGTCAGTGGCTCCAGACCACCCAGTTGTCGTTTTACATTCCTCAGAGACACCACTTACTGCTGCCCTCAGTTGATTCCGACTCATGCTGAGCCTGTCTGACTGAGAACGGCCTCATAGGTTCTCCAGGAAACTGCTGACCTCTGGGTTAACGGCCAAGCACTTAACCACTGTGCCACCAGGGCAAAAGGCAGGACTCAGCCTCTGGAATGGGAGCCAGAGGAGAGATCCTGGGCTTTAGAAGATGGGGATTGCCTTCTCTGGACCCACGGCCCAGAAACAAAAAGGGTGACATTCCAAAGCTAGCTTTTCATTAATGTTTTGGCTTCTGACTTTGTTAGGAAACAAATATATTTTTAAAGATCTTATCATAAGTTCTCCTAGACTCCAGCCTTTAGAGCAAAGGAAAAAATGGTAAATATGAAGCATTCATATTTGGCCCCATTTTCAAGTTTTAGAATATAGATCTTATCGGAATTCTTTTAAGAAAATTAAAACCTAATACTGTTCAGCACAGTAAGAAAACTGGTTCACTTCTGTTGAGGTTTTTCGTTTTATGTTCCCCTAACTCCCCAGGGTCTGCAGCAAGCATTTGAATCCCTTGTGTGCTTTTCAGCCAGCCGGCAGAACTGCTGCGCAAGTCTGTGGACTCGAGGCACTGGTGGATGGTCTTTTAAAAAGGGGAACCTGAGCTTAGGGAGAGAGCAGCAAAAAGAAGGGATCGAGATAAAACTTCAGGCCAAGATCACCACCTGGTGGTTATAAGGAGGATTTAAGAGTTCTGTGTTTGTAGTGTTTGCCACAGAACACGAGGGCTATCTTTGCCCCCCACATTTAAATTTTCACTTACGATAATCGTGGATTTTCACTTACAGTCATCATGGACTCAGATTTCGAAGAGTGATTTCCTGGCATATGACGTTAGCAGTTCTTCTTCAAAAACGATCTCAAGTCCTCAAGCTATGCAAATAATTGTCTGTGTCCTGCAGAAGCTAAGTCTCTGCTCTTTGTTGTTCCGAATCTGTAGAAAACCACTGCAGTCTTTTCGCTCTTACAACCTTTACCTGTGACGTCATGCTTATTTCACGTGGCATATTTCTGCTTAGCGGGATGCTCAAGAAAGAAATGCTTCAGGTTTTCAGGAAGCTGTTGTAAGGGTCATACAAAAGGAAGTCACTTTTTTCCATTATAAGAATTTTGGGAGGGAGGGGGAAAAGATGAACTGATACCAAGGGCTCAAGTAGAAAGCAAATGTTTTGAGAATGATGATGGCAGCATATGTACAAATGTGCTTGACACAATGGATGGATGGGTGGATTGTGATAAGAGCTCCCAGTAAAATGATTTTAAAAAAAAAAGAATTTTGAAGAAGAGTTTGCTAATATCCCAGAGTGATTTTTAGGATGAGCAAAATTGGTAAGGATGGGCTGATCTTGTAATAGTTTTTTAAAAATTAAAATGCATACCTAAGACTTTGGGGGGTAAAGCATCTTTTTTATTAAGACACCTTGAAGCTAGATATTGGAGCTGGGTAAGGTAGGGACATCAGCCCAAGGGGAAAAGATCCTAGTAAATTAATCTGGATGCATATTTTATAGGCCTGGGGGAGGGGAGAAAAGATAAAGTTTTAAATTTCAGGTTGGCTGTATCTTTTTACCTAGTAGGAAAACTGAATCCAGGCCACCAGAATGTGACGAAGCTTTGCACTGTTCTGGGATTTTTTTTTTTTTTAATCTGAGCAACTCAGTATTAAGACATCTGGGTTTCAACACACTTTATCAGCTATTGTAAAATCTGCTGCACATCTGCCCTCCTTTGGCTCCCGTGACTGATCAGCACAAGACAGAGGTCAGATATGCCTCCACCCTCCGTCCCTTTTGCCGTATTCTGACACCAAGTGTCCCTTAACGGCACTCTGTTTCTCTGGCTGGGTTCAGTGATCATTGCAATGGCCACACAGAACTGACAGAAGACGTTCACGATTATGGGATTTATTAGGAAGTTCTCACTCACTGCCATCGAGTCAATGCCGACTCACAGTGGCCCTATAGGACAGGGTAGAAGTGGCCCTGTATGCTTCTGAGACTGTTTATGGGAGTAAATACAGTCTTTCTCTGGAGGACCGGCTGATGGTTTCAAACTTCGAAACTTTTTTTTTTTTTTCAAACTTCGAACCTTAAGGATCACAGCCCAACTCATAAACACTATGCCACCAGGCTCCTATTAGGAAATTAACAGGTTATAATTCAGGTGAGAAATGCTCGAGATAGAGATGTTCAGTCAGGATAGTTTCTTCTCTGTTGTGCCCACAGGCAGGCCTCTTTTGCAATGCTACGAAACTCTTTTAGTGTGGGATGCAAAAGGGTCTTTCCCCAGGTTGTTCCCCAAATATATGCCAAACCTAAGACGCTGCTTGCTACGCATGGTAAATGACTGTACACTCCGGAGGCCAGCGCAAGCTGCTTAGAGGTTATCTCCCGAGGGTTATCAGCCATCTAGAGCAATCAGACTCCATAGTCTGTCCCACCCTAAGTAGGGCCCACTCCCTTCTGATAAGGGGAGTGGATTGTCTCCCTGAAGGAGAGCCCAGAGACAAGGTCCAGCCAACTTAAAGGAGGACCAAGGTTAGGTTGCCATTTTGAATCTAGGGTCTGCCCATCTTGTCACATGTGTAACCCTTAGTGCTGACCCTTCTGATTGCATATACACCCCTAGCTTGTCCCCCTCCGATTGATATATGCTGATTGTACAACCCCTTCCCATTATGATGTAATCAGGGGGGCTTGCACGTCCCCGAAAGTGTATTTATGCCGTGATTATAGCCAGCCAGGTCCTCCCTCTCTCTCTGTGCGAACCTGGCTGCTGAGAATTATGGCCGTCAGGGAGGTGAGCGCTTGCATGCTTTTTAATTCAGTGGTTTTCAACCTTTGGGCTGTGACCACTTTGGGGGTCGAATGACCCTTTCACAGGGGTTGCCCAATTCAGAACAGTAGCAAAATTGCAGTTAAGAAGTAGCAACAAAAATATTTTATGGTTTGGGGGGTTACCCCATGAGGAACTGTATTAAAAGGTCGAGGCATTAGGAAGGTTGAAAACCACTGCTTTATATTGACTGATGTCTCTTTAATTTTACCCCGGTTTAATTACACAGCCACCACTTGGACCCATTCAGTTGTGGGGACTGGTAGCCCACATTTTAGGGCTGCCAATAAATCCCCAAAGGGCGTGCCACTCTGCCATAAGCCTCAACTCAAAGGCCCTTAGTTAGCTCCATCTCCATGTGTAGGTCAGCAAACACAGCTTCCCACCAGCTAGCTGCCCCAAACCACTCAGCTTTCCTTGCTCTGGGGGCTGGAAAGCCCATGCTGTCTCATGCTCTGGCTCAATGCACAGGAGTCTTGAGGGTCCCAGCACTTTGCCCACTCTTGGCTCTTCTCTCTAGCTGGTAGTAAGATCCTCCTCCCTATTTCTGAGCAGGTTTGCCAGCAAGATGGCAGTCACAATTAATCCTGTTAACAGCCACTCACAACTGAATCATATAACCCAATCAGTATCTTCCCTCACCTTCTTACTCAGACCCCACAGGAAAACAAGTCTTTTAATGGGAGTAACATAGGCCATGGCAAGACGAGCCGTATGTACCAATTCACTGCATTGCATCCACATATTATATAAACCAACCCTAAACCAAACCCATTGCTCTCAAGTCAATTCCGACACATAGGCTGTAAATCTTTATAGGAGCAGATAGCTTCAACTGTCTCCTAGGGAGAGGCTGGTGGATTTGAACTGCCAACTTTGCCATTAGCCTTCCAGTACCACCTGGGCTCCTACATATTGTATAGCTCCATTCATTTGAAGTGTCCAGAAAGGCAAATCTATGGAATCAGAATTGTTACCAGGAGCTAAGAGTGCCTGCTAATGGGAGAGTTTCTTTTTGGGGTGATGTAAATATTCTGGAATTAAATATTTGGTGTTGTTTGCACATTGTATAAATATAATGAATGCCATGAATTATACACCTAAACACTAAAAAAGTAAACAAAAAGCTCCTCGTGGAAGAATCAACAAAACCAATCAACAAAACCAATCAACAAAACCAAACATTCGGTCTCTCTGTTCTAGCAGAAATGCTATTTGAGCATAGTCTCCTCAGTTGGTGCCTCGTGTTTTGCAGGGGGAGCAAAGAACAGCACAGCTTGGGCCTGGAGAACTGTTGTCATTGGTACTTTATTCCCTGTTCCTGACATTCACAGGACCACGATGGGCCTCCTGGAACATTGGTGTCTTCATCTGCATTCGATGTGCTGGAATCCACAGGAATCTCGGGGTGCACATATCCAGGGTAAAATCCGTTAACCTCGACCAGTGGACTCAAGAACAGATCCAGGTACTTGCACAACCCACCGGTCAGCTGCTGGCATGTGTCCACGTACAAGTCGTCGTGGATGAATTTCACTTGTGACGGGTGTCGGGCAAAGGTGAAGGACGATAAAGGAACTTTCAGTTGTTTAATATGTAAATTAACAAATACTTTAAGGGGACGCCATAGTAAAGGACATTTAAAATCATAAGACGTGAGTTTTTCTACTTATATTTTACCTCTTTCAAACCCCGAAGTGTAGTCTAGCACCCCATATGCCCATGCAGGTATTAAGGAAACTCTTTGGATTACTTTCGAAGACCTGTAGCTTTTATAGACTTAACATTTTTAGTTTTAGATATTCACAAAGAAAAACTCACCCAAAACATAGGCTTATAATAATATTTTATTGTTAAAATACGTGTATGAAAGGTATTCAAAAAGCTCCTGGAAAAATAGAATTAAAAGGTAATGGAATTTTTCCACAAATTATTTGAGGCCTTCTCTTATGAATCTCACTTGCTGTTGGGTTGGTAGACTGGTTTGAGTGAGTCACTCAAACTACTGAGTGAGCTCAGCTGGCCTAAGGTCTGCATCTTGTAGCTTCATTGTTCTCTATTCCTGCATTTCATTTTTTTTTTAAGTGAAATTTTTGCGGGGAGGAAATAAAGTGATTTGGGGTTGGGAGAATCCAAACAAAGCTAATTGCTAGTGTTGGTGATGGAAAGAAGAGGTTATTCTCAGCCACAAAATGGCTTACCAATTACTTTAGATCATATATAGAGTCAGTAAAGATTTTAAAAGGTGAGTTATATTTACAGTTATACTTTCCTCTCCCTTAAAAAGGAACCCATACTTGAGAATTTGACAATTTAAAGAGATCTTGAATTTTTGTGTTCATGAAAGTTCAGGGCTCTACCGTATGCTGACCTGAGGGCTGGAGACTTGAACCCACTGAGCAGTTCTGCAGAAGATAGCCTGATGGACCGCCTCCATTCTGATGACAGCCCAGAAAACCCTCTGGGCATTGCCACTCTGTATAATACCGGGGGGTCATCAAGGGCCAGAATCGACGCCCGTGGCAAACATTTTGTTTTCATTTAAACATATTGGCAATAGATCTGAAGAGGTTAATGAATAGTAATAAACTCAAATTGTAATAATGAGTATTGCCTGCCAATTTCATCAGTTGATTGGTAGCTGTGTGTCTTGGATTTCCAAATGAGAGCTTAACCTACTGGTAAATTAAATAATCTTGTAGGCAAATCTTTCCATGCAAAGGACCCATAGAAGAGAAAACCAAATAACAAAAAGACAGCCGTGGAGGCAAATGGTTGAAGAGTTTCAGTGGAGTAGAGAGAATCATGAATTGGACATCAGAATATACAGGCTGAAATCTTGGTTCTGCCACTCTCTAGATTGGTTCTCGTCTGTAGAAAGCGATGGGATTTGTGGAGAACTTTTCAGCCGCTCTTAACCTGACATTCTCTTTGTCTACAGTGCATGCAAGAGATGGGGAATGGAAAAGCAAACCGACTTTATGAAGCCTACCTTCCTGAGACCTTTCGCCGACCTCAGATAGACCCGTATCTTTTCTGGAGCAATCTAGAGAGCTGAGTGGTAATTTGGTGTTTGAACAGGTCACACAAGACTTGTCACCTGTGAGCTAATCTCTATGTGGATCAGTCAAGGTCTTTGCATTTTTTCCCTCATATGGCGTACACACAAAAAGTACATGCATACCTCCTCATGTCATAAGTGTCATGTTGTGTCACATGGGAAGACTCATTTAGGAATGAAGACTGCAGTGGTTTCACTGTGTATTCTTCTACAGAGTGACATCTCCCACAGTTTGGGGATCTCTGAAACCACTGTCTGATGAATAGTTACTGTGCTTTGTTGAGCCCTGGCAATCAGCAAAGCCGCCATCCATTTTTATTGCCTATCGGTGCCCTGCGTGAAAGAAGTGACAGTCACTGACTAGCTTATTGATAACTTTATTCCCCTGCCCCTCACAAGAGATGGCACCCAGCAAACAAGCCAGTTCCCCAAAGGCATTCTTTCTCCACATGTGATCGGTAAATCATTTTGTCAGAGTTTTCTTTTTGGTGGGTACAGTTAGAACATATTAAAAAATGTAGATTTGGGAACCTTCTGACAATGGGGCACAAGTGTGCATGTTTTAGGGGCACTCTTCTGCCCAAATGCTTAAAACAGACAATTGACTACTTGAATTGTATTCTAGAACAGCTGTAGCTGCCTCTAAGGTCAAAATTAAGGATAATCCTTTTGTTGCTCTTATCATTCCCATGGAAAATCATGGGAGATAATTATTCACTGTGGTCACTGTGAAAGAGGCATTCCAAAGTTTTGGTCAGAGAAATTGCATATGAGCCAAATAGAGACAGCAGGTCTCTATTGCATGTGAGCCAAATAGAGACAGCAGGTCTCTATTGCATGTGAGCCAAATAGAGACAGCAGGTGGGAGGGAGGGAGGGAAAGAGGGAGGGAGAACAAAGCTTAATGGGGTACAAATTGACCTTTTTTATTCATATTGTTGGCAAGTGTGTTTTGGTTTTTTTTCATCCTTAATAAGCTTTTCGCAGAGCTGTTGAAGGATTTATCCGAGATAAATATGAGAAGAAGAAATACATGGACCGGAGCCTGGACATCAATGCCTTTAGGGTTAGTTGTAAATCTTCCAAGTTTTGATCATAAGAGGTGGTTTGCTTTTAAATCAAGTTAGGGAAAGAAATTGAAGAACAGCTGCCAAGATTCTATAAAGACATTTAAAAATTACTGAAGTGTAAAAGAGCCAGTATGGAATGAAGACCATAAGATATCATGGAAAAAGTTCTACCTCAGGGATTAGCAGGGCAAACTATTAATGAATTATTTGCTTTGGTCTATATTCAAATGATGTTAGTGATTCCTAGTTACAACTTATTTATTGACATGAACATGTTGGGTATACTAGATCAAATGGAACAGGATATGAAGAGGTTTTAAAAAGGTGGTAGAAAAAAATGAAATGAAAAGGTAATGGAATTTCCTGACTAATTTTTTGAAAGCCTTGATATAGGTATAAGGTATATGTGTATATATGTGTACCTGTTTTGTTTTTGTTTCTTTCTATAAATGAAGTCAAGAAATTCAGATGCAGTTAGTCATTAACGTTTCTTCAGTTTGGGTAAAGCATACCTGCCACACCCCACCCAGTATACTGATGACTTGTCAAGTACACGGTTCATCCGAGGCATCTTGGACAAGTCCAGCACATGGTTTCTGGAAGAATAAAATATGATAGCTGAACGAGAACCACTAAATGACTAGATTATCAAAGGACTATTGAAACAAAGAAGAAAGATTTAGTTGGAAAATAGGGCCTTGATGATAGAAATGACACCAAATTTCTTGATGAATAATACCAATAGAAATGTTTCAACAACCCGATCAAACGATGCACTGCAGTGGGTAAATCTGCTGCACTAGACTGCTTTAAAGGCTATTACTTGGAGGAGTAAAGAATGCCTGACTTAACCATGATCATCTCAGTTGCCTCATGCATGTGAGAGTTGGACATTGACTAAGGAAGACTGAAGCAGTGTCGATGAATTTGAGCTGTGGTTGGAGAAGAATGTTGACAGTATCGTGGACTGACAAAGAGCACACCGAAGTACAACCCAGAGGCGAGATGGGAGACTGCCTCGTGTACTCTGGATATGTGTGAGCGGAGACCAATCCCTGGAGAGGAACAGCATGCGTGTAGAGTGGCAGAGCGGTGGAAAAGAGGAAGGCTTGGCACCGTGCCTTCACAACGGGCTCAGACAGGAGAACAATTGTGAGGATGGCACAGGACCGGGCAGTGTTTTGTTCTGTTGGGTATAGGCTCACTATGAGTTGGAACCGACTTAAGATCAGCATGGATGGAGGGACACTGCTGATGTTAGATGGATGTTGGCTAAAAGCAGAGCATATCAGAAGTATATTTACCTGTGTTTTACTGACTGTGCAAAGGTATTAGACTGTGTGGTTCATCATAAATTATGGAATGGGAATTCCAGAACACTGAATTGTGCTCAGGTAGAACTTGTACATAGACTAAGAGGTAGTTGTTCTAACAGGACAAGAGTTTACTGTATGACTTATAATTAGAAAGGTATGAGTTATCAGAGTTCTAGCCTTTCATCATACTTATTCAACCTGGATGCTGGGCAAGTAATCTGAGAAGCTGGATTATGTGAAGAAGAAGGGAGCACCAGAATTGGAGGAAGGCTCATTAACAACCTGTGGTATGCGCATGACACAACCTTGCTTGCTGAAAGCAGAGGAGAACTTGAAGAACTTACTGATAGTCAAGAACTACCATCTTCAATATAAATGAATTACACTTCAACATAAAGAAAACAAAAATCCTCCTGACTTGATCAGTAAGCAGTATCTTGCAGAAAATATTGAAGTTATAGATGCAGAAAATATTGAAGTTGTCAATGATTGCATTTTGCTAGGAACCACAGTTCACTCCCATGAAAGCAGCAGTCAGGAAATCAAAGGGCACATTCCAGTAGGCCTATCTGGTTTCAAAGGGCTCTGCACTTCCCACCCCTCTTATAGAGGTACTTTTTGGAGGGCCATAATTATAAGAGTTACATAGAATGTCCTCTGCTTTTATTCCATTTAACATCTCATGTATCTACATGATATTGATGAGGTTCTCAAAATTTTTAATTGTTGCACCATCTTCCATTGAGTGGCTTTTCTATGGTCTAGGTATTTTGTTTTTAAGTTTTCCTGTAGCAATCCAATTATAGGATGAAATTCTTGGCACATCTAACTCTTTCTGCCTTTTGGATTAATTTCTTAAGATATATTTTCAGTTTGATATTACATAGGTCAACAAGTTTCCAGGTTTGTCTCTGCCTGCCTTTGCTGATGTCTTTTCAGGGGCTTCATCATTTTGCTCTGTTCTGCATTGCTTTCCCTCCACGTATAAGAGTACTGGCTTCATTTCAACCCTATCGCTATTAGATGATGGCGGTGTTAATCAAATCCTCCTGACACCCCAAAATGCATTTTAAATTATATTTTTGATCATTAGCAAGGTTGAACATTGCTTTCTTTTGTATGCTATCCTATTCCTTGCAATTTTTTGTTTTGTTTTCTAATTTTTAAGGGACTTGTAATTGAGATTTACTTTCTGGCCTTTTTTAAAGGAGATGAAAATGGCCTATGGTTGAATGTATAAAATTATAAAGTGTATGTGCTAAAAAGGATGAAGATGAACTTCTATACCGGTGTCCCAAAATGTAGGGGAGAAGCTCCACATTTTGAAGGACAGAAATAAACTGGGACAGAAATGGGCAGTAAATGAGTAAAATTTCTTAGCCTCTGTAGATAGCTTAAACAGAAAATGTCACAAGTGGGTGAGACAGAACCTGGAGTCAGGTCATTATGGGTTGCTTAAGGTGCTGGCTGCCAGGAGATGGTCCCCCTAATGGTTAGTGCTTATGCTTTGGGCTGCTCACCACAAGGTCAGTAGTTGGAAACCACCGGTCTCTGTAGAGGAAGTTGGGGTTCTGTGCTACTGGAAAGAGTACAGTTTCAGAAACCCACAGAGGCAGGTCTGCCCTGTCCTGTAGGGTCATTATGTGTCAGAATCAACTCAATGGCAGTGAGTTTGTTTTTCGGAAGGTGTTGGCCATGCCTCTGACAGCATAGAGGCTCATATGGAAATGATCACCTCTGTGTCCCTACACCACGGGCACCCCCAAGTTTGTCACACTCTTGCATCACGTTAATAGGGTTTTTTGATTTTATTTTTTAATCCTTTTGGGGCACTTGGAGCCCTGGTTGCATAGTGGTGTAGTAGTTATGGGTGAGGCTGCTAACTGCAAGGTCAGCAGTTCAAAACCATCAGCTGCTCTGCGGGAGAAAGATGGAGCTTTCTACTTCTGTGAACAGTCAGTCTCGGGAACTCGCAGGGGTCACTCCACCTTGTCTTACAGGGCTGCTATGTGTTGGCATTGACTTGATGGCAGTGAGGTGTTTTGTTTTTTGGCCGGGAGCACATTTGGGATTATAAGTTATTGATTATTACTCACCGAGGGGCTTGGGTTCTTTGTCTTATTTTTTTTAATTAATAGAAAGAAAAAGATGACAAGTGGAAAAGAGGAAGTGAACCAGCTCCAGAGAAGAAAATGGAACCTGTTGTCTTTGAGAAAGTGAAGATGGTAAGTGAGAAATTGCACCATGTGGCTGGCCTGGGGGACATTTATCTATGTGGGGTAGCAGGTGAGAGGGCTCTGTGCGAGTGTGAGGTGAGGGTGATACTGTTTTTCACCCTGACACCGGTGCTAAAAGGTGTCACATTTAGATTAAATTGTCTGCTGCCATTCCCGCTTGCTCCCCATGGCCGTGCGACTGCCTGATCTCTCTGTAACACTGGGGCTTGGGGCCAGAAGGAGCTTTGGTACTGCATCTGTGCCATCGGAGCCACAGACATGTTCCATGCCACAAGGCCAAGGCCCATGTGAGACCTTCTGAGAAGATGCCACCCCCACATTAGTCCTCTTCCGTGTTGGGCTTTTTGTACTTCAGTTCCTTTTGCATTTGAGAACAGTTCAGAAGGTAGGCCACATGAATCCATTGTAAGTGATCCCTTCTGGTATCCTGGCTTTGTGATACTGAAATGGACACCTTTCTTTTTTCGCGGGAGATATTGGGACTGGAGTAAGTAGATTCCCTTACCTAAGAGCTTGGAATCTTGGGAGAGAGGACTTGGTACTGTTGCCCGAGGCAGAGCTGTCCATCATTCTGAGTCGCACTGTGTGCAGAACCCAGGCATTAGCGATCTGGACACAGTGACCTTAGGTCATCATCAAACTGATCTCCCTGTTGGTATGAAAATAAACCATGTTCTAACCATTGGGAGATTTGTTGGCTCCTGGCTTTTTGTGCCATGAGATACCTGTTTATGTTTTTGGCTTTTCCTAGGACTGAAAGATGCTGCCTCTTTTGACCCCCTGATCTGTGGTTGTCATGGTGACAGAGCCAAATAAGCACAGATGATTTCTCCCCTTTTGACTTTAGGTTTGCTTTATGCACCTGTGCCTCCTCTCTCGATTCCTCCATCTTTCCTTTGACTCTCCCTGTTCTTTGGTAGCTCTCTTTGGATAAAAGCGCTTAGAGCACACAGCCTTAGAGAGGTGAGGGGAGAAAAAGTTCAAAAGTGCCTGCTTATTTCTTTTTGTAACACATTTCCACCTTAGCCACAGAAAAAAGAAGACCCTCAGCTACCTCGGAAAAGCTCCCCCAAATCCACAGCGCCTGTCATGGACTTGCTGGGCCTTGGTAAGAGTTGGAGTTCAACCTTTCAGCTCCGTCCTTTTGCAGCGCACAGTGAAGTCCCAGTGACCCCTGGGGAGGTAGACATGGCTTCTCCAGTGTATGTCTTCTTCACTAAGCATCTTCTCTCACATTCTTCCTGGGTGTTTTCAATTGAAGAAGTTGCTCTGAGAAAGCGTTCGGTGTTGACACTTTTCAGCGCAGTAGCTGAGTGAAGTGGTTGAGACCGTGGGTTACCTACCTCAGCCACTGAGCATCCACGGTCTTGATCTGTACAGTGAGGGGGTGATACTCTACTTCAGGGGTGTTGGAGGCTTACATGAGAGAATCCTCTAAAGCTCTCAGCCCAGTGCTTGGCAAGTACGAATCGCTCAGTAAACCAGCATGTGAGAGCCATTTCCCTCTACTCCACCCCCTGTGCCCCACCCCTTTCATTTTTCATGTGTGTGACCCGTTTGTGGAATGGCCTCCTCCTCATTGTCCTCCAAACCGTCGAAACGGGACTAGAGATTCTGCTGCTTTCAAAAACAGAGCCTACCCTTTTCACAGTACCAATGGTTATACTTGGTCTCGGGCCAGTTCTGCTGATTTAAGTTATTGCTTCTAATTTATCTATCTTTCTTTTCTCTCAGAAAATGAATCCTACACAGCTCTGTCCCTCAAATAGCCAGAAAAGAGCCAACCAGCCCCACCTCCCGGGGGGGCTGCTCTAGCCTTCAGGCTTGGGTTTCTCCTATCTTAAGCCTGCTAGGTGGCTGTAGGCCTCCTTCAAAGCACTCTGGGAAATGTGAGGCGAGGCTTCTTTTGAGAGACCTCCTGTAAGCCTGCTCCTGATTTGGAGGTCCACCTTCTTCTAGCTGCTTTTTTGTCTAGTATTAAAGACAGGCATGGCCTTACGGAGCAGGGCTACATTTTAACGTTTCTCTCTCTTTTTAGATGCTCCTGTGGCCTGCTCCATTGCAACTAGTAAGACCAGCAATACCTTAGAGAAGGACTTAGATCTTTTGGCCAGCATTCCATCCCCATCTTCTTCAGTTTCCAGAAAGGTGAGACGTGTGGGCTTCCCAGGACTGAAGAATGTTCTGGAAAGGAGGGTTTTGATAATTTACCCATGGAACCAAGTTATACTTCCTTGGGGTTACTTCGGTTTGGTTTGGTTTACCATTTTGTATATTAAATTCTGACCACACTCCTGTAAAATAGATAGTTTCCAGATAAGGAAACACTGGCTCAGAAAAGTTATGTGAATAGCCTGGGGTCACACAACTAGTAAGTGGCTGTACTGACATTTAAGCTGTTCTCTCTGGCTGCATCACGTGTGGAGTTTTATTCTGATTGCTTTGTTTTTGCACCAGACCATGTTGCTTATGTAGAGCAAAGACCTAGACCAGAGCATAACTATCAGGGGTTTGCAGATATTTGGAATGTCAGGGATGAAGTATTAATATGAGCCACTGATTCTTACTGCAAGTCTTGGAAGCAGCAGCGATGTAAGGGAGAGGCCCCATGAGGAGTGTTCCAATTCTTCCCCGGCCCTCTTTGTCCCAAGGCTGTAGGATCCATGCCGACTGCAGGGAGTGCCGGCTCAGTTCCCGAAAACCTGAACCTGTTTCCTGAGCCGGGAAGCAAATCAGAGGAAACAGGCAAGAAACAGCTATCTAAGGACTCCATCCTCTCACTGTATGGATCCCAGACTCCTCAAATGCCTGCCCAAGGTACAGTTCATGGGGGAAAGTGCAGACAGAGACCTGAGGATTCACACGCAGGGATGATTTATTCTAATAGATTGCTATTGCTGTGGGAGCCAGGACATCAGACCCCAGACAAGCCTGAACTTGATATTTCCCGTGAAGCCACAAAGTGAGGACAAATAGGAATTAGGGTGACTCAGAGCCATACTTCTGTGGGGTCGGGTGTCACATGGCTACGAAGTCTGACGCATGGTCTGGATCTGCATCCTAAAAGGGAAGTGGCTTGGACAGTGACCTAAGGGTGAGCCATAGTAAATCCTGTAGGAGACCCATCGGGCTGCTTTGCTGTGTAGATGAGGAATTGTAGCTGGAAGGAGTGGCTGGGGAGGTTTAGGTTGACTATGAACTCTTCCCTCTTTAACAGGTCTGTCTGTGTGTTTTCTTGGCAGCAATGTTCATGGCTCCAGCTCAGATGGCATATCCCACAGCCTACCCCAACTTCCCTGGGGTCACACCTCCGAACAGCATAATAGGGAGCATGATGCCCCCACCAGTAGGCATGGTAGCTCAGCCAGGAGCTTCTGGGATGGTTGCTGCCCCGATGGCCATGCCTGCGGGCTACATGGGGGGCATGCAGGCATCAATGATGGGTGTGCCAAACGGAATGATGACTACCCAGCAGGCTGGCTACATGGCAAGCATGGCGGCTCTGCCCCAGACCATGTATGGGGTTCAGCCAGCTCAACAGCTACAGTGGAACCTTACCCAGGTAAGCTGCCTCCTTTCACTCAGGACAGAGTACTGAGCCTTCTGCAAAATTAGCTCGTGTCTCATTTATGCCTCTCCTTTATCCCTTGAGTTCTTTCAGTGTAGATGAGATAATGCCAGGAACATTTGCAGGTTTGCTTCCCCACCGCACCCCCTAAAAGGCTTCTCTAAAGTCACACTTTCTGGAGCATTCTAGGTTCCTGTAAAACAATGGTAGCTGCCTAAATTGACATCTTCCCACACATTTTTAAAAGAAACCACGCTCTATAAATAAACAAAGAGAACAAATAAAATCACCCATAGCCCACGACCACCACATCTACTAGACCAAATCCTACAAACTTCGAATTGTATGGCAGTAGCTATAGGAACACTCCACTCAAACACAGCACCGGAGGGAAGAGTTCAGAGGAGGGAGAGGGAGTGGGAACCAGTATGGAATGCCTCACTTCCAAAAAAGAGAAGAACCCGCCCTGAGTGGATACATGTTGAGAACACGCCTGAGGCTTGAGAGGCTGGAACTCTGGCTCCTTGGGCATCAAAGTAAGGGCCTTGACATAGATAGGATTAGAGGCGGTAGGTAGCTTGCAAGAAAAATCACTTCTGGGAGCCCTACGGGGACATGTAGAAGAGCAGGTCCTCCGAAAAGAGAATCACAAAATCCAAGATTTCTGTCCTCCTCCCCTCAAAACGAGTATTTCACCATGCTACCAGAAGAGGGTGCTCTTGTCAGTCTCGCCAAGCCCTCACATTTAAATGATTGCTGATCCAAGAAACATGGCAGTATAAAATAAACAGTAGGAACAGATACCATTAGTATAAAATTACTATAGGAAATAAAAACATTTCAAGAATTTCAACCATTGTCACAAAGGGGAAAAATGTAAAAAGTGTTTACTGTTGAATGGAAAACAAATTTACTCTGTAAACTTTCAGCCAAAATACAGTTTAAAAGTTTCAAAAATATTTTAAACAGTTTTATTGGCATGTAATTCACATATCATGCGTTTAAACAGTTTAATCATATTCAGAAGAATTGTACACTCATCACTATAATTAGTTTTAGAACATTTTCTTTTTTCTTATGCTCACTGTTATTCACCCCCATTTCCTCCCAATCTCCCCTGCGCTACCCCCAATAAACCATTAATCCTGTCACTGTCTCTGTAGATTTACCTATCCTAGACTTCATACAGAGAATTGAACCCCCAAAAGCAAAACTAATAACAATAATAAAGTAAAACAGAAAAAAAACCTTAATCAAAAAGAAAGAAAATATTAAGTAGTAGAACAAATTTTAAAAGTGACAAAAGAGAGATCAAGTAATAAGGTGTTAAATATTTTTTAATAATTTTATTAGGGGTTCATACAACTCTTATCACAATCCATACACACATCAATTTGTACATTCATTGCCCTCATCATTCTCAAAACATTT
>NW_022111357.1:2936486-2939491 GCF_000313985.2 Echinops telfairi | reverse complement strand
ACCACATTTGCTTATGCACCTATTTGTCTTCAGTGATCCCTTCGAGGTGTTAAATTTTTACTTACTGATTGTGATAAGAGTTGTATGAGCCCCCAATAAAATGATTTTTTTTTAAAGTCATTGTCTAGAAAATAATGATGGCAACATATGTACAAATATGCCTGATACAATTGGTGTATGCATTGTTGTGAGAGCTGTAAGAGCCCCCAATAAAATGATTACATAAATAACTTTTTAAAAAGAAATTTTTTTTTAGCTACCTTCTATCTCCAATGCACTCTCCATGTAGTAGGATTATTCACATCCTTGGTTTATGGTCAGAAGGGATTCACCAGAGGTTTAATCCATGTGTATTTCTTTTTCCTTCACTTTTAAAATTTTTATTCATTCTCTCCCACTTTTTTTTTAAACTGGAAAACTTTAAAATGAGTCAAAAGGGAGATCAGATAAGATATTACATTTTCACCTAACTGCATCTGCCAGCATCAAGTTGAAGATTACAATGCTCTCTGTCTGATAAAAGGCTATTCTCACCTTTGACTGTGGTCAGAGGGAATACACTGGAGACTTAATCCATGTGTGGACCCTGCAAATGGATTTTGGAATTCCACTATCATCCATAGGCTTCTGAAAACCAGGTGTTCACAGTTTAGACCCTGATACCATTCCCTCTTTTGGATTTTATTATTTACAATCCTAGTATCACACAGGCTGGGGTGCTTCTTTTCATGTGAATTTAGTTGATACAAACTTAGTTTTTCAAGTAATAAACATTTCTCCCTATCAAGGAGTAACACAACCGAAGAAAACAGCTACAAAATCTATCAACTTGAATGAAGTGTACTTACACAAAACTTGTAGGTACATACAATGGCTCAAAATAACAAACAGTTATAGGAAGAGCTCCAGGATATGGACAATCTGAGTAGGAGCCATGGGAGGGAGGTATATTCAGTGGATAAAGAACCACCACTTCGTTGTCCAACCCCAGGGTGAGGGTGGCCCAGGGCCAGCTCCTGAAGCTCCCCCGGCAGCTGGGACTGAAGGGCAGAGAAGTCTCGGCACCCGCCAGTCCAGTTTCCGGCCTGGGTAGTTAAGGCGTTCCTCTGAAGAACATTAAGCACTTGGCAGAGGTCTCACTCACTGGCTTGGTCCTGCCTGTGGCCCTGGACTTTGGGGTCTTCCAGATATGCACATGTGAAGGTAGGGGCACAGGCAAGGGCGAGACCTGGCTTGGCAAGAAAGGGGTTAGGGGTTTCCTGGGTGGTCCCTTCTGGAAAGGTCTTGCAAGGTTCTGGGTGTTGGGTCCTCTGAGAGCTGAGGGAGGGCTATAATTCCTGTTTCCTCAGCACTGGTAGTCATCACCTGGAACAGCTCCTGCCCCACCTGCATGCATGCCTATCTGTGTGATAGTGAAAAGCAGTGGCCCCCTTCCAACCATCTCTCTGTGATTGACCTCACAGGAAAAAGTTAAGGACACCCCCCACACACACACACACACTCCCCGAAACATAGGCTACAATGAGTATGTGCACTTTATGGTAAAGCACATCAGAACATCATCATCATTGTGCTCTTATGTGCTCTGTACATGGAAGTATTTCTTTCATGTTTTTATGTGTAGAAAGGTCAGTGCACAGTATGGTAAGCACTGGACTAGCTGACATTACATACAAACTGCCCCTAACTATTGTGATATGGATCCAGCCAAAAGACAGAGTTAGAAATTAATCCCTTTTGTAGTTCAGAGACTGCTGGTAATAAACTAACAACCCAAATAACAGGAACTTGAGAAAGGAAAAAGAAGAAGGACACCATAACAAGTATTGGTGTAAAGTCACCCACCGTCAGAACAAAAAGGTGTATGTTTCTAAACTTCAAAAGAATATTTTTTAAATCAAAGAAATTAGAATAAATGAAGAGCTAGTGCAAGTAAATGAAAACTGGTAAAGATATAATACTGTGGAATTGAGACCACTTACCAGTCCTATGAATAGGCTTCGCTCTCATAATTTTAAGGAAAACTTTTTTTTAAGTTCAAATGGACTCACATAGCAACACCTAACCACAACCTTTAGGTTACAAGTGCAGCTCAAACTGTGTGCTGGCCAGGCCCTGACGTCAGGCTAGATACTCAGTGGTTCTGAGTGTGAACTGAAGAATCAGGCAGAGGACTATCAGGCAAGTGTTTGTGGTACCTGCTGTCTGCTATGCTTTTATGTTTTCCCTTTTTTGTTACAGGAAACGATTGATGTAATTGTGTTCTTTGAAGGTTTGGTAGCATTACCCTGTGAAATTCAGTGGGCCTGTTGTTTTTTGGGTGCAGTAATTCTTTGATAGCCTCCCTTTTTTTATGGAAACCAATTTTGGGAAATGTAATTTACATAAATTATGCATTTCATCTAGGTTTTCAACCCTGTTTGTCAAAAGTGGTGCCAAATGCTCTCATGATTTTTTTCTGATGATCTTATTAGATTTTTGTTCGCGTTTGTTAAAGTCTGCTTGGCTGTCCTCCAAGTCACTGGTGTGGTTCTCTGCTTCCTCCAGTCGATTCTCGAGGTCTGTGTTTCTGTTACTGGTTTTTGTTATCTCCTCCCTAAGCTCCTGTATTTCCCTTTGGTGTATGGACTGTATCTCCTCCTTATTTCATCCTTTTTCTGTATTGTTTCCTTCAAATCCTGTATGACTCCAAGCAGCATTCTGAAAATTTCTTTGTGTGGCAGCTCAATGTCTGCTTCTTCTATGCATGTCGTAATGTTCAGGACATCTTCTGCCATTGCCTTTTGTTTCTCCTGTTTTTTCGTTGAGGTCACTGGGGCTGATGGCTGTTTGCGTTACGTTGTTTTAGAGGAGCCAGGTGCCATTTTCCAGGGAGTCGAAGAGCCTGGCTCTCTCTGGGAGACTTGTAGGAATGCTTCTTCGAACTGCCTTCAGCTAATTTCACTATGGAATTAACCTACCACTTTATCCTCCTGTGGCTTCCCTATCAGGGGAGTGACCCAGAA
>NW_022111357.1:2933778-2935078 GCF_000313985.2 Echinops telfairi | reverse complement strand
CCTACCCAGCACACCTGTTTCAGTACCCTGTTTTCCTGAAAAGAAGACAGTGTCTTATATTAATTTTTGCTCCCAAAGATGCGCTAGGTCTTATTTTCAGGGGATGTCTTATTTTTCCATGAAGAAGAATACAGTACACATTTATTTATTGTTTTATTAAAAGAGAGCTCGCACTTCCTATCTGCTCCGGCTGCGCTGTGGCCAACAGTGAGCTGCGCAGCGGTGCTTGCCACTATGGTCCAGAGTCCAGCGTTTCAGTAGCTTGGGGGGTGCTTATTTTCGGGGAGGTCTTATTTTCAGGGGGATGCCTTATATTTCAGCGAGAGGCAAAACTGTAAGTAGGTCTTATTTTCGGGGGATGTCTTACTTTTGGGGAAACGGTAGTTCTCTCTCTTGGTTAATTCTTACTTTGTATGTTTGTGCAAACCTCCCCTGCTCTCCTTTCTCCCTCCCCCCCCCTTTTAAAATCAATTAGGTTAGCTAATAATGTATCTGTTTTTGTTAACTTTTTCAAAGAATTAGAATTGTAATTTATTTATTAGTTTTGCATTTTTTCATTTTAGCTCTCTTTCTGGCTTATCTGTACGTTTCTTTCCTATGTTTCCTGTTAGTTTATTTTGTTGTTCTTTTCCTAGTTTTCTGATTCTTTTGTTTTTATTGATGTGATGAAATGCTGTAAAACTGATGGGAACATGTCAAAAGGACATATGAGCTGACTTCTAAAGGCCAAATAGGGAGCCATTTGAGCATCAAAAATAAAAATAGTGCATTTTAACACAGCAAATAATTAAAACAAAAAACACGTGTCCAGAATGATTTAAAAATTGAGTATGGGATGGAGAAAGGGAAAGACTTCTTCGCAGAAGAAAGCCAACCAGGAAGTACATGGTTGAAAGAAATGCTCAGAGTTTGCGTATTAATTACAATGATAAAAATATGATGGATACTTCAACCAATTAATCCAACTTAAACCACCAATAATGGCACACCTTGATATTATTTGCTCTTTGATATTTTGTACTAACAAGAACACAACTATCACATAGAGTTCTTGTCAAAAGTATTTAACCTGGATCTGATCTTTAGGAAAAGATGACATAGATGCACATTGAAGGATATTCTTCAAATACGTGATCTGGACTCAAAAATGCTGTTAGGGGGAGAAGTGGCAGTGGAACTTTTCTAGATTAAAGGAGACTAAAGACATGTTTATTAGATACTATATTACTGTTACTCCCAATTTCTGGAGTATATTCATTGTATTATGGTTCTAGAAATGTTTTTTATGGATAGAATTAAT
>NW_022111357.1:2922776-2932869 GCF_000313985.2 Echinops telfairi | reverse complement strand
CCCTCATTGTGCATCTATCCCACATATATGGAGCCCTGGTGGCATAGTGGTTTGGACTGCGAACCTCTAGTCAGCAGTTTGAAACCACCAGCTGCTCCTCGGGAGAAAGACAGTCTTTCTCCTCCCATAAAGAGGTACAGTCTCAGAAACCCACCGGGGGAGTTCGTCCCTGTCCTGTAGAGTTGCAGTGAGTCGATGGCAGTGAGAGAGAGTGAAACACACACACACACTATAATGGAGTGAGACCTGGGTTGGCACAGTGGTAAAGCATTTGGTTGCTAACCAAAAGATAAGATAGGTGTTTCAAACTCACCAGCTGCTCCCTGGGAGGAAGAGATGTGACAGTCTGCTTCCATAATGATCCTAGCCTTAGAAACCCTAGGGGCAGTTCTCCTGGGTCTTACAGGCTTACTATGATCAGAATCTACTCAACAGCAATGGATTTGACTTGGTTTGTATACTAGGGGTCTTCAAAAAGTTTGTGGAGAAATGGAACTAAAAAATAACGGAGAAGTTCCATGAACTTTGTGAAGGCCCTGTGTAGATGCGTGGAGAGGGAGAAGGGATGTTACAAAATGCTAACAACAGGTGACTTTAAGGAAGAGCAATATGCCTGTCTTTGTACTGTGCGAAACAAAACTATGTAGAAAAATGTATGGGACTCAAGAAATAGAAGGTGTTTTCCCCATAGATAGATTATCTTGTGGTCACAGTCAGGGGCTGGTCTTTAAATCTTCATAAAGAGGCCCCTCTCCACCCTTCTACCCAGGCCTGAGCCCACTCACTTTTCTCTGAATTGGCTCCATCTCCTCCCCCAAAGAAACGTTGCTTTCCTTGTTAAATCTGAATAGTCCTGTTCTCCCTCTGGCTCCCTCCCTCCCTCTGCAAATGAGCTTGCACAAGCTTTCACGGACAGTAGTAACTCGAGCCAGGGAAGGCTGACTGGAGGGGGCTGTTCTTTATGCTCAGGGTCAGCAGTGCCAAGTCAGCAAAAGGCCCTTCTGTTGAAGATGAGGAGCTAGAGAAGAATACGTTCTCTTGCTGTTTCTACCTTGACTAGATCCCAGACTCCTCCTTTCTCTCCTTGAATGTTGGTCTGTCAACATCGTACTTCTGAAGAGTCCGGCACTGGCGGGACCTGACTGTTGCAGTCCAGGGCGGTTCTGCCCTTCCTACAAAATTTCCCTTTGTCATTCTCGTCACCGACAGAAGGACTCTACTCTGCCTTTTGCACTAACTGGCGGAACGTGCCCTCTCTCCCTTCCAGATGACCCAGCAGATGGCCGGCATGAACTTCTACGGCGCCAACGGCATGATGAACTATGGACAGTCAATGAATGGTGCAAACGGACAAGCAGCCAATCAGACGCTCAGCCCTCAGATGTGGAAATAAAAACAAAGCACCTGTACGGCCACCACTCTCTTCAGCCCTCTCTTTCCTGCTCTCTTCTTTCCCCAGCTCCTCCCACTCCATCCCATTTTCTGGCCTCCCTCCGTTTGGTTTAGAAATCACAGAATAAGTCATTGGGGGTTGGCACTCTGCTCATCCCTGTCACTCCCCAACCCCGCCGACCTCTCTGTTGCTTTCTGTTGCACATGCCCCCTCGCCATGCTGACTTATCTCCCGGGGCCGCCCCTAGCCGTCTCCTGGCACCAGCACCTTAGACATTGTTGGCAGAAGGCACTTCGCTGAGGGAGGAATGTACATGCTTCTGAGGACCCTTCTCTCAAGGATAACCTCGTGCCAGACTTGAGAAAGGCCTGGAGGGGGTGTGTTTTAGGCAAAGAAGGGGAGGACTTAGAAGTCCATTCATACATGTCACTAAACTGTTTCTAAGTTTAAAACTTAGGGGTGAAGAGGGAGGCATCATGCTCCTATGATTTATGGGAAAGAAGAAAGGACCGAAGGCAAACGAAATCCTTCTTGGGTCTTGGATCAAGTTGTCGATAGCTCATGGGTGAGGTAAGCTTCCTCCCAGGAAGGTAAAAAGAAAATCTCTCCGCCCTTAGTAGCTTTCTGCATCTGAGGTTTCAAGGCTTGCTTCTTCAGTCAGCCTCTATCAGCACCAAAGACTTCACGAAGGTCCCGCGCAAACACAGCCGCCCCAGTCTCTCCTCGCCTGCAGAGGGAGATGGTCCCATGGCTTGAGAACCAACCCCTTGAATGAGAATGCACAGCTTAAAGCCCGTACTTTGTGTGTGTGTGTACTTCGTGCGTGTGTGAGTGTGTGGATTCTGCCTCCCACCCACTCCCCATCTGCCCTGAGTGGTATTTGTTGGTCTAGTTTTAGGTTTATAACAAAGAGCAGTTAATTTATCAACAGCTTAGAGCTGTTGATAATTTTTCTTATAGTTAAAAAAATGCAATCTCAGTTATAATTCTCTTTTCCCTTCCCCTTCTCCTATCCTGCCAACCACCCTTTCCTGCCTGTGTCCTGGGGTGTTGGGTTTCATCCCCACCCTTTCCAGGTGTCTGAGGCAGAGAGCCTGGACAGCTGTCCCATCACTCATTGTTCACCCCACTTGAAAATTAAAGCTAGAAAACTTTGCTTCAAAGATTTCATCTGTGGGAATCACACTTCCTGGTTGCCTTCCTCCTGTGTATGTGTAAATTCCTTAATAAACATTGCAGGAAGGGCTGTTTGGTTGGCTCTTTCTTAACTGCGTCACCTTCGGAGGAAGGTAAGTCACACCCCGGTCTTCTGCATTTCAGTGGTGGTTCCTTCACTTCCTGTACTTACAAAACTCCTGTACTGAGCATGTGCAAGAGCTCAGCCCAAGTTTAGGGAATCAGAAAGGGGATCTGCCCCCACTGCTGTGTAACGTGAGCTGTATTTGGTCTGAGGATTGTAGTTGGCCACATCTGCTAATGTAAACCTATTAATAATGGCAACAGGATAGTTCTAATTTAATGTTGAATTAAAAGGAGTCCTGTGGTGAAGTGGATTGTGTTTCATTTTTTAATACATGGTTACTATGAGTCAGAATCAACTTGATAGCAGTGGGTTTGGTTTGGTTTTTATATAGTTGTGGCACAAATCTTAATCCTTAGCAATTCTTTTATTATTTTCTTACAACATAAAAAATTACATTTGTAATACTGTTGTGAGGACTAGGAATTATTTATGGATATATTTATGCACATATCAGTCCATAATGATTCCTTTTGGTTCATCCCTAAATACCATTTGGGATGTATGAGGGTGTACCCAAAGAAACCCAGAATTTTTTCAGAGCTATGTATTTAAATTTTTTACAAAACAACTTTATCACCTTAAAAGTACTCTCCATTACACTTAATACATTTGTCAAATCTGTGATTCCATTCTTGGAAACATTTTCAAACTTATCTGTTGTGAAGGCAGACCGCACCGCCCTTGTTCCCTTCTTCACCTCTTCTATGTTGTAAAATCGCTCTTTTCAAGTTCCTCTTCATTCATAGAAACAAAAAGAAGTCGCATGGAGTGAGCTTCAGGTGAGTAAGGTACATGGGGCAAGAGAGGCATGCAGTTTTTTGCCAAAACTGGCCCACTGAAATGGCTGCGTGAGCAGGTGCATTGTCTTGGTGGGAAAACCAGTCCCCTGTCTGCCACAAATTAGTCCTTTTTGGTTGCACACTGTTACCCGATCTTTTCAGAACCTCTAAACTGATTAACAGTTTGGCCTGGTGGAACCAACTCCAAATGCACTACAGAGTCAACATCTTTGTTCGTCCAGATGTCCAGAATGCAGTTTGTCATCAATCAACATTTCACCTTTTTTGAAACAAGAAAACCACTTGAGTTTTTCCCACAGTGCTGTCCTTGTAAGCTATGTTCAACCTCACAACAGTTTCTGCAGAATTTTCCCCAAGCAGGAGACAAAATTTCACAGCCACATGCTGTTCTCTTAATCAGCCATCACAAAAAAATGAGGTTCTAGCAAAACTACTTTCAGGAAAAAATTCACCGTGTCCAGAGAGAATCTTCCCAGGTGATGCCACTGGGTGCACTCAGAGCAAATTGCTTGATGCTCACCTAGCAGGAAAAACTGTGTCCTAAGTACTATGAGATCTCCACCCAGTAGAGCTTTTTTTTTCCTTTTTGGGTGGGAGGGGGATCCCCCTCATAGATGAAAAGATAAGCATTCTTTTAAGAACATAACAGTGCCATTATTACACTTAAAATATTAACTTAATTTGTTAATACCTGCTGAAGTCTTTTTGAGCATATAGATCAAATTTGAAAATGTTCCTTCTGTTAGTAGATGAAACTTTACTGGCCAGGAAAACACATCAAGGGGCCTATCAAAGAGTAAAGAGGCAGGTGGAATGTGATTGAGTACCATATTGAGGTAGAGAGCTATAGAAGAGAAAGTAGAAGAGTTGGTATGTAGTACTTCACAACACTTAGTGAAGGTCAACAAAGTTCAATTTCTTAGCGCCTTGTTCGACAGATAAAGTAAGCATTGTAATTGCAAACTCAAAAGTAAAACTAAATCCAGAATATATATCAGTATCTTTAGATTTTTCTATTACTACATTTATTTTTTTACTAGACTGTCTAAATGTTAAGTTCATGTATGACTTTAATATAATAGATAAAAGGGAAGATTGGGGATATACATAATTTCTTGTATTTGCTGTTAATTTTCCCAAGAATTTTAATTTCCTTTATTGTCTCATTCAATGGAAGACATAACTATCAGTTTTCTCTCCACCTTCCCAGCGTGAGTGACATCTAGTCTGTTGCTTGAAATACCATGTCTTTGCTAAAATTTGCCAAAGTTCTGTGTCTGGTACAGACCTATTTCCTGACTCCAGCCTCGCTCTTGCTTCAGGTCCTTGGTACTAGCTATTCATCTAGAGGCCCTACTCTCTTACCTTCTCACCTTTGCTCAAATGTTGCCTCCCTCAGTGAAGCCTACCCTGACCATGTTATTTAATATTGCAATATGTTCTTTGACCTGAAACTCTAGCACTCCCAAATTTCCTTAATGTGCCCACTTCCCCCCCCAAAAAAATACCACCTAACAGTTTACATATTTACGATGTTTATTGTTTACTAGTCTTCCAACCTAACAGAATGAAAACTTCAGAGGGCACAGATTGTTATTTTGTTTAGTGATATACTACAAATGCCTAGAACAGTGCCTGGCACACATTAAGGGCTCAATAAAAATTTGTTGTATTGGTTTGAACTGGACCATATATCCACGAGAGAGGAGACCAGGTGGCATAACGGTTATGCATGGGAAACCACCAGCCATACCTCAGGAGAAAGATGAAGCTCTCTCCTCCTGTAAAGAGTTACCGTTTTCAAAACCCACAGGGTCATTTTCACTCTGTCCTATAAGGTTAGTATGAGTTGGAATTGACTCATTGACAGTGAATTTTTTGTTTAGGCCAAGAAGTATTGACAATAATACAGAAATGGATTTCCCATGATTTGATAGCTAGATTTTATAAGTGAGAAAATCTGAATTTTTTTAGATTGTCCTTGCATACGGGACTGAGATTTTTTTTTTTCTAACACCATTATTTGCCTTTTTATTTTTGTGGATTCTGCCCCCTCCTATTTTCTTCCTTTTTTTTTTTTTTTTTAACATTTTATTAGGGGCTCATACAACTGTTATCCCAACCCATACACACATCATTTGTGTAAAGCGCATTTGTACATCGTTTCTCAAAACATTTTCTCTCCACCCAAACCCCCGACATTAGGTCCTCATTTTCCCCCTCCCTCCCTGCTCCCCCCTCCCTCATCAGCCCTTGATAGTTTATAAATGGGTATTTTGTCATATCTTGCCCTGTCCGACGTCTCCCTTCATCCACTTTTCGGTTGTCTGTCCCCCAGGGAGGAGGTCACACACAGTTCCATGTAATCGGTTCCCTCTTTCTTACCCATTCTCCCTTTGCCCTCCCTGTTTGACACTCACATCACTGGTCCTATAGGGCTCATCCATCCTGGATTCCCTGTATTTTCAGTTCCTATCTGTACCAGTGTACCTCCTCTGGTCTAGCCAGTCTTGCAAGATAGAATTCGAGTCATAGTAGTGGGAGCGGGGAGGAAACATTTAGGAACTAGAGGAAAGTTTTATTTCTCATCATTGTTACATCGCACCCTGACTGGCTCTTCTCCTCTCTGAGACCCCTCTGCAAGGGGATCTCCAGTGGCCTACTAATGGGCTTTGGATCTCCACTCCGCACTCCCCCCATCATTCACACGGACTGAGATTTACAGACCTCTAAGAACTGAAAAATCACAGCTGATACAATTTTAAGATGGACGGGTATTTTAATTTCAGAAAAAGGAAATTAAAATACCCGTCCATCTTAAAATTGTATCAGCTGTGATTTTTTTCTTTGTTTTGTAAACATGAGTATTTTTGAAAGGGAAGATGAAAATATGAACACATGAGTAATGGGTCCAGCAGTAACGCTATGGTTTTCAGCCATCGGCCAGTGTCTGGAACACCTTCTCCATCCCCACAGAGCGTATGTAATGTAACACCTTGTCTTCTCAAGACCTCTCATGGAGACCTCCCCCCACACCTCTTCACTGTTCTGCTGGTGCCAAATTGCTGGGGGTGGCTGGAGCTCCTTTTAGACATAATTTATTTCTGTCCCAAAGTTTATTAACATGAGATTCCTAGGTTCTTTCTCTCTCTCTTCTTTCTTCACCTTCTCTTGTGGCCACAGCCCATCCCTCTGTGTCGTCTTCTCTCTAGCTCTCCCTTTTTTTTAACTTTCGGCTATTCTCTCATCATTCTGCTTTCCAATCTTTCCTGCCCCTGCCCCTTTTACTCTCATTCAATTCTAAACACCTGGGCAGGTAGTACTCTAATGAAAACCTGTTAATTAAAACCCACACCTGGGTCTGCTTGTCTTTTATTCCCATTCTAACAACGAGTAGACACAAAATATGAGTGGTTTTTTGGTAGTGAGAAATCGAGTGGTGAGTACTTTATAAGAGCAAGCAGAATACCATAGTTCACAAAGACAAAGAGTTCTACATCCTAATCTGGTGAGTGGTGACTGGGTTCTTAAATGCCTGTGAGCAGTGGAAGTAAAGTTGAAAAGAGTTTGTGAATAGATCACTCCAACTTTCTCAATGGTACAATGGAGAAGAGTCTGGTAACAAGTTCAGTGTTACATCCAACACTTTCAAGTATTGTATTTTAAGATCTTTCCTTTTGTCTAACATTCTTTCTGGCTTTTAGTTAATCTAAGTTTTGCATTGGTTTGTAGGTTTTCCACTTTAGTGTGTATGTGTGTGTGTGTGTGTATATATATATATAAAACTATGACTTGGCAGAAGTAAGGTCAGAGTGCTCCTTAGAGGCAAGGATGGCAACAGTTCACCTTACATACTTCAGACATAATGTCAGGAGATATCAGTCCCTGAAGAAGGACATCATGCTTGATAAAATGGAGGGGCAGAAAAAAAAAAAGGCAGCAAAGAAGACCATCAAGGAGCCGAATTGACACCCTGGCTGTAACAACGGGCTCAGCATAGGGACAATTGCAAGCATAGTACAGGACCATGCAGTGTTTCATTCTGTTGTGCTTAAAGTCACAATGGGTTGGAACCAACTTGGTGGCATTTAACAACAACATTGATTAACCATGATCCTATAAGGTTTTGTCATCTACAGGTAAGCTTCTGTGTTGCACAGTCCATAAGATATTTAACTACAAATTTTCTACAAAAGGAGACAGAAAAAAATGACTAATATTTTGAACTTAGAGTCCATCAAATGGAATCAAGATTTCTAGAACTCTGAAGTGTGACAATGTTTGTGAATTACAGCTGATAGAAATAGAAATTAGCCACTAATAGATTAAGTGATGGTATTTCTTTAAGTTCTTTATGTGAAAATATTGTGAGCAGTTACTCTGTGGGTAAGTAACTAGTTGAAAATAGTTTATTTGGGGAGCTGATATCAGGGGCTCTAGTGGGAAGAGAAAGCTTTGAAAATGATAATGGCAGCATCTTGACACAATGGATGAATGTATGATTGTGATAAGAGATGTGAGAGCCCCCAATAAAAGTATTTAATAAAAACCCCAAGAAAGAAAAGAGTTTATCATTTAATCTACTTAAGTCTGGGGTAAAAGATGAGTGTTTGTCTCTTTAAAACATTGGCAAGGAATCCTAGTAGCTTAGTGCAGTTAAGAGTTGGGCAACAACTAGAAGGGAAGCAACAAAGCCCACATGGTGTCGACAAGATCAGGTATCAGGCATCAGAAGATCCAAAACAAATAATCATACTGATGTGAATGAGGAGGGTCAGAGTGGAGACCCAACACCCATCTGTATACATCTGGACATCCTCTCACAGAAGGGTCACAAGGAAAGAACAAGTCAGACACCCACAAAACACACAACATTATTTGATGCTGTCTCCCCCTCACCCCTCCCACTATCATGACCCAGTTCTATCTTACAAATTTAGCTACACCAGAGCATGCTCAATGGTACAGATAAGAGCTCTCAACACACAGAATCCTGGACAGATAACCCCCTCAAGAACAAGTAAAGGGAGTAGCGATACCATGAGGGTAGGGGAAAGGTAGGGGGAGAAGCAGAGAAATGGGGAACCAATTGCAATAATCAGTGTACAACATCCCTCAGGGGGACAAACAACAGAAACTTGGATGAAGAGACAGCGGATGGTGTAAGATAAGGAAATAACAATTATTCAAGGGTGGGAGGGTGGGGGAGGGAGAGAAAAAAGTGGAGCTGATACCAAGGGCTCAAGTAGAAAGAATATGCTTTGAAAATGTGGATGGCAACATAATGCACAGATGTGATTGATACAATTGATATATGGATTGTTATAAGAGCTGTAAGAGCCCCCAATAAAATGATTAAAACAAACCAAAAAATAAGAGTTGGGCTGCTAACAGTCATCAGTGGAAGACCACCAGAAGCTCTGTAGGGAAAAGACGGGGCTACTGCAATCTCTGAGCAAGATCCACAGTAGAACTACCAAGAAGGGCAAGTGGAGGCAAATAAGAGTGCCGCTCTCGATTATATGCAGATTTGCCTTATTGAATAGATGAAGGACATTCAGATTAAGCCAATGAATTCTTCTAAATTGACAGAAGTCACTCATGAAAAAGAAGGACTCCCTGCAGGCTTCAGGAGTTAGCTTAGAGGCGCCCCAGAAGTTTACCAACCCAGATCCAACTCAGCCAAGGGGAGGATTGTTTTATACACTTGCTTCATTAACCAACCAGCCCCCGAGGTCTGTAGGAAGCTCTAGCATAGAGCTTTGGGACCATAAAATAACTCAAATGGCCGCCTCAGTGTACGAGTAAGATTTGGAGGAAGGAACGCGAGAGAGAACACCACAGCCAAAAATCTTAGGGCCATGATTGCGGCCTATTTAGGCCCCAGACCCTGAGGTGGAGTAGCTAGCACAGTTCAGACTTCAGCCTTGAGTTACTAGTTACTTGCTACAACTATGGGAAGCCAAGCCACTCTCAGTTTGTATGTCACAAGGCAGGTCCTCCATAAGACATGAGGGTAGGAGGGAACACTTCTTCCACCTGTTTCCATGAGGGACCCTGTGACATCTGACCCACAAATGCCCTAAGCAAATCATGTTGATGACCAAACTCATCAACCACTCCCAAGACCTCACCGGCAACACTGGTGACATCAAAATTCAAGGAGCTTTGGGTATGTGTAGATGTTGCCAGTAAGCCCATCTGTTTATTCTGTTTATTCTGTACTAAAACCTTTTGGTAGTCTCTTAACCACCTCCTGTCTCCAAGAAGTTGGCCTCAATGAGTCCCCAACAAAAAGATTTCTCACCCTTCTCTTGCCTTGCATTTGGGAAGGGTTCTTTATCCTCCCACCAATGTCTAGTTGTCACCAAGTCTCCTACCCACCTTTTAGGGGGAGAGGGTTTTTTATTTTATTGAGACTGAGTGCACAAGTAACCTGCCTTCCCAAACCCACCATGTTGCTCCTGGAAATAGCAGGTTACGACAGGATTTGTATCCCAAACTTTGGGAGCATTACAAAACCTTTATGAGGCTCTTAAAAGGAGAATTAGAAGAGCTAGAAGGAGACAAGGCCCAAAAAAAGGCTTTTTTTTTTTT
>NW_022111357.1:2918066-2921000 GCF_000313985.2 Echinops telfairi | reverse complement strand
CTGTTCCTCTGCACTCCCCCAGTGCTTTGCGTAAGTGTGGTGGGATCAGATCGGGTGCAATTCCCACACTGTGTCTCTGGTGTTGTCCCCCGCAGGGCCATGGGTCAGTGAGGGCCATCATGTCCCATAGTGGGGCTGGCCATGTGGCCCTCTCTGTTACTGGCTGTTCTAATTGGGGTCATCGTCCTCAAGGCCTGGTGGGCCAGGATGTGCCCCAGTCTCTCCTCCTCCCCCGTCATCCGCTCCTGTGTGCTCTGGTCAGACATATCCCTCTCCCGAAGCTGCAGATTCAGTGCCATCGTTTGAGATACATTCTTCTCAGGGGAGGGGCAGGCATCCACTTAGTACTGGGGGCTGGGACCAGCCCCCTAGATTCCCTACTCCGCGCCGGCATGTTGTCTTCACACCTTGGAGCACTGGTTTGAAGTTTGGTCCCTCTTTTCCTGTGGAGATATAAACAATACCCTCCCCTTGGGTGGGTTAGCGCCCTGTGCCCCCGCTACCCATTTCTTCCTTATTTTCATCATTCAAAAAAAGGCTTTTAAAGCACACAAACAAACCTTAATTAAGGACCCAGCCTTAAGGCTTCCTGATCTAGAAAAACGACTCTCTTGCCAATGGCGTCAAAAAAAGACAAAGATGGAAATAAGAATTCTGCTTCAGTTGTGGGATCTGAACCATGAACAGTAGCATATCTGTCCAAAGAGCTCGCTGTTCCCCTTCCTCAAACCAATAACAAGCTGTCTGCCTTCTGTTGGTCGTTTGTTTCTTTCAGATTGCAGCAGCCCCATGTAAGACTGATGGTGCGGAACGGGTACAGTCCCGTCCCACTCCAAGGATGGACCAGACAACTCACAGGTTTAGGGCAAGTGAAGAGACTGAACTCCGAACAAATATATAGGCCCTGCATTCCATCTCAGCCGGAAGTAGCTAGATCAGTCATCACACAATATCCCAAATGAATTCACATTCCTGTTCTCTTCTGGGGAATGTCAGGGTCCACTAGAGGCCTGGATAACTTATAAGGTCTGAATGAGCTATCCCAAATTGCCTCATGAGATCTACCAGTCATGCCAGGGTCAACTAGAGGTCTGGGTGACCTATCCCAAATTACCTCACGTTGGATCTCTGGGATCCAACCCAGAGATCATGTCCAAATAACCTATCAACCAGCTTGCTCCACATAATAATGAGGTACACAAGCTGTAGAATAGGAGACCACCATTATGCGGAAATAAGAACCACGAGTAAGAGCCCGTGGGAAAGCAGGGTAGGGACTGAAGTGAGCCAATGGGATACTGCTACCCGGCCCCTATAAAATCCAATGTCATACCCCTAAGAAGTGGTGGAGTTCCTCAAATCGTGAGGTGACCTGCTCATGATTGAAGTGTACTTTGCTTCTACCTTTTTTTTTTTTGGCTTATTTTTTGCTCTGCTTACAAAAACAAGCTTGTGAGTGAGCAGTCATTTAAGGTAAAACTATTGATCTCCTGGTTCAGAAGAAGGAATAATGATGAAAATTGAAAGACACATGGAAGTAATTAGTCCCATGGACCATGCAGACACCAGTCTCCACAACCCTGAGATCAGAAGAACTAGATGGTACCCGGCTACCACTACCAACTGCCCTGAAAAGGAACACATTAGAAGGTCTTGGACAGAGTAGAGGAAAAAATTAGAACAGAACTCCAAAACATAAGAGGCCAAGCTTACTGGCCAGATAGACACCGGTGATACTTCGAAGACTGCGACCCTTACCCTTCAATTCTGCTTTTGAACTCACCTTCTCATTAGAAAAATCAACCATTTATGATCAAAAGAGCAGCATTTGCCCAAGGACAAAATTCAAAGGGCTAGAAAAGAAAGGAATTGAAACAGGAAACACGGGGAAGAAGTGGTATTAGTACATTGAGGGGCTTGCAATGGCTGAGTTGAATCAATGTGTATGAATTATTTAATTTAAAACTATGATTTAATTATTTTAAGACTGTTCTGAAAGCCTACACCTAATTCACAATAAAGTTTTTTTTAAAAAAAGGTCAAAGAAGCAGACTAGCACATGGACAAGAGGAGGTCTCTAGGAAGTCTGAAGCATTGGAGGTACACTGCACCTTGGAAAACAAGAGGCTGGAAATGTGAATTGGATGGGACTCTGTAGCTTAGATCTCTAGATCCTCTCACTTACCCCGTTATGTACACCCATTCTTCCATCCAATGCCTTGATTCAGCTCATTACCAGCTTCACTCATCCCAAAGAGACTAGAAATTTCTTCTTCAGAAACTAGGAGTCAGGGACACCAGACACAATAGAGACTGGAGTTAAGATAAGGTTACATACTGAACTGTGTTACTACTCTCAGACCCTTTCGCAGTGAAAGCTAGGGTTTCACATCTTCAAGTTTCTGAACTATATCACCTGCACTTAAATTCCTGAATAGACCTTGGAATCCCACACTACTCCCTTCAACCACATTGGGTGTATTTTCTCACCCTCTCGTCTCACATACTTCGACTTTCTTTATTGTTGTAATATGTGTGTACGTATAAAACACTGCCAATGCAACATTTGTATGTCTACATTTCATTGACACCAATGACATTAACCATGTATGACTATATCAAATCTATTTTTCTTTCTGACACCAACAATGAGTATATAATAAATCACTTTCCACTTCTCTATTCAATTCTGACACAAGGTGCCCAATTCAGCACTTCTTGGACCTTAACTCCTTGAAGCTAGGTCAGGTATCACATTAAAAGGACAACTAACTACCCTTCAGGCTGTCAAGTCAGCCAAAGACTTCACATGCCAGCTGCCAGCTTGGGATTCTCTGGGACTCTCACTTCTGACTGGCTACAAATTTAAGGTTTTCCAACACCGCTTCAAGATACTTGTTGAAAATGCACAGCACTATTCTGGGTTCCTGATTT
>NW_022111357.1:2915675-2917826 GCF_000313985.2 Echinops telfairi | reverse complement strand
GCCTGTACAACAGAATGAAATATTGCAAGGTCCAGCACTAGTTCACAGTCTTCCTATGTTGGAGCCCATGGTTGTAGCCACTATGTCAATCCATCTCATTTAGCAGCTTTTTCTTTTTAACTGACCCTATACTGTACCAAGCATGCTGTCTTTCTCCAGCCACTGGTCGTTCCTGAACACATGTCCAAAGTCTAGGAGAAGAAGTCTCACTATCTTGGCTTCTAAGGAGCATTCTGGCCATACTTATTAGATTTGTTCATTCTCTGACAGCCCATGATATACTCAATTCCACCAACACCTTAATTCAAAGACTTCAGTTCTTTCCGAGTCTTCCTTATTTACTGTTCAGTTTTCACATGCATATTTGCGATGGAAAACACTCTGGCTTGGGTCAGGCATTCCGCAGTACTCAAAGGGACATTTTTCCTTTTTAACACTTTAAAAAGACTTTCTCAATGTAACACACTGTTTTGATTTCCTGACTGCTGCTTCCATGGGCATTGTGTTAGACCGGGTAGACTAGAGAAACAGCCAGTGATACGCATATATGTGCAAGGAGCTTTATATCAAGAAGCAATCATATAAGACCATCCCAACCCAGTCCTACTCAAGCCCATAAGTCCAATACTAGTCCATAAGTCCCTCTTCAGACTCAGTCACAAGCAATGATGCAGAATACAGGAAGATCACAGGTTGGTGGGTGCAAAGTCATGTGGATCCAATGGCAGTGGAAGCATCAGGTCTCAGAGTGGCCCACCAGCAGGAAGAGGAAGGCAGAGCGGAGGGAGGAGGTTCCCAGGGCCCTCCTTATGAGAAGGCCACACCCACAATGAGTTACCATCAGTCTGTGACCTGATTGACAGGTTGAATACCAGCCCTACACGTTTACATATCTTCAAGTTGACAAGAAATTATATAACTACCACAGGCATTGATTGCAGATGAAAGGAAAATGTAATCCTTGACAATGTCAATCATAATGTTGTTTATTGGCCCACTTGTGAGAATTTTTGTTTTGTGTTGAGCCTGCCACCTTTGATCTTTCTCAGTAAGTGCTTCAAATCCTCACTTTCAGCAAACAAGGCTGTCTCATCTGAATAACACAGGTTGTTAAAGAGTCCTCTTCCAATTCTGAGGCCATGCCCCATTCTTCTTTATATAGTTCAGTTTCTCAGATTACTGGCTCAATATACAGATAAAATAAATGCAAAAGAATACAAATCTGATACCCTTTTTCTGCTTTTAAACCATACACTATCTCCTTGTTCAGTTTGAATGATTGCTTCTTGATCAAAGTACAGGTTCCACATAAGTACAATTAAGTGTTCTGGAATTCACATTCTTTCCAATATTTTCCATAATTGATTACAATCCACATAGTCAAGTACCTATGGGTAGTCAATGAAACACAGGCAGACATCTTTTTGGTATTTGCTTCCAGGGAAGAGCCATCTAACAGCAGCAAGGACATTTCTCATTCTTTTTGTTTGTTTGTTTGTTTTAATTAAATCATTTTATTGGGGAATTGTACAACTCATCACAATCCACACATACAATTCATTGTGTCAAGCACTTTCGTACATTTGTTTCCGTAATCATTCTCAAAACATTTGCTTTCTACTTGAGCCCTTGGTATCAGCTCATTTTTTCCCTCCCCCCTCCCCTATGAACCCTTGAGAATTGATAAATTATTATTATTTTGTCATATCTTACACTGTCTGACATCTCCCTTCACCCACTTCTCCACTGTCCATCCCCCAGGGAGGAAGTTATATGTAGATCCTTGTAATCTGTTCCCCCATTCTCCCTCACCTTCCCTCCACCCTCCTGATACCACCACTCTCACCACTGGTCCTGAGGGATTCATCTGGCCTGGATTCCCTGTGTTTCCAGTTCCTATCTGTACCAGTGTAGGCATTTCTCATTCTGTCATCTGAATCTTGCTTGGTTTTCGGGAAGTTCCCTGATGATGCATTGCTGCAACCATTTTTAAAATTATTATTAAATACTTTTATTGAGAGCTCTTACATCTCTTATCACAATCCATACATTCATCCATTGTGTCAAGCACATTTGTACATATGCTGCCATCATCATTTTCAAAGCATTTTCTTTCTCCTTGAGCCCTTGATATCAGCTCATTTCCCCCTC
>NW_022111357.1:2913252-2914827 GCF_000313985.2 Echinops telfairi | reverse complement strand
GGGAGTACTTGAATAGAGGCCCAGTGTCCATCTCAACCTAAATTCTTAACATATAGATCTAAATACAAAGATGTATTTCCCTATCATTATATATAAGTACATTTACATATGTACATGCCCGTATTTGGACCTCTATAAATGTACCTTGCCTCATGGTTCTTTCCTCTATTTCCTTTTACTTTCCTCTTGTCCCACCATCATGTTCGGCCTTCATTCAGGTTTAGTAATTCCTCACTACTACATTGCCCTTGATTAAGCCCCACTAGGCTTAATCCTATGCCCTTCTATTGATTTTAGTTCACTTGTTGTTCTCTTGTCCCTGGGTTGGTTCACCCCCTTTCCTTTCTCCCACCTCTCCTTCTCCTGTATCCCCTGCCACCAAACCAGTGGTTCCATTCTTTTCGTCTCTGAATTGCTTGTCCCGCCTATCTTATCTAGATAAATATGCAGAGACATTAATAAGATGCAACCATTTTCGATTCATCTTCAGCAAAAATTTACTTCTGTGTGATAGTAATGACACTGTTCAATAATATGTGCATTCTATTGGATCATCTTTAGAATGGGCACAAATATGGAACACATCTATTAAATAACTGGGTAGCTGTTTTTTTTAATTTCTTGGCATAGAGAAGTGACCACTTCCAGAGCTGCATGTGTCAATTAGTTTCCTTTAATTTCTGGAGCCTTATACCTCAGCAATGCTTGGAGTTCTTCCAGCAGTACCATTGGTTCTTGATCATATGCTACCTCCTGATATCAGCCTTTTTATAAAGGATACAAAATATGTTCAGCCTATATAACTAATGCTTATTTAGATTGTCACACTTTCTGCTTTATCCTACTTCCGTTTTTACATCTTTTGTCCTCTTCTCTGAAATAAAATTTTTGTCTTTAGTTTATCCTTGAGAATACCTTTAATGTAAATTTCTGGGGGAGAACCCAATTTTTGTTTATCAGGAAATACTGAAATTATAGGGATTTTTTTTTTGTATTCTAACTGTATTCTGCGTTACTGATTATTTCTTTACAACATCTGAATATTTCATTATACTACCTTCTGACTTCCATTGCTCCTGAAATGTCACTTTTATTTGCCCATTGTATTAGTTATCAATAGATACTTAATGACTTACCCCAAACAGTGATTAAAAAAATAACAATTTTAATCTCACATTTTTCAAGTGTCAAAAATTTAGCAGCTGTTTAAATAGGAGAATTGGACTTAGGATGCAGTCAAAATGAGTTTGCAGTGAAGATGTATGTCAACAAGGTTGGAATCATATGAAGGTTTAAATGGGGCTACAAGATACTTCCAATATTGCTCACTAATATGACTAGCATGTTGATGGTGGTTATTAGCCTGACTTTTCCCAGAGCAAGCAAAATAGGAGTGTTCTGTAGTATTAAATAAACAAATATGGACGCCGAGGGAGGGTGAGGGGCCGGCCCCCACCCGCTGATACTCCTACGAGTTCAGTATATGTATTATATTAAAGTCATCGAGAGCATGAGAGATAATACAATAATACAGTCAGGCATGATACATAGCAACATTGCTCACCTCAGCCCAGC
>NW_022111357.1:2911495-2912792 GCF_000313985.2 Echinops telfairi | reverse complement strand
CCCCCCGTGGTGGGATGAGACAGCAGTCTGGCAGCAAGTATCTGACTTCCCCCCACAGTGTTCCAGAAAAGGGTGACAATGTACTTTTTGACTTCAGAAAGAATTGCCTCATGTGACTGTGAGGGAGGGCTTATATGTTAAAGAGAATCTGTCGGTGAGGTAGCAGACTGGAAACTGGCAGTCTTGTGTCCCAAAATTGGTAGATAAGGCCGTGGAGAGAGGTGAGAAATAAAATTCTTTTTAAAAAAAATCATTTTATTAGAGAGATAAAATTCTTGCATGATGTCTATTTATAGCATAGATGCAGAATATTTTCTGGGAAACTTCTCTTTTTGCTCCTAAAGACTTCAACCGTTTGGTTGAGGCCCACTCACATTATGGAGGATAAATAAATTTGACTAAATTAATAATATCATTTAGTGTTTCACCAAACAAATGGTCACCATAGCCTAGCCAAGTTGACACAAAATTAACCATTATATTTCATCCCTACGGAGCCCTGCTGGTGCAGTGGTTATGTGTTTGCCACAACGTCAGTAGTTTGAAACTCCCAGATGCTCTTGGGGAGAAAGAGGAGGCTTTCTACGCCTCTAAAGAGTTACAGCTCAGAAACCCACAGGGTCAGTTCTACCCTGTCCTTATAGGATCACAAAGAGTCAGAATTGACTGGATGGCAGAGAGTGAATGAGTGAGTCAGGCCATTTCCTTAAAACCTACATCAGTTGTTTTTAGGTGCCTTTGAGTCATGTTTGACCCATAGAGACTGTAGGTTTAGCAGAACAAAACGGGGCCCAGCCTCATAATTGTGATGTTTGGGCTCATTGCTGAAGCCATTTCCTTATGGTTCTTCCTCTTTTTTGTTGATCTACTTTACCAAGCATGGTGTCCTTCCCCAAACATTGTCTCTCCTGAAAACATGTCTGAAGTCTTGCCATTCTTGCTTCTAAAGAGCATTCTGGTTGTACTTCTTCCAAGATAGACTTTTAGATTCTAGCAGTCCACATCACTTTCAAAATTCTTCACTAACATAATTCAAATGCATCAAATCTTCTGCAGTCCAAAAAATCATACCATTGTGAATGAGGGGGAGTGCGGAGTGGGGACCCAAAGCCCATCCCCTTACGGAAGGATCGAGGGGAGGAGACGAGTCAGTCAGGGTACAGTGCAGCAACAATGAAACACGATTTTCCTCTAGTTCCTAAATGCTTCCTCCCTACCCACTATCATGATCCCAATTACACCTTACAAATCTGGCTAGATCAGAGGATGTACACTGGACAGATAGGAACTGGAAACA
>NW_022111357.1:2907530-2910564 GCF_000313985.2 Echinops telfairi | reverse complement strand
TTTCCAGTTCCTATCTGTACCAGTGTACATCCTCTGGTCTAGCCAGACTTGCAAGGTAGAATTCGGATCATGATAGTGAGTAGGGAGGAAGCATTTAGGAACTAGAGGAAAATCGTATGTTTCATCTTGCGACATCGTACCCTGACTGGCTCGTCTCCTCCCCGAGACGATTTTTAAAAAATCTTCTGCAGTCTTATTTGTCGTATAACTTTCAAATGCATATGATGAAATTGAAAATGCCATGGTTTGGGTCAGGTGAATCTTAGTTCTCAAAGTGACATCCTTGCTCTTTAACCCTTTAAAGAGGTCTAGTGCAGCAGATTTGACCAATACCATATGTTATGTTTGAGTCCACTGTTGGAACCAGTGTCAATTCATCACATTAAAGGTCTTCCTCTTTTACACTTACCCTCTACTTTACCAAACATGACTGGTCCATCCTGATAACGCATCCAAAATGCATGAGACCAAGTCTCACCAGGCTAGTTTCTAAGGAGCATTCTGGCTGTACTTCTTCCAATTCAAATGTTCAGATATTTCATATTCTTCAACACCACCATAATTCAAAGACATTCCATTTTTCTTTGAATATACCACGGCTTGGGTCAAGTGCATCTTAGTCCTTAAAGTGCTATCTTTGCTTTTGAACATTTTAAAGCAATCTTTTGCATTTGACCAATATAATACAATGTTTGATTTCTTGACTGCTGCTCACATGAACATTGATTGTGGAGCCAAGTAAATTTAAATCCTTGAAAATTTCAGACTTTTCTCCATCTATCAAGATGTTGCTTATTGCTCCAGTTGTAAGGATTTTGGTTTTATTTAATCTAGTTGTAATCCATACTGAAGGCTGTAGACTTTGCTCTAAATCAGTAGGTCCTTCATGTCCTCTTCACTTTCAGCAAGCAAGGTTGTCATCTGCATATTGCAGGTTATTAATGATTATTCCTCCAATCCTATTATCACATTCTTCTTCATAGTCTAACTTCCCAGATTATTTGTTCAGCATACAAACTGAATAAGTATGCTAAGAGGATACAACCCTGACACACACCTTTTCTGATTTTAAAACATCTATTATCCCCTTGTCCACTTTGTAAACTACTTTTTGGTCTATACACGGTTCCACGTGACCATAATAGTAAGTGTTCTGGAATTCCATTCTTAGAAATGTCATCTAAAACTAGCTATGGTTCACACAATCAAATGCCTATGCGGTCAATAAGTCAATAATCAAATGCCTATGCCGTATTCCCTAATGCTTACTGACTTTAAACAAATTTCATCATACAGTTAAAGAAATGTTTTTCTTTGTAGTCAGGCACATACATGAGTGTACCCTTTAAGAGAAAAATCTCATGAAAACAAATGCCAGGAACGAGTGTGTCTTCGGGATATCTTAAACATCTATGGCTTGGGGAAAATATCTTGGGACAACCTGTTGATTACCCTGAAGACCCCTTAATAATCACAGACTTTTGCAATCATGTACTATAACCAATCTCTGAAACCTACATATGTTCTATAAGCCAATCCTAGCGAAAAACCTGCTCTGAGGTGTCCTGCCTCTCAAGTTGTGCTTATAATCATAGAGTTGTAAACTAAAACACCTGATTTAACCCTGTTAAAATGTGTTGGATGCCCTGCTGCCTTGGACTACTTGGTTTAACTTGTTTACTATGCTGTTCCTGGTTCAAATCAAAGCCAACCTTGACAAATCTCTTTACTTTTACAAGTAGTTCCTCATGAATTCTGACTGTCCAGCATGTATTCTGATAATTCTCTGCTATCTTGTTAGCTCTTAGATATACAGTACTTAAAAGACACTGAAAATATATTTCAGATGTTTGTTTTTAAACATTTTCTCAACCACTACTGACTTTCGTTCTATAAAAGGTTTGTATCATGTCTGCTTATGCTTCTACACACACACAGTTTTATTTCTGCTCATCAGTGTCTAAAAGTTTACTGATGATGTTCTTGAAGACACACATGGGCACAGGCTGTCTTTACTGTAGATCAGAACTCCACCGCGGGGCAAAAGGACCTGGAAGTTCAAACAGTTCCTAATACAGATAAGGTGCAGCTCTTCTCATGTCAGTGTATTTATTTTAAAGGAAGCTAAAGAGTGGTGTGTCAGAAAGTATAATTGAGCTTGAGTTCCTAGAGCTTTTACAACTTGAGAGGATATTTGAAAACACTGATCTTAACATTGATATATGAGGTGGTTGCATTATGTAAATATTTCAAATATTAAAAATGCATATATTTTAAAAACAATCATTTTCTGAGGCAGATTGGAAGCCCTGCTGGCGTAGGGGGTGACAGCTCCAGCTGCTAACCCGCAAGGCCAGTGGTGGGTACCGACCAACTGCTGCGGGGGGAGAAAGGTGCGGCTGTCTGCTCCTGGAACGATTTAGTCTCACAAACCCTACAGCAGCAGTTCAACTGTGTCCTGTAGGGTCGCTACGAGCAGGATTCCACCCGAAGACAGGGGGTAGACAACGATGGGATCGACGGGATGGCGGTGGGTTTGGTTTAGTCAGCAGTTTGAACCTACCACCCATTCTGCGAGAAAAGGCCTGGCGGTCCCCTCCATCAAGACCATGGCCCTGGAGACCTTCTGAGGGTCTGCTGCTATCAAGATCACAGCCCAGACTCCGATGGGATCCACCACCACCGGCTTCCCTCACGCAGAAGAACACACTTCAGTCATCCCGTCTTCCTCCCCGTTTAGTCCCTCTTTTACCATCCATCCCGGCTCACCAGAATCAAAAGGCCCGCAAGCAGGAAGTGCGTTTAGCTCGCCGCTGCCGCCTCAGAACGCGGGGGACCCGTGGCCCCCGGAGGCGCTCGGGGTAGGGAGGAGCGGATGGCGTGGAGGGGGGTCCTCACCGGAAGCGCCGTGTGACCACGTGGTGTGGACGACCCCCGCCCGGAACGCCGGGCGGTCGGACAGGTCGAGCTAGCCCCGTGGGGGCGGGGCGCAGGACCCGCCTCGCTCCTTTCCGGGCTCCGGAAGTCGCGGGGG
>NW_022111357.1:2899983-2907382 GCF_000313985.2 Echinops telfairi | reverse complement strand
GCCGGCCCGCGGTGCCCCGCCAGGCTGCCGCAGAGAGAGGCCGGGAGCTGCAGCCGCAGGGCGGAGCGGACGGCGGACTTGGTAGCCACCAAGTGACCGGCAGCCCGAGCTGGCTGGGGGCCCCCTCCCCATGCCCGCCCCGCGGCTCCGCTCCGGTGGGGCCGGCCGGGCAGCCCCGCCTTAGAGGGGAGGCTGGAGCTTGTGCCGCACCCGCCACCTTCTGCCGGTTCTGGATAGGCATTTGGAAAAGATTCCCGGCCGGTCCGGAGGTCCAGCTTCCGAAGCCTACGTGCACGTTGGGCATGTTGCGAAGAATGATCGTGCTGAGTGCGGCTGTGATCTGTCCTTAAAAGACCGGCAGCGGACAAGTCGGTTCCCATCTAGGCTTGTTCTTACAGAGACACTGCAGTTTAAAGCTTCAAGAACGAGTCCTCTCACGGGTCCTACCTGCGAGCAAGGCCCATCTGGTGAGTAGGCGGCCACTCGGTGCACCCCCCATCCCCCACCCCCCGTCTGCTGTCTGACCGAGGCCCAAGGGTGGCATGTCTGGGAGCACCATGAGAAGTGGCATCTTGGAAGGATGCTCTTTCTCTCTCACTCATCGTGTTGTAGGATTCAGTGGTTGCTCCACATTGGTCCGGGACGTTTACTTCTTTGTATATTTGGGGCAGGATTTTCTTCCTCACGGTGCAATCACTAGGATGCGGCTCCTTTCTCTACCAGGGAGTCACAGAGGACCAAAGTCATAATCAGATAAGCCACATGTGCCTCCTAGAAACTTCCAACAAAAGTTGGGCTCTCCCACTCTCTAGGGAGCTACGATAAACGGAGTTGGACCAAGCCACTGTAGAGGAATTGCTCAGGAGCCGGAGTGGGGGTGGGCCGCCCGGATGGCCTGATGGAATTGGGTTGTTTCCTGCGCTTCCTGTTAGAAATCATTCTACAATGGCCCGTGTTGTGGGGAAGTGCTGTATTTCCTCCGTTGGAAGGCAGGTCCCTACCTTCCTGAAACCAGGATGCATTTTCTCCAGGAGGTTCAAGGAAATTTGCCAGCTGCTGGGTGCCGGAGTGGGTAGTGATGTGTCTGCCACTGCTTGCTTATGTGAAAATAAAGCCATGTGATTATGTCATCAGTTGAGAGACTGGAAATGAATTTTAAATTAAGGACTTCTAATTATTATTATCATTTTTAATGACTTTAAAAGATAATGTTAGGATGCGGCATTCAAACGAGAGGTTTGTAATGTTTATTAAAAGGTTTGCCTTATGCTGAGCCTTGTCTCATGTAATCAGAATTGCAACCCTATGCAGTACGATTTTTATTCCCATTTTATAGATAAACTAAAAAACTTTGGGTTTTCTGTGCCAGGATCAAGATTCTAAAAGGAACCGTGGTGGTGTAATGGTTAGGTGCTCAGCTGTTCATCAAAAGACTAGCAGTTAAAACCCACCACCCAGCCTCCTGTGGGGCAGCTCTGCTCTGTCTGATGGAGTCACTCTGAGTTGAAAATTAGTTCATCTGCACACAGCAGTGGGATTTTAACTTAGACTGTCTGATCTTACAGCCTGTCCTGTGAACCATGTAACATACTGACTTCCCCAGTCTGTGTGCAGACAGGATGCAGGCAGCTTTCAAGAGGGGAAGTCAGGGGAGGGTTTATGTATGTGTGTGTATTTTTGTTTGTGTAAGGAAATGAGAGAGAGTGCCATATCCAAGGGCTCTGATTTTACTTATTCCTGCCTTGATGCCAACTGGTCATCTTTGGATCTTTTGCAGTTTTTAATCTATCCCTGGGCGTTCTGAAGCTCTGGTGGTGTGGCAGGTGCTTCTGAAGCCCTTTGGCCCATTTAGAGGCAGGAGCTCAAACCTACCTTGCCGGCCGCCTCCTGAGATGGTACTTAGCCTAAGAAGGGAGTCAGTTTGTCAGACTTGTTGAAGTTACATTGTCCTCCAGGAACCTCCAGGAATTGGTGCTGAGGGACAGCCAGAGTCCCGCGGGCAGGCTATCATGGTGAGAGGAGGCCACACAACTGCGAAGCTTCTCATATGTGCTTCTGACAGTTTCCTCATCAGAAGCAGATACACCCAACTGTGCCTCCTGGGCTGAGACCGGAGGATCCCTCTGGAGTGCAGGCTTCATCATGCCACAGCAGCTCCCGATCACCTTGCCCTTGGAGGCCAGCACCTCGGTAAAGCTGCACCATCCACAGAAGACCAAGAAGGGGGTGTCCCCGTGGGAGGACTTCACTACAGTGCTCCAGGGAGAAGGTGAGACTAGACTGATGGCGGGTGAGGGAAAGAAGAAGAAGAAGGTATCCGTAACTTGTAAAAAGTAGGTAGAACGAGGTGTCGAAGGGATCAGGTATAAGGCATCATCAGAACAAAAAATCTTACCATAGTGAAGATGGGGGGAGTGCAGAGTGGAGACCCAAAGCCCATTAGTAGGCCACTGGAGATCCCCTTGCAGAGGGGTCTCAGGGAGGAGATGAGCCAGTCAGGGTGCGATGTAACAACAACGAGAAATACAACTTAACTCTAGTTCCTAAATGTTTCCTCCCCGCTCCCACTACCATGACTCGAATTCGACCTTGCAAGTCTGGCTAGACCAGAGGATGTACACTGGTACAGATAGGAACTGGAAATACAGGGAATCCAGGGCGGATGAGTCCTACAGGACCAGTGGTGTGAGTGGCGAAACAGGGAGGGTGGAGGGAGAGTGGTTAGGAAGGAGGGAACCGATTACAAGGGACTATATGTGACCTCCTCCCGGGGGGTCGGACAACAGAAAAGTGGGTGAGGGGAGACGTCGGACAGGGCAAGATATGACAAAATACCAATTTATAAACTGTCAAGGGCTCAGAGGAAGGGGGGCGCGGGGAGGGAGGGGAAAAACGAGGACCTAAAGTCGGGGGTTTAAGTGGAGAGAAAATGTTTTGAAAATGAAGTACAAATGCGCTTTACACAATTGATGTGTGTATGGATTGTGATAAGAGTTGTATGAGCCCCTAATAAAATGTTTAAAAAAAAAAAAGTAGGTAGACCTTTCATTCAGGGGGGCTCTGGGGAAGGTGCCCCTGAGCCAAGCCATGATGTTTTCATTCACCGCATATGCATGCAAAAGCTTGTCAGTGAAAGAGGAGGACCCAGGAAGGAGTGCTGATGAAGAGTATTGACTACCAGAAGAGTAAACAGATCTGTCTTGGAGGAAGTACAACCAGAAATGCGCCATCGAAGCGAGGATGGTGAGAGTTGGTCTCACATACTCTGGATGTGTTATCAGGAGGGCTCCCGGGGAGGGGCGTCATGCTTGGGAGAGGGTGTGCCACAAAGAAAAAGCTCTTCAACACTGTGGGCTGACACGGTGGCTGCAACAATAGGCTCAAAATGGTGCAGCGCCGGCTAGTGTTTCCTTCTGTTGTGCATAGGGCCCTATGAGTTAGAACCATCTCGGTGACACCTAACAAAAACAATTTGCGGAAGCATTAGAGGAAGGAAGGTCTTTGGAGTTCCTATTTGCAGCTTTTGGGAAGAGGGGCGCCGTGAGAGACAATGTTAGGCTCTTAGTGTGCCATGTCCTCTATCCTGTGATCATTTCTCATCTTGGTTTACATCATGGAAGAGGAAGACCGAGAATACGGAATGTTCCCCGTGAGCTGCTCCGGAGTTTGTTTTCTTGAGGGGACACTTAAATATTTCTGCCCCTTAAGCCAGCTAGCAGTTTTCCTGCACAAATTTCTCTCATTTTAACCATAAACCATTAGGGTTTAACCTTAAACCATTAAGGTCATTGCTTGCTTTTCTTCTTATCTGAAGGTTGAGAGACCGAAACATTGTACCAATTACTCTTGTTTTGCCTTGACATAAATGGGATCAGTGCCAAAATTACACATTACCTAGGTGGCTAGATGGTAGAGTAATGAATGTGCCTCATGTGATTACTTAATTCATGCCTGTAACACTTCAAATTCAGTATTTGTTTTGTTCTAACTATGGTAAGTATTTTGTCAGATAGAAAAAATGAATAATTACCAATAGTAGTACCTTTTATTACTTTTATCTGTGTATTTCTCACTCCTGTTGAGTCAATTCTGACTGATAACGGCCCTATCTCCATCAAATAATAATTGTTCTTAGATGTCAGCAAGTCACAACTGACCCATAGTGACCCCGTGCACAACAGATTGACACACTGCACGGTCCTGTGCCATCCTTATAATTGCCTGAGCCCATTGTTACAACCGTTTTCTTAGGATCTGGCTCCTTAGAGGCAAGGATGTAAGACTTTGTCTTACCTACTTTGGCCATATTGTCAGGAGAGAGCAGTCCCTGGCAAAGGACATCGTGCTTGGTAAATGGAGGCAGAAAAAAAGAGGAAGGCCCTCGATGAGATGGACTGACACCATGGCTGCAACAATGGGCTCAGGCGTAGAGACAGTTGTAAGGGTGGCGCAGGACCACGCAGTGTTTCGTTCTAGTGTGCATAGGGTCACTAGGGGTCCCAACTGACCCAGTGACACCTCACAACAATTACTGATGGAGATAGGGTGAATGTGAGTCAGAATTGACTCCATGGGAGTGAGTTGGAAATGGAGAGGTACCCAGGTAAAAATAATAAAAGATAACCTAAAAAAGACCTATGGTGAAACACTTTTTGGGGAATATGTTGTTCTTGTTAGGTGCCATCAAATTGGTTTTGACTCATAAGAACCCTCCATACGAACAGAATGAGACACTGCCTGGTGCTGCACCATCCTCACAACTATTAGGTTTGAGCCCATTGATTTTGGAATATAGGGGCCAGGAGACTTCTGTTTGTACTTACCTGAGAACATTTCCCAAAACTAATTTTGAATTGGAGCTTGGAAAATGTCTTACTTTTTTTTTTTTTTTTTTTTTTTTTTTTTTTTTTTTTTTTTTTTTTTTTTTTTTTTTTTTTTTTTTTTTTTTTTAAAGATATAGAGGACTTGGGAAAGTACAATACGGAAGTGAGCTCCTTCAAGAGTAGTTCAGAGAGTGAAGACGTAGTGAAGTCCGTAGTCTAACTGAGAGTTCCGAATGTGGTGGATGGTGTGGCCCATGTAGAATGGATGGTATCTCCTAATGGCCAGGGTGACCGTGTTTTCTTTTCTTGTCGTTGGGAAGCCACTGAGGAATTATGAGTGGAGGTGGGACATAAGTAGAGCGGTTTGGGGAAAGCCAACCCTAACAACAGGGCCAGTGTCAAACTCCCAGAGTAGCACACTGTATGCTCTTAGCCTCAAGGGAGGCCTGGGGCTGCTCTTGAGTTCCTCTAAATTTCTGTCTTGGCGGGTATGTTGGGAGGGGAGTCAGAGTCGGTTGGGGTTTCTCTAGTTGGGGAATTTAGGGAGATACAAACCTCCTGGCTCTTTGCCTTCTACAGCTCTGCTCTCTCAGGATGCTGATGTTAACCAGAGAGAAAGCTTAGAAGATGCTCTAACGGCAGAATCCAAGGTGAGTTTCCTCTAGTGTTCTTGACATTGCTTTTTGGTGGATAAGATGATAGCCTTGCCTTCCTTGTGGGGAGAAGGGGAGGGGCAGGGAAATAGATGAAGGACGTTCCGTCCAGGGAGCTCAGTGTAAATTACCATTGAATCCAAAACTGGACCTCAGTGCTGGCAATTTCTCTGCACATAGTAGCCTTTCTTCATGTAGCTCTTATTTCTAATCTGCATCTCAATTTTTACACGATGCTAACTTCTGTAGAGAAAACAAATGTATTCTAGGCCCCCAAAGCTAACAAATATCACATGGAAGATAAGATAAATACTAATAAGCTACTCAAAAACAAAATATTTCAGTGAGAAGGCTCTGATATTCTTGGAGTTGTAGACATAATACTTGTGAACTTGGAAAAATGCCTCTTGGTATAGTACTGGGAGCAGAGGTCAAATTGCAGCCAAGGGAGAAGTAGTAGAGAAGAAAGAGTCAGGCCGCCCGGTGTACACAAAAGCCAGGATACCCAGAGCAGGCCTAACAGGTGTCAGATGTGGGAGGATACTCGACACCTGGCAGAAGCCAACTGTTACCACAGGTGTTCAGGAAAACTTGACCAGACACTCAGCACATGGACAGGGTCAGAACAACTTGAACTCTGGCTGAAAAGGAGCATATTTGATGTTGTAGGGTCTATTCACCTTCAAGGACGTATCTGTGGACTTCACCCAGGAGGAATGGGGCCAGCTAGCCCCTACTCACCGGAATCTGTACCGGGAGGTGATGTTGGAGAACTATGGGAACCTGGTCTCAGTGGGTAAGGATGGGCCCTCCGGACAACCAGAAATCTTCCCACTGCAGGCGAGTTGTGATTTTTAAATCATTACACGTACATCCTTTGACCTTGGGTTCTGTATCGGCAATGGCTCGTTCTTTTGAAAGCCAAGCCTGGGCCCGTCTCGTTCTCCCTTGGAGTAGCAGCTTTACTCTGTAGCGCTGGAATGAGGAAAGCATGGTCTGCTCTTTTCCGTTTTTCAGAGGTCCTGAATACCAGAGGCCTGGAGCTGAATTCTGGGGATGGCTTTTAGGGATCAGCAGAAACCTGCATTCTCTTTTTTTACTCTGCAAGCAGGGTGTCGGTTTTCCAAACCTAGTGTGATTGCCCAGTTGGAGAAAGGAGAAGAACCATGGCCAACAGAGAAAGAAGTTCCAGGAGATGTTAATTCAGGTGAGACCAAAGCGGGTGCTACCTCTGAATATGTACTAGGCTGTGGCCACGCAACCTTTCTCTAAGCCAAATTTCACTCCTCCTCCCATTATCTTTTTCATTCTCTTGAATCCACGCAAAAGTCTCTCTGGGATTGGAGCGAAGCAAGGACTTGATTTGCTCTCATTAAAATTAAACTTCATTTCCCCTTGTTTTCTTCAGTATCTTAAGGCTCTGGTGACCAATGGCTTCTTCCCTTAGATATGTATAACCTCATCAGCATTTCACAGATGTTTCATTTTCCCTCTTGTCTGTTTCCCCATTTTACCAACCTTACTACCTTTACAATTTCAGCTTCAACTCTGGTTCTCTCTTTAACTTACATATTTAAGTTTCATGCAACAACTTTTTTTTAATACTTTTATTAGGGGCTTATACAACTCTTATCACAATCCATACATACATCAATTGTGTAAAGCGCATTTGTACATTCATTGCCTTCATCATTCCCAAAACATTTGCTCTCCACCTAAGCCCCTGGCATCAGCTCTTCATGCCCCCCCCTCTCTGCTCGCCCTCCCTCATGAACCCTTGATAATTTATAAATTATTATTTTGTCATTTCTTGCCTGTACGACGTCTCCCTTCACCCAGTTTTCTGTTGTCCGTCCCCCAGGGAGGAGGTCACATGTAGATCCTTGTAATCCGTTCCCTCTTTCCAACCCACTCTCCCTCTAC
>NW_022111357.1:2896886-2898576 GCF_000313985.2 Echinops telfairi | reverse complement strand
CTCTGTGGGTCCTCTGCTCTAATTGGGAACATCGTCTTCAAGGCCTGGTGGGCCAGGATGCGCTCCATTCTGTCGTCCTCCCCCTTCATCTGCTCCCGTGTGCTCCGATCAGATATGTCCCTCTCCAGGAGCTGCAGATTCAATGCCATCCTTTGGAATAAATTCTTCGGGGGGGAGGGGCAGGTGTCCATGTAGTAGTTGGGATTGGGCCCAGCCCCCCAGACCTCTCCACTGGTTCCCTGCTCCGCACCGGCATGGCAACAACAACTTTATGACAAGTCCCACAAGAGAAATTTCCACAAAATTCCTTCTCATCAAATCCAGTGAGGTTTAGCTTTCTCCTTAAACTTTGCTTTTATTGTGACATATTTAAGGCATAGGGAACAATTGTCACAAATTCCTTTATAGTTTTCACTTAGACGGATATAAAACAGAATTGAAACTCTGTAGTGCCCTTCCCACTCCCTCCCAAATGACACACTTTTAATTTTAATAATTATCATCCCCCTATGGGTCTTTCTTTTGCTCATAATATTCTTAAACACCATGTAGCATTATATTGAAAGTTTTTAATCATTAAATAAATGATGTGTACACTTCTTGCACTTGTTTTACTTACTCAACACCATTGAGATTTATCTGTATTGTTCTAGTTCATTAATTTCCATTTAATTAATAAACTAGAATTTATTACTTTTCCTGTTACTAGATATCCATACTGTTTTTAAATTTGGGAGTTATAAGAGATGTTGTAGTAAGTCTTTGTGTACATCTTCTTTTGTATACATGCAAATTTTTTCTAATAGAACTCTGGTGGCCCAGCCCTTAGTAGACAAATAATTGTTGGCTTATGGGGTGTACGCAACTTCATTTTGCAAAGTATTGCCAAATTGCTCTTAAAGCAGCTATACGAATTTCAGGTTTTTCGAGTTTCCAAAACTCCATCTTCATCAATTCTTGCCATTTGTCAAACTTTAACGTTTTTTGTAAATTCAGTGGGGCAATGTGATATCTCAGTTTCTTGCATTTTCCTGGTACCTAGTGAGATTGTGCACATTTTCATGTTTATTCACCATTTATTTGGGGTTCTTCTTTTGAAAATTACCTCTTTATATATTTTTGCCAATTGTTCTATTGGCTTGTCTTTTTTTCTTATTGATTTAAGAGAAAAAAATACGTGTATGTATATATTCTGGATACTAATCCTTGCTAGCTTTATGTACTGCAAATATTTTCTTTAAATCAGTGGGCTTTCTCTCTTTAAAAGCAGTGTCTTTATATATGTGAGCCTTTATGTTTAATATTGAATTTATCAGTATTTTTTCTTATTGTTTGTGTTTTGTGTGTGTTAAGAAATCCTTTTCTACTCTATCATCTTCAGTTTATATACTTTCATATTTTACATTTCAGAGTTAGGCTGAATCCAGTTAGAATTTATTTTTATATGCTTGGGTCTGTTTTTCAATTCTCAATATTTTATTTTTCTATTCCTTTTCTAATGCCCCAAACCAAATCTACTGCCAATAGGTTGATTCTGACTAAAAGCAACCCTATATCTAGGGTTTCTAAGACCATTAATTCTATACTCCCAAGTTTACTTGACCTACTGCCCCTTTGCAGAAAAACAATGATTCAGTGACCCTTGTCAACTAGAAATCTTTGTATTATAGCCCATACTCCAGGATACAAT
>NW_022111357.1:2859335-2890954 GCF_000313985.2 Echinops telfairi | reverse complement strand
CAAGCCCTTAGTGTTTTGCTTTGGTGTGGTGGGATCATATGGGGCGCAATTCCCACACTGTGTCTCCAGTGTTGTCCCCTGTAAGGCTATGGGTCAGTGAAGGATGTCATGTCTCATAGTGGGGCCAGCCATATGGTCCGCTCTGTGGATTGGCTGCCCTGAGCCGGAATATCATCCTCAAGGGTTGGTAGGCCAGGTTGTGCTCCACTGTGACATAGGACTTTATGTAGTGGTGTTTTTTGTTATTCCAGTTCCATACCCATCACAGTAATTGCTTTTTCAAAGCAATGAGTATGCTATTTACCTTTTTTCATTTCTTTCAGAATTGAATTGTGAAACAGACATCAATGATTCAACCACAAAGGCTCACATTCCAGAGGAACCGCTCCATCGTGGCATTATAATGGAAAGGCTCATGAGGGATGATATCATGTATTCCACATTGAGAAAAGCCTCCAATTCTAATGATGAGATTAAAAGACACCAAGAAACCTACGGGAGAGAACTCAGAAAAGATATTTTGATTAACAAGAATAGCAGCCAAAAAACTAACAAATTTGTGGAAAATATAGTGAGTTCAAATGTTGTTGTGGATGAGAAACACTATAAATGTGACACACCTAAGAGGAGAAAATATAATTTAGATTTGATTAATCACCCAACAGACTATATGAAAACAAAAACCTTTCCATGTAACATATGCGAAAAAATCTTCAAGCAACCCATTCACCTTACAGAACACATGAGAATTCATACTGGTGAGAAACCTTTCAGATGTAAGGAATGTGGACGGGCTTTTAGCCAAAGTGCATCCCTTAATACACACCAGAGAATCCATACGGGTGAGAAACCCTATGAGTGTGTGGAGTGTGGCAAAGCCTTCAGACATCGCTCATCTCTTAATCAGCATCATAGAACTCATACTGGGGAGAAGCCATACGCATGTGATAAATGTCAGAAAGCTTTCAGCCAGAACGTTAGCTTGATCCAACATTTGAGAACTCATTCTGGAGAAAAACCCTTTACATGCAATGAATGTGGGAAAACCTTTCGACAGATTCGACACCTCAGTGAACATCTAAGAATTCATACTGGAGAGAAGCCCTATGCATGTACTACATGTTGTAAAACCTTTAGCCATAGAGCATATCTCACACATCACCAAAGAATCCATACTGGGGAGAAACCCTATAAATGTAAGGAATGTGGGAAATCCTTTAGGCAAAGGATACACCTTAGCAACCATAAAACTGTTCATACAGGAGTGAAACCATATGAATGCAATCGATGTGGGAAAGCCTATAGGCATGATTCATCCTTTAAGAAACATCAGAGACATCACACTGGAGAAAAACCCTATGAATGTAAAGAATGTGGAAAAGCCTTCAGCTATAATTCATCACTTAGTCGGCACCATGAAATCCACAGGAGGAACTCCCTTTCCAAATAATGTATAAAAACAGATTATTCAATATATGAACAAAAGCTAAATCTAGGCTTTTAAATTTTAAGACTCAGGATTCATACAGAAATTTTAAGGTTTTATATAATGTCCACTTTTAATTTGACCACTGTGTAAATATAAACTACAATAATAGCTACTATCTACTAACAGCATACAACATAATTAAGAATAAAGGATGATCTTTCACATTAAATAAGTTCAACATTATGAAAAATCCATTGTCCATTAACAAATATTTCTTCATGGGCATTCACTGATTGATAAACCAACATTTGCAAACCAATATTTAAAATATCACCATACCTCTTTTTTTATTTAAAAAGCTTTAAAAAAAAAAGAAGAAAAACTTTTTAATGGAAAAAACCTGCACATGATATGAAAGTCAAAATGTACAGAAGGCTATATTCAGTGGAAAGCCTTCTTTCTCTATCCCTATTTGACCAAACTGCCCAAAGAAAACCACTTTTCCTTTTCTTTTTTAGTCAACCACTTTTTCCATCTCTTTTTGTGTGTGGACCTTTAAAAAGATTATTTGTTTATACCCTCAACCCTACAAAACTCAATTCCAAATCATAGCAACTCTGTAAGACACTCTACAACTGCCTCTGTGTAAACCTTCATGGGAGCAGAAAACATGTCTCTCCCTCGGAGTAGCTGGTGGGTTTGAACTGCCAACCTTTGGTTAGCAGCCCAGTACATAACCTACTATGCCAGCAGAACTGTGTAGTACCAAGAGAATACAAATATATAGTTTTATTTTTTTAAGATGGTATGGCACCCTCTTAAGAAATATGTCTGCATATGTTATTACATCATGGAGGTCACGACATCCACCTGTAAAGTACATTATAATTCTTATTTGCAGCAGCATAGTGTCCATGGCATATAAATATTTTTTCAGTTCACTATAGGTGGACTCTTAGGCCATCAATTTTTTGTCTATACAATATTACAATGAATAATTTTTATTTTCCTCCGTTATACCTTTAGCTATATATACAGAATAAATTCCTAGAACTGGGATTTCTTTGTTAAGAGGATATGTATATTTATATTATGGATATTTTTTAATTGACCATAGAGGCTGGATCACTTTTTTTCCCACCAGTAAGACAGGGAGCTGTGTGTAGGGGCCTCTGGAGCAACAGTTCTGTCAGCCGTCAATGAGGCACAGTCAGAGCAGCAGCACTCCCCATCCTTGCAGCAGAGTGGGGGGTCGGGGTGGGGGAATCTGCATATCTTTGCGAATAGCAGCCAGGTCTACCAAAGTCTCAGCTGGAGGAGACGCCTCCCCACCAACTTCTCCAGTCCCTGGCTTCTGAGGCTGAAACTACCTGATGAGAGTCTCTAAAGAGGCCGTTTCACCTGTCTTAGTGAATATAACCTTAGCTGCAACTCCTTTAATGGGAACTGACCATTGCAGTAGGATACTTAGGATGGCAAAGTCGATCACAGAGATTGATTGACCGTATATAGCCTGTGATAGATGGTTGTTTTAGCTAGCTATAGTAAGCATGTGAAGGAAGACAGGAATGACATGACTTTCTAATTAATAGATATTAATTAATGAATAGGCATTCACTAATTAACACTTATGTTGTCACTCATCACAAAGGCCAGTGGTTTTTGTACTCGTTTCCAATCTTATAAAGGTTTATTTAAGTTTTAATGTTTCTGTAAAATGTAAATGGAATTCCCCTAATTTCCATCCCCATAGCTGCTCAAGATAGCATTGTATAAGACGTTAGGTTGCAAATAACAAAAGACAGGGCTAGTTTTTGTCTCAAAGGGGGACATTAGTTAGAGGGGTGCTGAAGTATCATCAAATCCAGGGGCTGTAGTACATGCCAACAGTGGGCTAGCACCAAGGCCTGAAGCACTTTGATGAAATATAGGATGTTTTTCCTACTTTGCTCCTCTACTCCTATTTCATTCTGACTCCCTCCCCCCCCCATGTCTCATTGTACATCACAGCTCCATCTGCTCCAGAGTTTACATAATATTATTTAGCACCATCCAGATAGAATCTGTCTACTCTTTCTTACTTCCAAGCTTTAAATGATACGAAGGTATCTTAGTGTCCCAGATGGGTCAGGTGCCCATCCCTAAACAAATCAATTATAGGCGGAGTTCAGTTTCCATGGGAACCATATGGATGGAATGGTGTTGAGACAGGACGGCAGGTCTGAAGGTGAGGTTACTGTTGGAGGTCCCAATTCCAATTTCAATGCCAGTTCATGGGATCAGAATTTTATAATTGGAAAAGGTCTAAGAATTCACCTAATCAAAACACTTCATTTTACAGCTGAAGATGGAGAATCTCCTTCTTTAATCATGTGTCCTGTTCCCAGGGTCACAATTTTTGGCTTTTTCTCTTTTTCAGCTACTTCTCAAAATTCACTAGCCTCGCTTCCCAAAGATCTTCCCTTCATATCTGAACATAACTACTCTTTGACATTATTAAGGGCTTTCCTTCTTACATCTACTGCCCCAGGAGATCTTCATAAGTTATGTTCCAGAGTCTGCTTGTTGACTGCCTGAGCTCAGTGCCTGTTCGTTTACTCTGCTTCCTCACAGGTACATCTCCCTCTGTTGATCACACAAATGCCCTTCCTCAGGGCTGTGTCTTTAGGCATAGTGTTCTCAAGGTATACATTTTCTCTGATTGCTTCCATTGATATTTTATTACATCTACATCTCTAGCCTAGACTTGCTCTGAGCTCTAGAACATCAATTCCAGATGAAACTCATCAGCTGAAACTCATTTCTTTCCTTTTCCCCCCCATCATCTCGTCCAATCAGTCACCAAATCTTTTATACTCGTCTATTTAAAAATCACCTTTCCCTTGCCATAATACTTCCTAATTGTTTAAGTACAATCCCAACTGATTTTTTATATCTAATTTCTACTCAGCTTTCTATCCTCATTGCTGCTAGAGTGATCATTTTAAAATACCTATCTAATCAAACCACATTGTTTCTTAAAATCCCTTAATGGTTTTTCATAAATTGAAGATAAAGGTTAAATTTCTTATTAAGACCACTTGGCTTGAAAGTCACTTGGCAGTGGCTCCCAAAATACAGACAAGAAACACCTAAGGGAGACTGCCCTTCACTGGGCTGGCTGGAGAGGGGTCACTGCCATCGAGTACATTCTGACTCACAGCGACCCTATAGGACAAGGTAGAACTGCCCCTGTGGGTTTCTGAGATGGTAACTCTTTACAGGAGTAGAAAGTCTCATCTTTCTCACAAGAAGTGTCTGGTGGTTAGCAGTTCAGCACAACCACTTACGTCACCTGTGCTCCCTGTGGGTGAGTGCCAGGTGGGTTGGGGGTGAAGGTCATCCACTTTCCAATGTTCTCTGCTTGAGGGCAAGCCTGTTCTCATCCGTAGCTAATGGTCAGAAGGGATCCAACAGAGAAGTTTAATCCACACGAGGACTCTGGAAACGGATTTTGGATGGTCATTGTCATCCATAGCCTTCTGCAAATGGGTGCTTAATAAAATATGTGAAACCGAAGGTCTGCGGATACTAATATGGAGGCCTGGTTGTGCTGTCTTAGAAGTTGGGCTACTAACTGCAAGGTTCACGGTTCAAATCCAGCAGCTAGCTAGTCGCTGGAGGTGAGGCTGTCTGCTCTGGTAAAGATTTACAACCTCCAAAACCCGGTATATGCACTACGTGTAGGAATCCACTTGATGGCAGTGGATTTCGTTTGGGGTTAGTCAGCCCGCAGAGGACTCGCGAGAACCGAGCGGCGGCGCGGAGGCCCCTGGGAAGAGGGGGGTCAGGGGACTGCGGCTGGGTATCCCCGGCCCAAAGCTGCAGGTAGCAGCGCTTCCTTCCCCGCGTCCTCAAGCTTGGTAGGAGAGTCCGGGAGCAGACCCGAGGCCTGAGCATCACGGGGTGGAGTCCAGGGTTCGGCGGAGAGAAGGCTGCCGAGTAATGTGGGGGTTCAGCGGGGGGTGCATTTCGGAGGCCAGGGGTCTTTCCGCCCGCCCGCTCGCCGCCTCCCTTCAGCGTCCTTCCCGGAAGTAAGTCGCCCCCGGGTAGAGCGAATGCAAAGGCCCCCGGGTTGACTCGGTCCTCGCTCCAGTAGGGATCGCGCCGTGAACTGAAGGACCGCGGTTGGCCTTGGCGGACAGGTCCCTCCCCAGGGGACACTCGGGGTCCCCACGTCCGGGCGCCACCGCCTCCGCGGTGTCCAGGGTGCGGGGAGAGGCAGTCCGCAGGCCCCTGGAGCCCAGCAAACAGAACCACCTGCGTCTGCTGGCCTGAGGCCGGGGCTGGGAGGACTCCGCGGGGAGGAGTGATTGATTGATTTCTGACTCTCTTACTTTTCAGAGAGGAGGACATGGATCAGTGAACTGTATCCAAGATATGAGGGAATCGTCATAGCCGAGGCGTATTTGCCGCAGGAGACAGGCGCGCGTTACCTGGGACCTGGAGGGGCCGCCCGCAGGCCAGCGAGGAAGCAGAGGCGGAGACCGGCCGTGGAGGGCGTGGTTCTGGAGAGGCCCAAGCCCCGCCCTCCCAGAGCAAGCCCTGCTTGGTAAGCTCAGTTTTCCGCCTTCCCCTGTGAGATCGGTGGTTTGGTTGTTTTAAAGAGGAAGCTCCCAGGTGAGAAGGAATTTCTTTTCTTTTAAACTTTAATCTTATTTATCAGAGGGTTTAGATGCACCGTCTTCCTTCTTCTTTGGGAAGGGGGAGAGAGCCACATGCACTAAATGCGAATATATATCTTATGTTATCTTTTGAAGCTTACTGAGTAGGAAAGAGTACCTCATTTTATAGATAAATACACGAGGGAAACGAAAAACTGGCCCACGATTACTCAAAGGGCAAGAAACATACTAAATATCACTATCCGAGTCAGGATCCTGCTCAGAATCCAAGTCTATGGCCACCCAAATGACTCCTGCTTGTGTTTTCTAAACAAGCCCAGAGTGGCACCGTGGGTTCAGTTGCCAGTCAAAAAGCCCACTAGCTACATTGTTCCAATAAAGATTTCCAGCCTTGGAAACCCAAAGAGCTAATTCTCTCGGTGAATCAACTCCACAGCAGTAAGTTTAGTTTTTTAAGACTCTAATCTGTATTGTTCTTCTCATACTTGATATCTATTTAAAACTCAAACTTATCCTAAGAAACAGAAAATTTGTTCTTTAAAAAAAAAAAAGTTTGAAATTATGCATTTGATGAATACTGATCAGAAACATTTAGATCTACCTTGAAATGATACAAGTATTTTAAACATGTGTTGGTCATGGTACCATGTGAAATCATCACATATATCAAAGGGATGTGGACTACAGCTGGCTTGGGACACCATGCCTTGCAACATGCTCTCTACTCTCCTGTGTTTGGTTTTTTTTTTTTCTGCAGAGGAAAGACCAGGTTACACATTTACATCTAAGTTGTCCATCCTAGGATATGGTTTGCTTCTTTTAGGTGAATAATTACCCAGAGAATGGCTCCTTTTGTGTCTTCGCCGTGACACATTTCACTTACCTGTTTAGAGCTATCCTGTTTTCAATGTTGTAGAAAGTCTGCACTTGCTGTATGTTTTAAATCTGTGCAGTCCAGTATGTGCCTCCTAGCCATATGTGGCTACTAAGCATTTCAAATGGGGCTAGTGTGACTGAGGAAATAAATTAAAATTTTTATTTACTTTCAATTGATATAATCACATGTGACTGGTGGCCACTATAGTGCACAACCTCAGTCTCGATATTTGTCATAAAATATTTTCAAGGGAAAATTGATTTGGATTTACTGTATTTCCCCTTTTGCCCTAGACAAGAATAAAATATACATAGTAATTGCCCCGTAAGTTTCTGGGAGCAACAAAGATTCTAACTTTCAGAGACTTCCAAATGCAAATAAAATCACTCAATTTGAAACTCGTTGAAATTTAAAGCACACTTATATTTTAAGACACTGCAAATGTGCTTTGTGTTTTATTGCTCTTGACGTGTCCTGTACGCCAATAACTATAGAATATAAGCAAAAGTTCTAGCATTCTTTTATTTTTATTTATTGCAAGTAACTAACTCTTCTGTATACATTTTCTATTCCATTAGTGACATTGAGACTCATAAAAATCAGTGAAGTATAACCATAATCAATCTCAGTTCACTTGTTAGTGCATCATTTCTTAAGCTTTTACAATGCAAGTCAATGTACTCAACTTTGCTTTCTAGAGTAGCAAAGAGACACTTGGTTCATAGTTACCTGGGTAAGTTTTAAATTCAGTCTCAAGTTTTTAATTTTCCTGGCACATAAAGTCAACTAGTGACCTGATCAGACTTGTTTTGCTTTCCCTGTATCCAAAGCTAGACCAATGAGGTTAGAAAGAAGCCTGTATCATTTGCCTAGTTTCTTGAGCTTGAAAATGTTTGAGAGGCAATGCAAACATTTTATGGGCATCCTCTACTTTTTGAAAGTCCACTTTATGCCACTTCACTTTTTTGAAAGATTTATAGTACCTGCTTTCACTAACTGAAAGAAATCTGAAGGTAATTTTTCCTTTGATGAAAAATGGGGTTAAAACTAGTGTTCCCCATCTGTTTGGCAGACTCTGTTAAAAGTGGCCACCCGCATCCCAGCAGTGAAAGTGACTTTGACAGGGGCCTGTACATACATGAGGTCCATTTTAAATAGGCTGCGTATTTATCACATCCTTCTTGCTTTTACTATATGTTAACATTATTTGGGGTTTCTGTGTTATTTGGTATAATTTGATTGGTTACTTCGGGGGTCTAGGAATGCTCAAAAAATTTCCCCATACATATTAATGGTAATTGCATCTTCATTTTATGCTATTTGGGCTTAAGAATGGTTTTCTGGGAAATACTCTACTTTCTGACAGCATAGGTAATTCATAATGTGGTCTGTTTCCTTGTTTAAAAAAAAAACATCTACCATAAACATTCTTAGGACAGTTGATGACATTTGAATATGGACAGGGGTGTTAGAGAAATATTATTATATTTGTTAGATGTGACACTAATATTATGATTATGTAGGAGAATGGCCTTATTTGAAAATATATGCTGAGTATTTAGATTTGACGTATTCTGATGTCTGTAATTGACTTTTAAGTAGTTAAGTAAACCACAAAGATACATAAACACGTGGAGAAAATATAGCATAATGTTAGCAGTGGTTAACCTCAATAGTGTGTATAGGGGTGTTCTTAGTCAAAAGTATTTCTTATAAAAGTAACAGCCCCCTCACCCCCAAAAAAAACCCTCCTACAGGAGGGTAGTGAGATAATGGATATGAAGCACTTGGTTTAATGTTTACCAGACAATAGCTACACAATATGTATTAACTATTACTTAAAGCCAGTAAGGGTGAGTTACACCCCACCAAGAACCTTTTCTCTGTGGAATTTGTATAATTATGTGTAAAAGGTCATTGCTATCCACAGGTTGCTTTGAGCATCCTCTCATTACTTCATGTTACCACCTAATGTATGAGTAGATTTATCTGTCTAATTAGTCATTGACTTTTGCCACATGCTGGTTTTAAGAACTGGATTTTAAGAATCATTGCAGAGGCACCATCTATACAATTGAGGTTTCTTTTGTTGCTGGTCAAGGACCCTCTATTGAAGGATGATACAAGTAAAATGGCAAATTCAAATATTGCTCCAGCATTTACAAAGATGTCTGTTCACTTAAAAATAATGAAACAATAATTTGAAGGAGAAAAAGCAAACCACCTTTTCTCAAATCTGAAGAAATTGAGACTGAGGTAATTTGCTTAAAGTCACATAGTATTAGTGGCAGATTCTGAAATAAAACTATCTTTCCACTTAAAAAATTTCACCAACTGGGCACACGTATATGGATAATGCCAAAAACCAAGACCAACCCTGTGTTAGTCTGGGTTGACTAGAGAAACAAATTCATAGACACTCAAATGTGGATAAGAAAGAGTTTTATATAAAAGAGCAATTGTATATTGAGAAAACATCCCAGCCCAGTCCAGATCAAGTCCATAAGTCTGATATTAGCCCATTTGTCCGATACTAGTCCATAAATTCTTCTTTAGACTCATGCAGCACATCAGCGATGCCGAATGCAGGAAGATCACAGGCCAGTGAGTAGAAAGTCTTGTGGATCCAGTGGCAGTAGAAGCATCTCAATGCTGGCACAGGTCTCCATGTGTCGCCTTCAGCTCTCTGAGTGTCTCAACAGCAGGAAAGGGAATGCAGAGAGAGAATGTGTCCTGCCTCCAGGGAGGAAGACATGAATTCCCCAGAATCCTCAGGAGAAGGCCATGTCCACACAGAGGCCTCATTGGCTTATGACCTGATTGACAGGAGATTATGTAACTGCCACAAACCCATTACCATTGAGTCGATACAGATTCATGGAAACCCATATGTTACTGAGTAGAGCTCCTGCACAGGGATTTATTTTTTAGATAGAATCTATATGGAAGGAGATTGACAGGCCTTTCTTTCATGGATCCCCTGAATGGGCTCAAACTGCCAACCTTAGATTAGCAGTCAAGTGCAAACTGTACCACCTACTGACCCTGAAGGATGACACAAAACATCTTAGTATAAAGTACATCTTCAGAGTGTTCCAACTCTGTGGCATCCCTAATTGGTCATAAATAAATAGGAGCCTCATAAAGAACTCTCCCTGAGTCTTTCTACCTCCTTGGTATTTGAAAATGATTTTGACGGATGTTTTTTGTGTGTAATATGTTTGTTTTTTCAGCCTGGTATGTACGGCCTTATTTGCCCAAGTCAGAAGCGGCATGGCTGAGACTGGGGAGGAGGAAAAGGGGTCTGCAGAGGCCTCAGGATTCTCAGACATGAGTGACTCAGAGTTCTTGGACCTGGAAGATAGTCAAGCATCAGATGCTTCACCCTGCAAGCCGGGTCCTTCTGAGCTCTCAGGAAAGGATGACAAGCCTGTAACTTTACAGAAGTGGAAAAGAGGATTGGCTGTCACATCACCCATGGAACGATTCCAATTTAAATACTTGTACGTCACTGACTTATCTACTCAGAACTGGTGTGAACAGCAAATGGTATATGGGAAGGAGCTTCCTGGCATCTTGGCACCTGAGCAAGCAGCTATTTTGGATGCTGGTGCCAGTATCCACCTAGCTAGGGAACTGGAAGTTCATGATCTTGTGACTATCCCCATCACCACTAAAGAAGATGCTTGGGCGATAAAGTTTCTGAACGTCCTGTCTTTGATCCCCACCCTGCAGTCAGAGGGACGCGTCAGAGAGTTTCCAGTGTTTGGGGAAGTGGAGGGTGTGCTGCTCGTGGGTGTGATCGATGAGCTGCACTATACAGTCAAGGGAGAACTGGAAGTGGTGGAACTCAAGACCCGCAGGCGTCCTATGCTCCCTCTGGAAGCCCAAAAAAAGAAAGATTGTTTTCAAGTGAGCCTCTACAAATATATCTTTGATGCCATGGTGCAAGGGAAGGTGACCCCTGCTATTCTAACCCACCACACCAAACTGAGTCCAGAAAAGCCACTGGGTCCCACCGTGCTGAGGCATGCCCAGCAGGGCTGCTTCTCTGTGAAGTCCTTAGGCGACCTGATGGAGCTGGTCTTTTTGTCATTGACACTGTCTGACCTTCCAGTCATTGATATGCTGAAGATTGAATATATCTATCAAGAGACTGCCACTGTGCTGGGTACAGAGATTGTTGCTTTTGACGAGAAAGAGGTGAGAGGTCAGGCACAGCACTATATGGCTTACTGGATGGGCCACCGAGAGCCTCAAGGGGTTGATGTGGAAGAGGCTTGGAAGTGTCGCACATGCAACTATGCAGACATCTGTGAGTGGAGGAAGGGGGGCTGGGTGCTCAGCTCTACACTGGAGCCCCAAGCCAAAAAAAACAAGTGAACTCATGGTTTGCCTTCAGGAACTGATCTCTCCCGCGCTTCACGTACTCCACAGAGTCAAAGAGGAGCCATGTCTGAGCTTGGTTTTCATGAAACTTGGAGGATTTTTTTCTATTTCTTCAACCCAAAATCTTTCTGAAATCTAGGAGCAAGACTCGGGGGATGAGTGGGAAAGGTCTCCCTGAAACTGCCATGGACTGCCAAGAATACAGATGCTCACCATGGTTAGAACAAAAGCATCCTTCATCTTGTATGCTTTCCTAAGAAAATGATCCAGTGTGTGATAACTCCCTTTTTCTCAATCAAGGTTTCCTATGTTTTACATAATAAAATGAAATGCTGTTCAGGACAGTTGAACTGATATTTTATTTTGTTTTCCATAATCTCAACTCTTCAAAAATAACCACTATAAAAGGTCATGTATATTACTATTTAAACCTTTAAATACATTTGTTGTTAGTTGCCCTTGAGTTGGGTCTGACTCATGGCAACTTCTGAAGCAGAATCAGTATAATAGGTAGACCAAGAATTTGAAATAAGCATAATAACCATTCTCAATTAGATAAGCAAAAATAAAGCAGGGACAGCAAAATCATAAAATGGCTTTTTAAAAACAACCATTAGATGTAAAAGTCTAATACATGAATGAAAGGTAGCATGTAAGGCTGAACATTCACAGGTTATACCATTCAACAACCCCACTCCTAGGTACTTACTCAGAGAAACACTTTTACATATACAACAGGAAATATGGACCAGAATATATGTTGTAGGACTTCGCAGAAGAGCAAAAACCGAGAAACGACCCAGGTGACCATTAACAGAAGAAGGGAGACAGCAGCCAAAACGAATGAGCTACACTCACTCAACTATGTGGTTGGGTCTTCATAAGAAATGAAGTGAAAAAAGTCCGCTCCCAAAGCAGCATACAGCATGATACCCTTTCTACAAGATGAAAATGAAACATTTAAAAAGCAATCAGTAGTGGAGAGGAATCTCAATGTAACTTAGAAGCCCTTTGCTATAGACATCTCTAAAGGCAAGAAATGTATGAACACAACTTATAAGTAAGGATTTTTTCAGGGAGACACCCTGAGAATTCAAAACAATAAATGGAGTAGGAAAGGAGCTGTTAAGGGTGGAGTTTCTATAATAGACAGAATAAATCTGGTGAAAGGATACAACCCTACAAGTATTTTTAAATTATTTTCAGTAGTTTTACTTGCATATGATACTAGTGATAATTTCTTCATTCTGTTGGATCACCTTTCTTTGGGAACAATTCCTTCATTCCTGGCCAGTCAGTTGGCCAGGTAGCTGTCTTCCAAATTTCTTGGCATAGACAAATGAGTGCTTCCAGTGCTTCATCTGCTTGTTGAAACATTTCCATTGGCATTGTGCAAATTCCTGGACTCATGTTTTGCACTAGTGCCTTCAGTACAGCTTGAACTTCCTCCAACTAAAGTAATTTAAAATGACCACTAGTTTTTAATCATATTCTACTTTTTGAAATGGTTGAATGTTGACTAATTCTTTTTAATATAGTGACTCTATTCCTTTCATCTTCTTTTGATGCTTTCTACATCATTCAGTATTTTGTCCATAGAATTCTTCAATATTGCCACTCAAGGCTTGACATTTTTCTTCATTTCTTTCATCTTGTATGCTGAGCATACTCTTCCCTTTGGATTTTCTAACTCTGAATCTTTATACGCTTTATTACAATGCTTTACTTTGTCTTCTTGAACTGCCTCTTTACTTCATTTTTTCCATTTGCTTTAGCTATGGAAGCAAAGCAAGAGCAAGTTTCAGAAATTCTTCATATATCCACTCTCCTCTCGTCTTTCTATCCTGTCTTTTATTATTCTATTTATTTATTTTTCCATCCTATCTTTTTATTGATGTCTTTCTTCATGTAGTAGGATGTTCATTAGGTCATCCCACAACTACTGTTCTTATATCTTTGTTTCCAACTTTGACATTCCAATCAGCAGTAATTATCGATGCATCTTGATTGCAAGCTTGATCAATTTTAGACTGCAGAAGCTGGTAGAATTTTTCAATTTCTTCATTACTGGCTTTAATAGTTGGGACATAAATCTGAATAATAGTTGTGTTAACTGGACCTCCTTGTAGGCATGTAGATATTATCCTATCAGAGATGGCATTGTACTTCAATATAGGTGTTGAGATCTTTTTTGATGAATGTGAAGCTTTCTCTCCTAGAATATGACACTCTTGGAGTAGTACACTATGTGATTGATTCAAAATGGCCAATATTAGTTCATTTCAGCTCATTATGCCTTGGAATGTTGGTCTTTATACATTTTGTTTCTGACAACCAACTTCCAATAATTTTCCTAGATTCGTATTCTGACTATTGATGGATGTTTACAGCTGCTGCTTCTCATTTGAGTCTTACCCCTTCAGCAAATGAAGGTTCCCAAAAGCTTTGCTTCATCCACATCATTTTTGTGGACTCTGATTTGAGAAGGCAGCTGCTCCCCAGTCATATTTTGATGCCTTCCAACCTGCGTGACTCATCAGCTGGCACTATTTCGGATGGTGTTCCCGGGCTAGTCCTCAGGTTTTCAATGGCTAATATTTCAGACATGGACTGCTTTTTCCTGTTTCTTAGTTTGGAAACTCCAGTGGAACTTGGTCACTATGAGTACCCCTGCTGATGTTTGAAATATGGGTGACAATAGCGTCCAGCATCACAGCTCTAATAGACAAAAGCTTACAATAGAGAAAATTTAAAATATAAATTATAATAGTATCAAAAACATTAAATACTTGATACAAAAATAATTTCTTTTAGAAAAATTAACACAACTAGTCCCACAGAAATAGCGCAGAGGCCATTATCTGCTCGGCTCTGGCACACAGAAGAATTGATCTGCACCTCTGCCCAAGTCAGATTGCCACAAGGCAGTGTGGTCAGACATGCCTTTATCCTCCAGTTTTCTTTACCTACTCTGGCACCAACCATTTCTCCCATGACATCTTCTGTTGGCTTCAGTAATCTGCTGTGGCCACACAGAACTCACAGACACCACGACTAAGGAGGCTGTATTAGTCTAGGTACTTTAGAGAAACAAATCCACAGCAACTCATGTATAAGAGTTTTATGTAAAGAAAGTGTGCATCACGAAAACATCCCAACCTAATGCTGCCCAAGCCCACAAGTCCAACATTAACCCATTAACCCAACACTAGTCCACAAAGTGCTCCACCTCACAAAACAGAGGCAATGATGCCGACTGCAGGAGGAAAGCTGAGTCAGTGAACGAATAAGCATCTCAGCACTAGCAGGGGTCTTCACATGGCTGCTTCAGCACCCAGGGCTGCATCAGGATAGGTCCATGTGGCTTCTCCTTGGGGATGTCTTGTAGGAAGTCAGTCTTGCAAGCTGAAGCAGGGAGCTGCTAAGGCAGCTGCACCCTGGCACGACCATCACAAAGCAAGAGACCCGAGAGCTAGAAAGGTGAGGCTCACCTTCCATTTAGCCTTCCGCCTTTCAATTAGCCCCACATGTGATTATCGGCCAGGTTGGCACAATTAACTAACACAGAGGCTTATTGGTGAAGTGAACAGGTTACCACAAGGCAAAATCAATAAGCAGTAAGGATAGGGTCTTAGAGCCACAGCAACACTTCTGAGCTGGTAGCCAACTCTCGAGTTCTCATTCTCTCATCCGCATGGTCTCTTGGTCCCTGCTGCTCTGCCACACACTCTCAGGGTGGCTCCTTTGTTCTGTCTCCAAGTCTCCTTGCTTCAGTATCTGGCTCCTCTGCTCTGTCCTCTGATCTCCATGTCGCAGCCTCTGGCTTCATTCTCTGCCACTTCAGACCTTGAACAAGCTCCACTTCCAATGGCCCTGGGGCTCCTCTCAGTGTATTCAGATGGAGGAATGGCCTTAAGGTGTGTTTTTGATCTTTCAGCAGACCAAACAAAGGAAACAAGAAGCATTTTAATCCACCTTAATCCTGTCCATTAGCATAGCAGGGAACCCCTCCAAAAGAGGATCATGGCCAGACTCCATAACACATAACACATAAGCGATTAAGGCTAGGAGCGCCATATTAATGGACTACATTTCAGGTTTCAATGAGGTGGCTATTAAAGATGTCACAAGTGTCTGCCTTTTCCAGAATACTGTACCACACTGTCTTCCCTGATACCAACCACAAGCCCCGCCCTTAGTATAGACTCTCCCATCTCAGAGTTCCACGTTTCACATCAAGGTCTCACAGAACTCAAGTGCCATTAAGGCAATGGCTTCATGGTTGTGAAGTCTGGCAAGTTCCAAATCCAACATTTAGAGCTCTTCATGGATGATTCTACTCATTCACACCGTTTTTAGGTACAAAAGAAACCCCCAGTCTCAAACACAATTAAAGGAGTACATTTAGTAAGTCCTCAAAAGAGGCAAAGACAACACAGTGACACAAAGACATCCTCTGGATGAGGTCAAAATGGCATCCCAGGATTCATAGACGCACAGCTGCTTAAGTAAGGCACCGGCCACAAAGGGAACCGCCACAGGTTCATGATTAGTGAGAGAGAAATACATCACAGTTAAAAGTGGGACTACAATAGCAGGAACAGGTCATGATAGGGACACATACATTATGTTAGGTAGAAGGGCTTACAAGATTGGGCTAGAGCAGCGGTTCTCAACCTGTGGGTCGCGACCCCTTTGGGGGTCAAACAACCCTTTCACTGGGGTTGCCTAAAACCATCAGAAAAGACTTGGTCTTAGGAACAGAGACACCACTCTATCCGTTTCCAGGCGGGTCCGCCCACATGCAGATATGCCCACATCAAGTACCCAGTGTGAAGACTGTTACCCATGCTACACCATGCTTTAAGACAAAATGTCATTGATTTGTCATTAGAAATAAAATATTTCACAATATATAATTACATATTGTTTTTGTGATTAATCACTATATTTTAATTATGTTCAATTTGTAACAATGAAAATACACCCTGCATATCAGATATTTACATGATGATCCTTAACAGTAGCAAAATGACGGTGATGAAGTAACAACGAAAATTTTATGGTTGGGGGTATGTGTAGTAGCTCTACGAAAAGTTTAAACAGCCTTGACAAGAGTGAAGCCATTTTGAGCTGGCAGAAGCCATTATGAACTATAAATGAACTAGCTGCTATGAGGGTGGCAGGCTGTGCTGACAAGCGTAACGGACTGTACCGAAGGAAAGGTATGTTCAAAGGCTTGGAAGAACAACCACAGTGGTTATTGTTCAACTAAGAGTAGTCATTGTTTCACTACAAATGGCTCACCGCAGTCTCCTGCTTCTGTCCTCTGCTTGCTTGCACACCTGCACATTGCACAAGTATAAAAACCTTTGGAAAATGAGACAGGGTACTGCTCAGTCTCCTCTCAAGAGGGCTGACAGACAGTCCCTGTGCAGGTAATAAAACTTTTTCTTTTGAACTTGTCGGCGGTCTGGGTTGTTTTCTTTCTGGGAACAGACAGTAGGCTACAACATATGCATTAAAGGGTTGAGGCAATTAGGAAGGTTGAGAACCACTGGTCTAGGGTCTGTTGGTACCTGGTTTTGCACCGGGGTTTTCCCTCCCATGCCTGCAAAGACCCCCATAGAGGAGGATGGAAAGAAATCAGGCCACCATTGGACACCTATGAAGACTCCAAACTGAGAGGTACACCTGGGCAGTTTAAACTAGGTCCAGGCTCATTACCCAGGTGGGCTCAACCCAGCCAATGGGGTCAACCAATACCATTAACCACACTTCCCCAGCCAGAGGCTTGAAAGATCTTGGCTGTGGCAAGGCCTCGCTCCCTCTTACCCTGCTCCTGGTCAATGGCAGGTGGGAGGGTGGTGGCGCACACTTGCCACCTAGGCGTGCCCCCTCTGGGCCTTCTTGGGGTCCACCTGTGCCCGCTCTGGGCTTACTCAGGGCCCACAGCCTTTCTTGCCCCAACGTGCTGGCCCCCTCGCTCTCTGGCCTCCTCGTCCTCCTGCCCCTTGCTCCCTTGCCCCTTCTGTCCCTGGGATTCCCCCACACCCCAGTTCTGCACGTATGGGTGCTCTTTTCCACAAGGTTGCTCATGCCCAGTTGTGAACCCCTTTGAGACTGTAAAACCTGAAAATAGTCCTGTCCTTCATAAAAACCCACTTGGATTACAAAACTGGCTTCGGTGTGAATTCTTCCATCATGCAAAGCCAAGAACCGAGTATTAGCCAAGAACCAAGTGTTACCCACCCGAGAAACCTAACAGGTCTCCTAACAAAGGAGCCAGGGCCAGACTGATAGGGCATGGCTCATGACTGTATGACCCCTTGTACTGTCCCCTGTAAGCTGACCTCCCATCAAGGACACACCCAGGCAAGCCCCTAAGAGAAAGACTGCCCTGGGTTGGCGGGAGAGGACTGGAGGTCATCTACTTTCCAAGGCAGCCTGCGTGAGGGCAAGATTATCCACATCCTTGGTTAATGGCCAGAAATAATTCAATGGAGGTGTAATATATTTGGGGGATCCTGCAAATGGATTTTGGACTGTCACTGACATCCATAGTCTTGCATACCAAGGTGCTCAGAATTTAAGCGCTAATACACCACCAAACCAGTATTTTTTATTTACAAGGCTGTGGAAACAGGTTATCAGGTAAGGCAATAGGCTATCTGCTCATGTTCCAAAACTGGAGTTCAGAGGCCAGACACAAGATGGAAAGTGAACTTTTCCAAAGCCGGTCAGTGTAGCTGCAGATGTGAAACATCTGAAAGTGAATGACGGTCTTGATTGCCAGTCAAAGAGGCGTACTGGGGGCTCATGTCACGTTGGCTACCAAGTCCTGCACTGTTAATATCCTATCATTTACTCTATTAGTGAAAACATGAATCTTTGTGCCCGTGTTGTTAGGCACCTTCAAGTTGCTTCTGACTCACAGCAACCCTCGCACGGCAGAATGAAGCACTGCCGGGGTCCGCACCAGCCGCACAATGGCTACCTTTAGGCCCACACTGTGTCAATCCATCTTGTCAAGGGTCTTCCTCGGTTTCTCTGCCTCCCTAGTTTTCCAAGCGTGATGTCCTCCAGAGACTAGTCTCTCCTGAGGGAGAAAGATGAGGCTTTCTGTTAGGCTTTAAAAAAAAATAGTCAAAATCAATTCCGTGCAGTGAGAGCTTCTCCTAAGTACGTGGTCATGCTTGTTTCTCTCTCGGAGCATCTGGCTGCACTCCTTGCAGGACAGGTTTGTTTGTTCTCTTGGCAGGCTGTGGTGCTTTCGAATTTTCCCCACACCCTAATTCAAATGCATTTGGGAACTTAACTGGATGAAAATACACTTCAAATTTTCAAACCCAACAGAAGCTATAAGCTGCCCTAGTTGTCTAGTGCTAATGTGAAATACCACAAATAGGTGGTTGTAATGGACAGACATTTATTTTCTCTATGTGAGAGGCTAGAAGTGCGCTTTTCAGAACACTGACTTTAGCAGGCTTCCTCTTTTTGAGGGGAGGTCCTTTTCTCTTCACAGCTGCTGTTTCTTAACTCCTTGGGGGTTCTGCATGTAGGGCGTCTGTCTTCTCCCATCTCTGTTAGGTGCTGGTGAGTGGGCTGCAACTCACAGACATCCTATGTACATTCTCCTGCACGATGAGCCCCTTGTCGCAGACACCGTATCAATCCATCTTGTTCAATCCTCCTCCTTTTGTCAGACCTGCTGCTCCTTCCTTGTGAGAAACACGGGCCTTTCTACTCCCCAACAAACAGTTACTCTCGGAGCTCACTGGGGCAGTTCCGCCCTGTCCTGTGGGGTCTTTGTGACGCTGACTCAATGGCAGTGCGTGACTCCTCCTCTGTGCTTCCTTGCTTGGGCGCCTAATCTCTTTTCTATCTCAAACGTGATTGGCTTACTATGGTCTCATTAATATGACAAAGTGTGATGGTTAATGATATTTGTTAAGTTAACGAGATTATTGTCCTGAGTCCTGGTAGTATAGTGGGGACACGTTGGGCTGATAACCACAAGTTCAGCAGTTTGAAATCATCCCTCACTCTGAGGGAGAAAGATAAGGCTTTCTGCTCCTGGAAAGAGTGACAGTCTCAGAAACCTACAGGGCAATATTTTTGGTTTATATTTCTCAGTAGGAGCCCTGGTGGTATAGTGGGTTACATGGTCTGCTATCTACAAGATCAGCAGATCAGAGCCACCAGCTGCCAGCTGCTTCTTGGGGAAAGATAAGGCTTTCTATTCCCATAAAGAATTAAAGTCTCAGGAACCCACAAGGGCCAGCTCTACCCTGACCTATAGGGTCTCGGAGGCAAAGTAACTCCATTTACTTGACTGCTAGATGGCCCGTCCACTCCCCTGTTGTATCTTGGAAAGCCCGCTGGTGATTGTTTTTAAAATGCACTCATGCATGCCCGGGATCAGGACATTGCAATTAATCTTGTTATTCTTTAATATTATTATTTTTTGATGCTGTAATCAGAATGTTATAATTAATCTTATTATTCTTATTTTGTTAACCAGGATGTTATACTCTATCCTGCTATTATGGGTGTTTGGGGTTTTTTTTTGGTATAAAGAATGTTAACATTAATTTGGCTAATCTTGTTACTATCACCCCTACTATCAGCCCATGATAAATGATCTTTGTGGTCTTTGCCTTTATCAGCTTGCTAGTAATTTCTCTGGCTGCTGCAGTTTAGGGAAGTGCTGTTAGCTTCCTCACAAACCAGCTACAGCTGAATCTGTAAAGACTCTTATAAATTTTAAAGACATTATAATGGCTATCATTTATTTGAATCCACAACATCTCTATGCATTGGAATCGACTTGTTGGCAGTGTGTTTTAGATACCTAAATCTTAGTGGTTTGGCAGATACTATGTAATCCTCTTCCTCTGTGATCTGATGTAAGCAGCCAATCAGTTGGAAGGGTGTTTCCTTGGGACATTGGGCAAAGCTGTACTCTCCCTCCCTTTGCTCCACACTCATTTTGATCATTTGACCTTCAGCTCTTGACGCAGGAGAAGCCTTCAGCCTTCCACCTGATGTGAAGATTTGGGATTCATCAGCCCCTGCCATTTGAGTCAGAAGAAGCCTTCAACGTTCAGCCTGACTGATGGATTTGGGGCTAGTCTGGTAGACCTCTGGAAAACCAAGCGTAAAACATGGTGTTAAGAGTAATTCTAGAGGGTTCATGAGGGAGAGGGGAGTGGGGAGGGAGGGGAAAAATGAGGATCTAATGCTGGGGTTTTAAGTGGAGAGCAAATGTTTTGAGAATGATGAGGGCAATGAATGTACAAATGTGCTTTACACAATTGATGTTTGTATGGATTGTGATAAGAGTTGTATGAGCCCCCAATAAAACGATTGAAAAGAAAAAAAAAAAGGTAGTCCTAGAGAATGATGATGGCAACAAATGCACAAAAGTGCTTGACACAATGGATGGATGGATGGATTGTGATAAGAGCTGTACAAGCCCCCAATAAAATGATTTTTTTTAAAAAAGGAGTAGTCCTAGAAGAAAAAGAATCTTAAGGATGAATTTTCTTAATTGGTTTTCAAGTCTGGCTCATCTTACATGCACCATTTACTCCAGTAATAAAGACGACACTGCTAATCCATGGTGCAAGCTGGCAATATATATGCGAAATGTCCCCATTATTGGATCATATATTTGTGGGAGACAAAGCTCTGTTTGTGTATTTGGTACCCTTCAACATCTCTGTCAGACTAAGAAGTATAGAAGTAATCTGTTGGCCCATCGTTCACTGAAGTGTAAAGAGAAACAGATTGGCCCCGGGTTCTGGAGTCAGCTCATGCACTGCATGGAAGACTTGGAAGTTGCCACTTGTACCCCCAAATAAAGCCTTGTTTCTTGTCGTAACAGCTGATTTTGCCAAAAACCAATCCTAGGGTCTTATCCTGAGAGAGGTTGGATTACAACAGCAATTTAATTCCCAACTCCAAACAGCGTGAGGCGTTAAAATGATGGCATTGGTTGGCAGAAATGTGATCCTAAAACTTGGAATGGGTACGTATTGGCAGATAATCTGGAAGCTGAGGATTGAGCCCCTAAATTCTATTGAATCACTTCTGCCAACAGAACCAGCCCTCACTCCCATCTGAAGAGTTCCATCCAGTTTTGTCTGCTAGCAACCCTCCCCAGTAAAACCATTCTCCCACCCCTATCTGATGGGAGTGACTCTGATGTGAGTATCTGAAAATTCCTTGTCAGAGACATCTATTGGGACGATCCTGAGGCATCGCCTGAGGCAGATGCCTTATAAACATTGCTGAATGAAAATAAGACCGACTCACAGTTTTGCCTCTTGCTGAAATATAAGGCATCTCCCAGAAAATAAGGCCCCCCAAAGCTACCCTAACTCTGGACTCTGGACCATAGCAGTGGGTACCACTGCGCAGCTCACTGTTGGCCACAGTGCAGCCGGAGCAGACAGGAAGTGCGAGGTCTCTTTTAATAAAACAGTTAGCAATAAATGTGTACCGTATTCTTCTTCATGGAAAAATAAGACATCCCCTGAAAATAAGACCTAGCCCATCTTTGGGAGCAAAAACTAATATAAGACACTGTCTTATTTTCAGGGAAACAGGGTACATCTATAAAGAGATCATGGAGCCCAGTATTGTCAGCCCAAACAGGCCAGGAATAACTGTGGAACAAAGCATTAATTGCTTACATACAAGTTTAGGTTGAAGCTGAAGAAAAGTGAAAAGAAAAAAAAATCCGCAAGAGACAAAATATGAGTCCCTAAGTATATCTTTCCCCGTCTTCATATTCAGCTTCCTATTTCACTGAGAAAATAGAAGCACTTGGAAGAGATTGGCCTCATTTTCCCACTACCATTGTATTTATTTAGTTTTAATAATTTCACTGGGGCTCATACAGCTCTTGTCACAATCCATACATCCATCCATTGTGTCAAGCACATTTGTACATATGTTGCCATCATCATTTTCAAAACATTTTCTTTCTAGTTGAGCCCTTGATATCATCTCCTCATTTTCCCCTCCCTCCCTCATGAACCCTATATAAATTATAAATTATTACTGTTTTTTCATGTCTTACAATGACTGATGTATCCTTTCACCTACTTTTCTGTTGTCTTCCCTCCTGAGAAGGGATTATATATAGATTATTGTGATCAGTTCCCTGTTTCTCCCCCCACTATCCCTTTTCCCTCCTGGTATCACTACTCTCATTATTGGTCCATGGGGTAGGGTGGGGGAGCGGAGGGAGCCATTTTCTAGATGTAAAATTCTCTATGTATCTATTGAGCATTTACAAAACTAAGGCTGTGGAATTGACTCTATCTCCATCCATCTATTTATTGTTAGTTTTTTTGTGCCAACATGGTAAGATATGGGTGGAGTTTAACCTGTCAATCAGGTTGAATTGAAGCCTGATGATGTTCCTTGGAGGTGTGACCAAGATATTTAGCTCTCTGGAGGCCAGTTTCTCTCCCTCTGCCGTCACCTTTCTGCTTGCTGGCTATCCCTAGAGCTGCTGGGGCCCCGTCATGATTCCACCTACATTGAGTCCACATGACTGCATCCACAGCCCTGTGATGGTCCTGCATTCTGCATCCTTGCACGTGACTTCCTGAGTCTGAAAACAGGGCTTATGGACTGGCATCCGACTTAAGTTGGATGGGGTTAGGATGTTTTCTCAATATATCATTACTTGTTGATATCAAGTAGTGGAATGTATTACATTGAAACTCTACAGGAGCAGAAAGCTTTCTCTTCTGCAAAACTGCTAGCGGTTTTGACAGGCAGGGAAGATTAAGGATAAAGGGGGTTGTCTCCACTGACTGCCTAAGCTAAATGAAAATTAGCTGACCATGCTACAATAAAGGGGTTTGAAAAAAATCAGACACACATTAGAAACCAATGGGGAAGATCCAAAGCTGGGCACGTGTTGATGAAGGTCACCTTGACATACTGATGAAGGGCCACTTGGGAATGCACGCTAGCAACCAACACTTTGTCTTAGATGTGCCTAAACGCAGCCTCTCCGGACAATAGCCTCAACCACTTTTCCCCTCAAGTGGGAGTAGGAGGGATAAAAAGCAGACTGAGGGCAGGCCCTTTCTTTTTCAGTTGGGTGGGTGGGTCTCAATTCTGGAGCTCACTGGTGTGCTCCCTTTGGCAGTCCCGGTACTACTCTTGGTTCCCCAGACTCTTCCAAAAGTGGCCGTTTTCGGCTTGGAACTCTCCCAACCCTCCCCCACAGCCACGCAGTCTTGCCTGCGTTCCAGGGATCGCATGTACTATCTGAGACTATATTACCCGAAACTTCCCTTTCTCTATGTTACTTGGACTTACAAAAGTGCTTCTGCCAAGTGAATGCTTTCAGCGTTGAGAAGCAAGAACTGGGAAAACCATCCCAGAAACCCAACATTTCAAACTGCTGACCTTGCGAATCACAGCCCAACGAGTAACCACTACACTACTTCTATAAATGATGATAACTACTTTTTAAAAACATCATATTATTGAGGGTTCTTACAGATCTTATCACCATCTATCCATCCAGCCATCCTGTCAAGCACATTAATACATGCTGCTATAATCATTTTCAAAACATTTTCTTTCTACTTGAGCCCTTGATATCAGCTCCTCACTTTGATAATTATCTTTTTAAAAGAAAATTATACACTTTTAAAACCCAGCGCGGTTTTGAAGGTAGCTCCTAAATTAGCAAGCCAAGACCCGTCCCCAGGCGCTTCCCGGAAATGAGCTCCACAGGTCTTATGGGAAATGTAGTCTACGGTAGCTGGCTTATCACCGGAAGGAGCCTGGGAACGTTGGGTAAAGTTACTTCCGCACATGCGCATTAGCGCTGCCGTTGGTATAAAGTCTTCTGCCAGGGGTTGCGGGGCTTGAGTGCAGAGGCATTCCCGGAACGTCTGTACCTGCGCGTTACTGCTTCCCCGGAGTTCGGAGACGAAAGGGTGGCCGGAGCGACTGCAGGACTTGGACCGAGGGGAGTTCAGGGAGAAAAGCGGAGACTGGCTTGTGGATTTAATGGATCGAAGGTAAAAACTTCACACTCCCACGAGGGTGGGTGGCTTCGTGATTGGGTGTGTGGGTCTGTCAGAACTGGACTACTTAGGAGAAAACATGAGCTGGCCTCACCGCCTCTGGCCAGCACACGTAACCTAGGTGGGGGTGGAACAAGCCCTGTCTGCGTTCCTACCTCCGTGTAAAGGTCAGTGCGTGGGGATCTGCCTCTCCTACTGTGCCTTTTCTGGTAGGACCATCGACCCTACCTGAGCCCGCGGCCGGATTTCTTATCCTCGATCTTTTGTAAATTACATTCAGAGCATCAAGTTTGTGTTCAACAGTGTAAACTACTCATCAAATACCCCAGTGCCTTACTCTTCACGCGGTTCTTTTTTGTTTTGTTTTGTTTGTTTTCACCGGATTCTTGATAACTTTACTCCCTCTTCCAGTACATCCACGTGACCACCTTCCACATCTCCCCTTGCTTTATCTTTCCTCCCGTCCTTGGCAGTCTCCAAAGGCTGTTTGTTTTGGTGTGAATGCCTTTATCTTGTCCGCCCATCCTCCCCCGCCCCTTGCCCTTTTATGATTGAGGAGCACTAGGGGCAAAGTAAATTATACATTGGACTCCTAGTCGTGAGGTCAGCAGTTTGAAAGCGCTGGCTGTTCTTTGGGAGAAAGATGAGGCTTTTTACTCCCAAGAAAAGTTAGTCTTGGAAATCCACAGGGACAGCTCTACTTTGTCCTGTAGGCAGAATCTACTCAATGGCAGTGAGTTTGGCTTTGGTTAGAACTTCCCTCAGCATAATGTTCTCCAAGGACATGTGCTGTGACAGGGAATTTTAATCATTTAAGTATAACAACTTTTTTTTTTAATTAAAAAAAAGAGTAAGAGCTTTCAGGTGCTCTCTCAGCCTTATCTTAAGTATATGTGATAGGTTGATTGTGCCAACCTGGCCACTGAACACATGTGGGATTAATTGAAGGGCAGTTTAATTGAAGGGCAGTTTAATTGAAGGGCAGTTTAATTGAAGGGCAGAGATAAAAGGCTCGCTTTTCTGGTGTTCTCATCTCTTGCTTACTCATGGTCGGATCGGTTGCAGCTGCCTTAGCTAGTTCTCTGCCTCGGCTGACAAGGCTCACTTCTTGTGAAGCATCCCTGAGGAGAAGCCACGTGGACCCACTGTGATGCAGCCCTGGGTGCTGGAGAAGCCACGTGGAGATCCTGCCAGCGCTGAGATGCTTACACCGCCACTGGATTCAAAGACTTTCTACCCACTGGCCTGTGATCATCCTGCATACGGCGTCATTGTGTGTGTTTTGTGAATTTGTGGAGGACTTTGTAGATCGGTGCCGGACTTATGGGCTTGGACTGGACTTGTTTGGGATGTTGTCTTAATGTACACTTAGCCTTTATATAAAACTCTTATTCACATAAGAGTTTCTGTGGACTTGCTTTTCTAGTCTACCTAGACTAACACAGTATATGTTACCACCGATTTTCATATGAATTAACTGAAATTCAAGAGAAGTTATACAACTTGCTAATTAGTAAGTGGAGGAGTTGAGATTCAAACTCAGATGAATTAATTAAATCTTGTTGTTTTACAATATTACACCCTTTCTAAAGGTTAGGTTTGTCCTTGTTTTGAAATATTTGAGCGATGAATGCAATTTTTGGTCTTATTTTTCAGGGTCTTATGATGTATCTCCATATATTTCAGTAAAGTCAACTGAAGCAATGAGTCCCTCCTGCACATGTTAACCGCTCTAGGGTCACAGCAATGCTGATTAGAATTCCAAAAAGGCGCCATTTGGGCTAGTAGATGTTGAGTTCCCAGAATCGGGAAGCTAGAGAAATTGTTCCTGGGCCTTTGGATCCAGCAGTACCAGAAAAGCCTATGCTAATTTTAGTTCTCTTACCCTAGCTTAAGTACAGAGATCTAAGAATCACTCTCGCCATGCCATTGAGTTGGTTCTGATTCTATAGGGCAGGGTAGACCTGCCCTTGTGAGTTTCTGAGACTGTATCTCTTTACCAGAGCTGAAAGCCTCTTTCTCCCATAGAGCAGAGAGAATCACAGGAAGGAATAATTTCTATCTAGAACTGTTTAATTCTAGAGACCAGGATTATCTTTAGTCTTTTAACTCCTCCATTATTTCCCTAGGGTAAATTTCTAGGAAAGAAAGATCACTGGTTCAAAAGTTAACAGCGAGTGGTATGATTGGTAGGACAGAAATGTAGAGTATCCTTGCCCAAGTTCTGTATATTCATAATGGAATCATGGTAGAGGTTGGTGCTGATAGAAGTTAATTTTTTTGACTTACTAAAAGGTCTTTCTCTAAGGTAGCGTTTTCTAATGCTGCCATGTGTGGACTTCTAATCTGCTAGATAAGGGTTCACCATTTCAGCTGTGGTTTCTCATGTCTTTTCCCCGTGTCTACTTTCACAGATTGCTGTCCAAGAGCCGCAGATAATGGTCACCTTCCAGGTAAGGCAGTCATCTTTTTTTTCTCTTTCAACATTATGTTTGAGTCCTTGATATCAGCTCCTCTTTTTACCCTCCCTCCAGCCCTCCCACCCTCATGACCCCTTGATGAATTATAAATTATTATTTCCATATCTTACACCAACCACTGTCTCCCTTCCCCCGCAGTTTCTTCCCCACCCCTCTCCCCACCTTCCCCTGCCCTTCCTGGTATTTCGATACTCCCATTTTTGTTACTGAGGGGTTTATCTGACCTGGATTCCGCATGTCCTGAGCTCTTATCTGTACATGTGTACATGCTCCAATCTAGCCTGAAGTGAAAGGCAGGATAGGGGTCATGATAGTGGGAGGTGATGAAGCCGCAAGGGACCGGAGGAATATTGTGGTTTTCAGCCGTGCTATACTGTGCCCTGGTTGACTCATCCCTTCTATGAGGGGATGTCGCATTGTCTACAGATGGATTTAGGGTCTCTGCTCAGAACTCCCCCTCGTTCTCAACAATGTTTGTTTGTTTGTTTGGGGTCTTCTGATGCCTGTTTACCTGATCCTGTAGCACAGGCAGGTGTGCTGCTTCATGTGGGGTTGTTGCTTCTCTGCTAGATGGATGGCCAATCATTTAGCTTTAAGCCTTCAAAACCCCAGACTATATCTTTTGGTAGCCAGGCACCATCAGCTTTCTTCACCACATTTGCTTATACACACATTTTGTCTTAAGCAATCGTGCCAGGAGGGAGAGCATCACAGAATGCCAGGTTGTTAGAACAAAGTGTTCTTGCATTGAGGGAGGGCTTAAGCAGAGGGCCAATGTCCTGTGACTTTTTTTTTTTTCACATTGTGATATTTTTTGTTTAATAAGGTTTCTATTAGTTAAGTTTTTAATCCTTTAAAAAATATTAAAATCATTTTATTGGGGGCTCATACAACTCTTAGCACAATCCATGCATCCATCCATGTGTCAAGCACATTTATACATTTGTTGCCATACATCCATTGTGTCAAGCACATTTGTACATTTGTTGCACGCATCATTCTCAAAATATTTGCCCTCTACTTAAGCCCTTGGTATCAGCTCCTCATTTTCCCCCTCCCTCATGAGCCCTTGATAATTTATAAATTATTATTTTGTCATGTCTTACACTGTCTGACGTCTCCCCTCACCCACTTTTCTGTTGTCCCAAGAGAGGAGGTTTTATGTAGTTCCCCCTTTCTACCCCACCTTCCCTCCACCCTCAGGTATCACCACTCTCAGCACTGGCCCTGAAGGGATCATCTGTCCTGGATTCCTGTCCTAGATTCCCTGTGTTTCCAGTTCCTATCTGTACCAGTGTACATCCTCTGGTCTAGCCGGATTTGTAAGGTAGAATTGGGATCATGATAGTGGGAGGGAGGAAGCATTTAAGAATTAGAGGAAAGTTGTATGAGAACATAGTGCCAAGTAGAACTAAATCAATAAACTAGGTTTCAAGTCCAGGTACATAGATTGCTTAATGTCTACCTGTATCCACAAGTGAATCTTTTACCTTTTCCAAAATTGCCAGATATTCTCTTCAACATGAGTTTTGTTTTTTTTTTTAAGTTTTAAAAGCAGCTTGTCAAAGTCCATAAAGCAGCTTGTTAGGTATATTTTTGTGTGTGATGGTATTATAATTTGGAGATAATTCATAACCAGTAACTCAGTGGAGTCCTCTCCATTAGTTTTTCTTGTAAATCCCTCATTGCTATTCAAAAGGTTTATCATTTTAATTCTTAAACATTTCTTATGTTATCTTTTTTAATTGCTTGTTTTTATTTTAAAATATTTGTATTTCTAATTAAAATACTTATGGCAAAACATTTCCGTTTAATGATTTCTACACATAACATTCAGTGATCTTGATTACATTCTTCAACTTGTATAAACATTACCATTTTCTTTAAAAAACTTTATTGGGGGCTTATACAGCTTTTATCACAATCCATATATCCATCCATTGTTTCAAGCATATTTGTACATGTGTTGCCATCAACGTTTTCTTTCTACTTGAGCCCTTGATATTGGCTCATTTTCCCTCTCCCCCATCCTTCCTCCCTCATGAACCCTTGATAATTTCTCATCTCCCCCCCCCCCCCCCATGTCTCACACCAACCACTGTCTCCCTTCACCCGCTTTTCTTTTGTCTTACCCCCTGGGAGCGGGTTATATGTAGATCATTGTGATCAGTTCGGCCTTTCTCCTCCCACCTTACCCTTACCCTCCTGGTATCGCTACTTGGGTTTATCTGTCCTGGATTACCTGTGTTTCAAGCTCTTATCTGTAGCAGTGTACATGCTCTGGTCTAGCTGGATTTGTAAGGTAGAATTGGGGTCATGATAAGTGGGGGTGAGGAAGCATTGAAGAACTTGAGGAAAGTTGTGTTTCATCGGTGCTATAGTGCACCCTCACTGGTTCGTCTCTTCCTTGTGACCCTTCTGTAAGGGATGTCCAGTTGTCTACACATGGGCTTTGGGTCTCCACTCCACACTCCCCCTCATTCACATCGATATGATTTTTTTGCTCTGGGTCTTTGATGCGTGATACCCGATCCCATCTACACCTCATGATCACACAAGCTGGTGGGCTTCTTCTATGTGGGCTTTGTTGCTTCTCACCTAGATGGTTGCTTGTTTATCTTCAAGCCTTTAAGATCCCAGATGCTATATCTTTTGATAGCTGGGCACCATCAGATTTCTTTACCACATTTACTTATGCACCGATCTTGTCTGCAGCAACCATGTCGGGAAGATGAACATCACAGAATGCTGGGTGATTAGAACAAAATGTTCTGCCTTCATTTGGGTTTCAGTAATTCCTCTTGGTTGCATTGCCCTTGTTCAAGACCCACCAGGCATCCTATGCTCTCCTCACCATTGATTTTAGATCACTTGTTCCCTTGTCCCTGGGTTTGTTGACACCCTCTTCCTTTCCCCACCTCCCCATCTCCCATGTCCCCCCAGAACCGTCAGTCAAGTCGTTTTCTCCTCCAGATTGCTCCTCCGACCTATCTTATCTAGGTAGACATGCAGAGACAGTAATAAGCACAAAAACAAGACAGAACAAAACAACAATAAAAACCAACGACAAAAAAAGAAAAGCCTATAAATCAGCAGTTGGCAACCTGTGGGTTGCGACCCTTTTGGGGTTTGAACAGCTCTTTCACAGGGGTCGCCCAGTACATAACAGTAGCACAATTACAGTTATGACTAGCAACGAAAATAATTTTATGGTTGGGTCACCACAACATGAGAAGCTGTGTTAAAGGGTCGCTGCATTAGGAAGTTTGAGAACCACTGCTATAAATAGTTCTAGGTCTGTTTGTTGACCTTTAGGAGTGTTTTCTGGTCAAGACTGATGGGGTGCCACACCTGGTGCCAAAAGTCTGTTTTTGGTATTCCCCGGGGACTTCATTGCTTTGCTCCCCTTGCTCTGTTTCATGCCCTTAGTGTTTCACCCCAGTGTTGTGTGGCCAGACTGGATACAATTCCCGCACTGTCTCTCCTGTGCTGTCCCTGTAGCACTTTGGGTCAGTGAGGGACGTCGTGTCTCATGGTGGGGCCAGCCCTATGGTCTTCTCTGTGCATTGGCTGCTCTGAGCAGGAATTCATCCTTGGGGCTTGGTGGGCCAGGATGTGCCCCACTCTCTCTCCTTCCCTCTTTGTTTGCTCCCGTGTGCTCTGATCGATGCACACCTCTCCCTGAGCTGGAGCTTCAGTGCTGTCCTCTGAAGTGCATTCTTCTGGTGGGGGGGTGGGTGGGGGGGACAACATAGTTGGGATTGGGGCAGGCCCCGCAGACCCCTCTATTGGTTCTCTGCTTCATGTCTTATTATGTTATTATATATGGTTTAAATTAGTATTGAGAATACTAATGGATACTTTTTCTTCATTTTATTTTCTTGTTCACTCGTCTAGTTTATAGGATCTGTCTTTGTTGATCTGATGCCTAACCAGCTTGTAGAGCTCTTATTAAGTCCAACAGTTTTTAGTTGATTCTTAGATTTTCCAGGTGGACTATCATGTATTTTCTTCTTTTTTTTTTTAATCATGTATTTTCAAAGGGAAGTTTTGTACCTTCCTGTATAGCTCCTCTCCTCTCTACCACGTGTCCCTGCTATTCCCCCCTAGCCCTTGTCATATTGCAGTGCCCAGGACTTCCAGTAACTATAATTTTGAATGGTGATGGCTAGCCAAAAACTTGGTTTTAGTGAAATTTAATGGAAATTCTTCCAGTGTGTGATGTTTCCTCTCATATTCTGGTAGAATTTTAAAAGATCAAATAGGAAAAAAAAATCAAATTGAAGATTTTTTTTCAGTTTGCAAAGATTGTTTTCATAAATTGGGCTTTGTTTTTTGTGTTTTTAATTACCATCCAAAAAATCTAATATACCCGCTTCTCGCTTACAGACATGGTTAAGATCCTTATGTAAAAATCAGTCTCTTATCTGAAAACACTAGATGACTGGATTATCATAAAATGGAGAATGATCATATCATTATATAACTGTCAAACTGCATCATTACTGTCAGCCACTGAGAATCATGGCCCAGCCAGATTGGCACAAACAAAACCTTAAACATCGTAGGCAGTGTTACTCTCTCCTAGCCCTGTCTTGCCAGATGTCTACTGTTATGCGCAAACCTGGACTCAGAGGAACCAGTGTGAGGATGATGCAGGACTAAGCAGTGTTCTGTTTAGTACCTAGAGTCTCTATGAGTTAGAACTGACTC
>NW_022111357.1:2848208-2858737 GCF_000313985.2 Echinops telfairi | reverse complement strand
TTATCTGTATATGATTTAACAGTTCATTTCTTGTTATATATCTAATTATCTTTATAAATAAATATATTAAATCATCAGCAATTTGGTTTTATCTCTCTAGAGAACCCTGTCTAACACAGTCACATAGTAAATACTTTCAGCTTGAGGGTCATATAGCATCTGTCGCCACTACTCAGCACTGTCCTTGTTGTGGAAATAAGTGAATAGATAATGGCTTTGTTCTAGTAATATTTATTACCAAAATGAGACTGGTCCACAAGTTGCAATTTGCTGATCCTTGCTCTGTAGGGTCTTAACTATCTCTTTTGTGGATCGATAGCCACACGATTTTAATTGTGTCACTTTTAATATGTAACCATTAAACATGATTTTGGTTTTTTGATTGAACTATGTGGGAAAAGCAATGTGCTTCCATTTATTGTCATAACGGTATGCACAAGAGTAAAATTTTCCTAGCTCCCATGATATCTTACTGCATTTATTTTTGGCTTTGTAGGAGCTAATAGACAAGATCTAAGAGCAGTAGTAGTTTTGTTCCTTTTTGTATCACTAGTACAATATCTAATGAGGATTAAATATTTGGAGAATGAATGAAGACTATTTAAGCAGTAGTTTTAATAACTGTTAAGATATTACAATTAAAGCAAAGAAGAAGCCCCATCCCTGTTCTCTCCTTTCTCCCCTATTCCCAGTCCAACTCCACGAAGATGCACTAGGTCTTATTTTCAGGGGATGTCTTATTTTTCCATGAAGAAGAATACGGTACACATTTATTGTTTTATTAAGAGACCTCGCACTTCCTGTCTGCTCCGGCTGAACTGCGGCCAACAGTGAGCTGCATGGCGGTGCCCATGCTACAGTCCAGAGTCCAGAGTTACAGTAGCTTTGGGGGGGCCTTATTTTCGGGGGGATGCCTTATATTTCAGCGAGAGGCAAAACTGTAAGTAGGCCCTATTTTCGGGGGGATGTCTTACTTTCGGGGAAACGGTATTTCTGTGGATTTGCCTATTTGGGCATTTCATGGAAATGTGGTCTTTGTGACTGGCTTCTGTCATCCACCTCATTATTCTCAAGTTTCACCCGTACTGTAACATCTATCAGTACTTCAGTCCTTTTCATTGCCTAATCATATTCCATTGTATGGATTATACACGACACATTAGTTATCCGTCCCTTGCTTGATGGGCACTCATGTTGTTTCTCCATCGTGGGTGGTTTTGTACGTGTGGACATGTTTTCATTTCCCTTGAGAACATCCTGAGAAGTGAACTTGCAGGGCCATAATGGGAACTTGATGGTGAACATTTGGAGGGACTTCTAAACTGCATTCCAAAGTAGCGGCACCATTTTATGATCCCACTAACAGTGTAGAAGACTTCTCATTTCTCGACATTTGTCAGCATTTGTTCTGTTTACGTTAACTAGCCTAGCGGGTATAAAGTGCTATCTTATTGTGGTTTTGATTGTTATTTTGCTAATAACTAGCGGTGCTGAACATATTTTCATGTGCATATTGGCCACATATGTCTTCTTTGGATACATGTCTACTCATAGGTTTTGTCCAGTTTTTAAATTGGCTATTTGCCTTTGTATTGTTGAGTTGTAAGAGTTCTTTACATATCCAAATACAAATCTCTCTTCACACTTGTGATTTGCAAATATATTTTCGCCCATTCTGGGATTATGTTTCATTTTCCTTGATGGTAAATATGAAGAACAAAAGTTCAACATTTTGAAGTTTATCCTCTTTTTTTTTTTTTGGTCACCCCGGTTTTTCTGTCATATCTAAGAAACCATTATCTAATCCAAGGTCACAAAGATTTAATCCTATATTTTCTTTTACGAGTTTTATAGTTCTAGCTCTTAAATTTATTCTGGTCCCCTCATTTTTTGATCAATTTTGTATGTGATGTAAGTTAGGGATTCAACTTCATTCTGTTGTATGTTAATATATAGTTTTATCAAAAAGAATATTCTTCCCTCCCTGAATTGTCCTGACACTGATTGAATATGTTTAATATGATCTTTGTTTCTATCGCAATGTATAGTTGTTGCTAGAAATCCCTCACAAATTGTATTTCTGTATCAAGTGTATCATAGTAATCATATACAGTTTTGTGCAAACTCCTTAACCATGAAAATGATTATCTTGTGGATGTGCTGTTACAGGGATCAATGACATTCCAGGATGTGACTGTGGACTTCACCCCAGACGAGTGGCAACTGCTTGATCCTACTCAGAGGAACCTGTATTGGGATGTGATGTTGGAAAACTATAGAAATCTTGTCTCAGTAGGTAAGGACAATGGGTAATCTTTTCACTGTAATTCAGTGTCCACTTCTGGTCCTTTTCGTTTAAGATTAATGAAAGCTGTCACCATTCTGAAGCATTAGTAAAGTTTGACCTTAACCAGAAAATAAGAAAAGCCTGACTTCTGTGTTTGAGTGATTCCCTCCAACAATGTGGAGGGAAATGTTCTAGCTAAAATAAAAATAGTTAGATTCAAATATGGAGCAAAATAAGGATTTTTCTCTGACCTCTCATTTGGTCATGGTTAGCCTCAAGTATAGGTGGGATGTATACCATGTAGTAGTTTCATCTGAGGCTGGGAGAACAGCCATGTGCCATCCTGTGCTGAGCACCTACTGTAGGTTAGGGTCTGTGTAGTACCCACAGACCCATGGCAGGAGGATCTCCAAGAGGCACAGGTTGGATTCCGGGGGATGGGGGTGTAGGAAGGTAGAATCAGGTTGATTGTATCTAGCTTTGTTAGGTAGCTTACAGGCAGGCCAGCCCCAAGATTCCCAGGTCTGACAGCTGAAGTATTGAGAGTCACCCAGTAGAAGTCCACCTGTGCACAGCAGTATAGGATGTGGGTTTATGTACTAGGACACTTGCAGGGGGCCTGAGCTAGGGGGTGGAGGGAACATGTCTGATCTATTATGGATGCTGGTTTTTTTTTAATACTAGTTAATGGACTCTGCTAATTGTCATTACCAATGAATCAGGTGTCTTGTGTGTGTTTTTTCTGGTCCAGGTCACCACCAGGTTAGGTGTTCTTGTTCTCTCCTAGAGTCTTGTGGGCAGGATCCATCTTGCATTGTTCCTGGCACACACACACACAATTCTTTACATACGTGAACCCATTTCAACTGGAGCAGATATCATTTTTTGCATCTGATAAGTGAGAAGACTAAGGTGCTCAGAAAGTAAGATGTGCTTCAGATCATGCACATTTGTAGATGAGAGTCAGAATTCAAATTCAGAGCTTTTTAATACCAAAGTTCACATTTGTTTTATGCATTTACAAGGCCAGGAAGCAAAGGAAGCCCAAGGATGAGCTAAGTGGAGGCAGAACAAGACCAGGCATACGGAAGAAGGAAGGCTGTTGATAGTTGAATGTGCTACGGACACCCTTTTTTTCTGATGGCAGTCCAGTGTACAGTTGCACATATAGAGGCAGGTATGCCTTTTTACAAAAGATCTGACAGATCCGACCTTTTAGAATGACCAGACCATCTCACATATAATAAGTTCCTCTGACCCTGCAGAGGGATGCCCAGACCCTAATGGACATCTAGTTTGTAAGAGCCCGTCTCAAAGGGAGAGGGTTAGGGGTGAGAGCAAGGTGACCAGTAAAGTGAAACAAGTGGACTTCTCAGGAAATCGAGAAGATGAGAGATACAGAATGGGGAAGAGCAGGAGTAGTGAGCTCTTCAGAGGATTCCTCCAGAGTTTCACAGGAACACGCAGAACTATGAAACACTCACCTTCACCAGTTATAGCAAGGAGCAAGAGAACTTCCCACCTAGGAGGAAATAAAGGGTACTTTGTAAATTATCAAGAAAAGGACTTGGCCCTGAATTTCAATGGCCAAAGATTCTTAATCTTCATGGGGATCAGAGACTGTTTCTGCTTCTCCCTCACAAGTAGAAAAAAAGGGGTCTTTTCTGTTCTAAAGCCCATCTGCCATTCTTTCTTTTCTTTTCTTTTCTTTAAATCATTTTATTAGGGGCTCATACAACTCTTATCATAATCCATACATACGTCCATCGTATAAAGCACATTTGTACATTCATTGCCCTCATCATTCTCAAAGCATTTGCTCTCCACCTAAGCCCCTAGCATCAGCTCCTCATTTTTCCCCCTCCCTCCCCTTCCCCCTCCCTCATGAACCCTTGATAATTCATAAATTATTATTTTGCCATATCTTGCACTGTCCGACGTCTCCCTTCACCCACTTTTCTGTTGTCCGTCCCCTAGGGAGGAGGTTATATGTAGATCCTTGTAATCGGTTCCCCCTTTCCAACTTACCCTCCCTCCACCCTCCTGGTATCGCCACTCTCACCACTGGTCCTGAAGGGATCATCTGGCCTGGATTCCCTGTGTTTCCAGTTCCTATATGTACCAGTGTGCATCCTCTGGTCTAGCTGGATTTGTACGGTAGAGTTGGGATCATGATAGTGGGGGGTATCTGCCATTCTTTAAAGGCCCTGAGACCCAAGGAGGCACATTTGAGTTGTAAGGAAGTTGTCTTTTAGCACTTTATCCCCAGCTGTATTGTTTGTCATAAACAGGGTGCCCAGTTTCCAATTCAAAAATGATCCTCAAGTTGGAGAAAGGACAAGAGCCATGGATGGAGGAGGGAGAAGACCCACTCTGGAGTGATCCAGGTGAGTGACAAAGCCAAGTCGATGGGAGCCTTTGGGAATGAGGTCACCGCTGATGAGTGAGGGCTAATGAGTGCTGCATCCCACCTTAAACCCCGATTGGTTCATCATGTAAGAACTCACGGGTGATGATTACATCACTATATAACTGCCACACAGCTGAGAGTCATGGCCTAGCCAAGACACATCCTGGGGGCACACAGTTCAATCTCTTGATACTTGGTAACTATCCTAGGTTGGTCTCTACCTGCTTGGAACTTCTGTGCCTTGCCTCCTATGGCTTGTCTATGGAAGCCTGACATCTCCTGCCTTGGATTTAAAAAAAAAAACTTTGTAGTTTTTAAGGCATATTTGTCATATGATTCCCTGGAGAGAATGTGATGCACCTTTTTTTTGGTTTTACACCATTACTGAACACATAATAATGTACAGGTAACAATCTTATTAATGTACTATGTGGAGGCAAGCATTGTGGAGATATTTCTTTATACATTCAGCACTTTTTGTGTGTGTTTACTAAGAAAGCTTCAGAGCAGAAAACCCATTACCATTTTTCAGGTGTATACGTTGTCCTTGGAAAGACATATAGGCACATGATATAAAATTTTATCACATTTGAAACACTTGTTCAGTGCACATTAGCATTGAAGCTTTATTCTGGTTGTCTAAATGAATGCTACAATCACTAGTGAATTGTCTTAGAAGTGTTTTTTTGTATACTTTGTGAAACACTGTATTAGCTTGTCTTAGAAGTTTAAGTGGAGCTTACAGTAAAAAGTTTTTTTTAAGATTATGGGACAGTGGTCTCTAAAGAGTATCTAAGTATATGAGATAGGATGAGAGAAAGAGGAGGATAAGTTAAGGTGGGAAGGAAACTGAGCTGAAGACTGAAGTTCTTTAGATGTCTAGAAGGCCTGCAACAGAAAGCAAGTTACTTATTGAGAACCAGCGGCAAGTGCATGTTTAGAGGACATGGGTGAATTTCTATCATGCATCGTTTTGTTTACCAGGGTGATTACCCTGAGTTTTCCTGTTGGTTATCTTTGCTAAAAGCAAAACAGGACAGTGCTGCTTATTGTTTGTGCTACAGAGTAAAGAAGAAAGGAACCAATTCCTCCTACTCAGATCAGCTGCATATGGAAATGCTTGCTAACTGGAGCTCACAACTCAGTCCAACTCCACAGAGGAGACAAAGGCTAAGAGTCCAGCAGTGTTGTAGCAATACTCCCTCCACACGAAAGAAGCTCAAGTATGGGGGATGATAGTCTTCCCCAAACCTTTTTAAAATGGCGCAATGGGTTTGGGATTTGTAGGGCTCTGAGAATACGAGTGATGATTATGGCTTTAGGACCAAAGCAACTTTCTGGGGACTCGTTTGTTAGATGGAAAGAGGACGTGAAATCAGTACTGATCAAAGCACATTCATACATGGAAACTCAGCCAGAATAAAACGAGTGAGTAGGCAGTCTGTGCCGCGGCCAAGGATGACTTTCCCTCGAACGCCTTGTTGGACGTTTGTGCTCCTGGACTTCCAAGCACATGAAAGAATGAATCCGAGCTGTCAGTTGAATTGGAGCCTCGTGTATACATGACCTCAGATGGGGGCTTGTTGGTGTGAGAAGCCTGGAGGTACAAGAGTTCTTCTATGAGGATTGATGTTGTGCAGGATGCTAAGGAGAAAGAAGAGATCTAATGAGGGAAGTAGGGATAGTCCAGGAATTATGTGGTGAAGATTGATTGTAGTCTTCTTCTAAACCTAGTCTGCCCCCTGATATTTTCCCTTAGCTCCCTTGTCTCGTGTTGCTCTAGGAACCCTTTCTCTTAGCTTGAGCGCCACCATGGGCTCTCCTCCCTCTATTAGCTAATCCTGAACCCAGAGCAACCTTTTGACTTCCTTTGTACCCAATTTGTGGCTATTTCACTGCTGTTCTGTAGGCCGTAAGTTGTCATTTGTTCTCTTTATTGTCATTTGCTCCTATTTCCTCTTTATCAGTTTTATTCTGAAAGCTCAGGAGCAGTGGGGGACGGGGGAAGATTTGTTACAGAATGAGATTAGATTGGAAACCTTAGGAGTTTCTTTCTTTAACATATTGGTGAGAAAAATTAACTAGGAATGTTTTACTGTACTCTTTGTAGAAGCCGACTTCCTACATGTTGATGAACCAGAGAAGCACCAAGAAAGCAAAGACAGTTTGTTGAACTCCGTTTCATTTGCAGTCAATGAAATCTTACCTACGGAGAGACTCCATCATTATAATGTGAGCCCAAGTTTTAATCCTACGAGACAAAAACCCTATCAGTGTAAATCCTATGGAAAGAGTTTGCAGCCTAATGTAAACTTACTTAATTACAATAAGAGTTATAAGGAAGAAAACAGTCATGAGTGCAAAGACTGTGGAAAAGCCTATAGTAGGAAGACATACCTGGAAATGCATCAGAAAATTCATACCGGAGAGAAACTTTTTGTTTGCAATGATTGTGGGAAATCCTTTATACGTAAATTTCAACTCATGGTCCACCAGAGACTTCACACTGGAGAGAAGCCTTATGAATGCAGTGAGTGTGGGAAAACGTTCTCTTGGCATTCCTCCTTTACTCAGCATGTCAAATCCCACACCCTCGAGAACGCCTTTGAGTGTAAGGAATGTGGGAAAACCTTCAGGTACAGTTCATCTCTGTATAAGCATTCTCGATTTCACACAGGAGAGAAACCCTACCAGTGTGTTGTATGTGGCAAAGCTTTTGGCAACAGATCAGTGCTTGTTACACATCAAAGAATTCATACAGGAGAGAAACCCCATGTATGTATTAAGTGTGGCAAAGCCTTCATCAAGAAGTCTCATCTCCTTAGACATCAGACAACTCACACAGGAGAGAAGCCCTATGAATGTAACAGATGCGGGAAAGCCTTTTCCCAGAGGTCAAATCTTACTGCACACCAGAGAACTCATAGATAACATGCACTTTCTAAATAGGGAGGTCTGAAGTTAAGTCTTAATAGAGAACATATAGTGAGGAGTTGTTTTCTATGTATGTAAAACACTAAAACGTTTTTGAGTTTAAGATTAATTTAAAAAAGTAATTGAAGATTGTTGATGGCAACATTTGTACATGTCCACTGATCTAATGGATGTATGGATTGTTATATGTAAGAGCCCCCAATAAAATGATTTCATAATTAAAGTTAATTGAAGAAAAAATAACTTTTTTTTTTTTTTTTAGAATAACTTATAACCTATTTATGGTTCAGGAAAAAATATTTAAACACCATATATATTTGAGTATAAGCCGATCTGAATATCAGCTGAGGGACCTAATTTTATCACAAAAACTGCATTAAAAATATGCTGAAAAACTTGGCTTATACATGAGTATATACAGCAAGTATGTAAATAAAGTACTTATATTTCACATGATCCTGTTTTTCATTGGTGTGTTTTTGTAATAACCTAAACATAGCTCAAATAGTATTTGGGATGCCATCTCTATGTGATGCCGTGTTCTTTTCCAACTTTTTTTCCCAACTCTTTAGGGAGAAAGTTTTCTGGTTATTTTCAGTTTGGGTTTTTGATAAAATGGATATCGGTTTAGTTTCTAGGAGTATCTGGAATTATTTGACTTTGGGTGACCCCATGTGTGTCAGAATAGACTTGTGCCCTGTAGGGTTTTAAGTGGCTGCTCTTTCAGAAGTTTAGGTGGTCAGGACTTAGTGCCAGTGTGGGAACTTGCCACTCACCATTTGCACCACCCAGGAAACTCATCAAAACAAATCCACTGCTGTCGAGATGCTTCTGACTTCTAGTGAGCCTGTAGGACAGAGAACTAAGTGCTCCATGTCGTTTCCGAGACTAGGGAAACAGGCTGCCTGCTCTCCTTTTCTCCCCAACCTGGCTGATAAGTTCAAAAACCTGTTAGTTTGAAACTCATAGGCAATTCTTAGGCATTATTAATCAGGATGCTTGAAAAGAGGAAGTTTTCCTGCTGAGGAACTTCGCCTTGAATTGTACTTCTGTTAGTTGTTAGGTGCTATCAAGTCATTTCCCACTCGCAGCAGTTCTACATATAATAACAAAACACTCCTGATGTGCCATCCACGTAATCATAGCCATGTTTGAGTCCATTGTAAGTTCCAAATTTTTATTATCTCCACAGTATTCCTTGGTAATGCCAAAGCCCTTTTAAGCCTTTCTGTAAGTGAAGACAAAACTCAGGTACAGTATTGCGCCTGGACCTACATTGAGAATTCGGATCTCAAGTTTAAGTTCAGTTGCTATATTGAGGCACGACATAGTGGTAATACATTAGTTGTTAACCGCAAGGTCAGCAGTTTGAAACCAGCCAGCTCTGAGAGAGAAAGACAAGGCTTTCTACTCCCATAAAGGTTTACAGTCTCGAAATCTCACGGGCAGTTCTAGTCTTTCCTACAGGGTCGCACTGGCAGGGGATTTGGTTTGGGTTTGGAGAGGACGGTGAAATGAAGGGTGCTGTCCTTTCCCGCTGCCCTCCTTCAAAAGGCCTTCTCCCTGAAGCATGTCATTCATTCACTCACCTACTTAGGTGAGCCCTTTCCTTTCTCAGGTTTAAGAACAAAGCAGTACACAAATGAGATTTTAATTGGGGGGAGATATGTACACATATGGAATAGTATTGTGTCATTTATATAGATTTCTGGGTGGCACTGTTTGTGCTTTACTACTAATGGCAAGGTTAGTAGTTTGAATCCACTCGGTGGCATTGCAAAAGAAAGGCCTGGTGATCTGTAAGAAAACCCTGTGGGCCGCAGTTTACTCCGACGCACAGTTCGGCTACCGCGAGTCAGAATTGACTGGACAGCAGCAGTTTCTAGTGCACACACCTAAACGCCAGTGTGAAGAGAGCAGGTCGTGGGATCAGTGCTAAAGAAGCGAGCAGAATACGTAGTCTGTTAACTGGGGTGATTAAGGAGGACTTCCTGATGGAGCTGAGTTGTCATACAAGAGCTACATTGTATATTTCCATACTTCCTTCAAGCCTTTACTTTTTCATTGTTGATGAAAGCAAGTCTTTGTGGCCTTGATTATGATTAGATTTATGATTGGTGTGTGCTTGAGGAGAAAATATTTTCTACTGGTAGGTTCTGGCTTCTGCCTCCATGAGCTCTGACTTACTCAAATTTTATGTATCTTTATGTATTTTTTGTTGCCTGACTCATCAATGGAGAAAATGTATGGAATCTCTTTGAATGGTAGATTTGCCTATTTCTCTCTAGTGCCCTTTCACTTGAGACCCCTAGTGGGGTAATAGGTTTCTGCTTGGCCACTAACCTAAAGATTGATGGTTTGAACTCACCCAGTGACACACAGATGATAGGCCTGGAGATTTCGCATTACTATTACAGCCAACAAAACTCTCGGTGGCAACAGGTGTCATGTATCTGACCCTGTGCTTAACTCTTGGCACTCATTTAATAGGGACTTGGCTGTGGAGCTCCTGGATGGACGGGCTTGAAGTCTCACCTGCTGGTGCACATTTGAAAGTTGACAGCACTCAGCTCGAGCTTATAACGTCCAGGACAGGTGAGATCATGCAAGGAGTGTGAATAGAGTGAAAAAAGAGTTTTGAGGGAGGCCATGTGATCTGTCAGATAAGCCCAAAGGTCAAGCATGCAAAGGATTGGAAACTTTCCACTGGATAGATCAACAAGGAAATAATTGGTTGTCTTAATGAGGATGGATCTCTAAGGATCAAACAATATTGTAAATACTGCCAAATTAATTTCTGGAAATGTTTGCAACAATTTATACTCTTTCCAATAGACAATTTCCTCATACCATATTAAGTCTTACTCTCCCAAGCGGATAGGAGAAAAATGTTTTTGT
>NW_022111357.1:2844484-2846162 GCF_000313985.2 Echinops telfairi | reverse complement strand
CAATAAAATGATGAATAAAAATTTTTAAAAATCAAAAAACAAGTGAGCATTATCATGATCTTTGAATTAATTTGACAAGCTGTTTTTGAGTGAAGTGACCATGGCTTGATTGATGTTTGCTTTTGGGGTTGTACGAATAGCACCATGTCTCGTCATCAGTAATGACCTTGGGGAAAAGTCGGTCACTTTGGAGCTGTTTTTTCAAAGCATGGCATGTTTCCACTCGACAGTCTTTTTCCTGGTCACTCGGAGCACGAGGCACAAATTTCACAGCAACGCTTCTCATTCCCAAATCTTCCATTACAATTCACTGAAGCAGTCCCCAAGCTAGTCCAGACAACTTCCCCATCTCTTCAACGGTCCGTTGTCGGTCTTGAGCACAAGTGCACGCATTTTGTTGACGTTTTCATCTGATGGACATCCAGAACGAGGTTTGTCATCAATTTACCTTTTTTGAAACACTTGAGTTTTTCCCATAGCACTGTCCTTGTAAGCTGTGTTCAACATCACAACCGTTTCTGTGGCATTTTTCCAGAGCAGGAGACAAAATTTCCCAGCCACGCACTATTCTCCTAAATCGGCCATCACAAAAATCAAGGTTTGGGCAAAACTGCTTTTATAAAAAAATTCACGGTGACCAGAACGAACCTTGCCAGGCAACACCACTGGGTGCACTAACTCAGAGTGAGTTACGGATGCTCGCCTAGTTGGGACAATTCGTACTATGAAAGCTCTGCCCATTGGAGCTTTTTATTTGTATCAAGAGAAACCTCATGGGCATACCAATAGTTGCAGAAAAACCATTAAACAATAAACAGATTCATAATAAGAATTCAAGCTAAGACTAGAAGGACCTTTCTTCCATCTGGTAAAGGCATCTGTAATTACAACCTACATCACACATAATAATGTGAAAAGGAATGCTTTTGCCTTAAGATTAGGAATTAAGATGTCTACTATCATTCTTCAATGTCACATTGGCAGTCTTAGCCAATGCGCCAAGACTAGAGAAAAACCCAGGACCTTGTATAAAATCCTATGTGAGTGAAGCCCCAAATTCTCTGGGCAGCAAAGGTTACTTTGAGACTGAGAGAATTAGTTTAGAGAAGCTCGAAATTCAAATGTTGTCTGACACCATAGAGCAAAACTCCCTATTACCCAATGCCTCAGTAACCTAATCCAATTCTATGTATTTAAGTCTAAGAATCTTTATTTATAATTGGAAGCCACAATTTTTCATGAGTTGGCATCAAAGGCCTCACAGAGAAAAGATATTGTAAATTTGTTCTGGCTGAAACACAGTCCTTTGCAATAGCTCTAACGTATAAGGACCTAAAACAATCACAGCGAAGACAAATGATAATCCATATTAGAACTCCGATACTTAACTCTTCAACCTATAGCTCTAAATCAGACATTCCCAAAAGAGAGGAACCCTGTACTTGTGATAGGGCTTTAAGCGCAGTGTGGCTCTTGGAGCCCATGAGTCGTCAGGTCATACAGTATCTGTGAAGAACCTAGTAAGAGCTTCAGCCGAATTCACCGTGGCGTTCACACCACTGAATGACCTTACACTTATGTTCAATGAGTTATAGGTATCAAATATGAAGCTATTTAAAATCATGAGAATGTCCAGGTAGAAGAGAAATCACTAAGGTCCGTTTGGTGAGCTCCTGTA